>NC_092323.1:20398116-20729844 GCF_036785885.1 Coffea arabica
TTGATCTAGAAGCAGATTTCCATCGTTGCTGGCTCAGACGCTACTGGTCTTTCCAGGGTTTTGGCATGCGAGTCCTCAAATGGTCTCCTTCCTTTTCTGTGGATAGAGAATCCTCCATAGTCCCGGTGTGGTTGCGCTTGTCGAACCTTCCAGTCCACTTTTTTAGTAAAGGCCCTCTGTTCTCTATTGCTAAACTCATCGGTGAACCACTCAAACTAGATGCTTCCACGGCTTTGTTGTCTCGACCTAGTGTCGCACGTATTTGCGTCGATATCGATCTTCTCAATGACCTTCCTAGCCGCATTTGGATTCAGAACGGTTCTACTTGTTTTTGGCAGTGAGTAGAATACGAAAATCTGCCGGATTATTGCTCTTGTTGCTACAAATTGGGTCACCCAACGGCAACATGCAAGGTCGGCACTTCCAAGGGAGGTTTGGAGCAACAGTTCGGTCACCCAGCGACTTCCCAAGCACCTGCGCCACTCCAAATATGGAATCCCAAGGGCCCCCAGCCGCGGGGTCCAGTTTTGCTTCCAAGGGATGCAACGACACTTCATCCCACGGTGATCGACAGCGAAGGTGAACAGCTCGCTGCTGCTATCACTAAGGACACGGCGCATACGGCACCTGCCCTGGCAGTCCAGGATGCTCCGCCTAAGGCCCAGCATCCTTCTCCATTGCAACTCGATCACCTAGCATCTCAGGAGGGGAAAGGAAAGCTGCCGGCCTGTGATGGCCAGGGAGGGCCAGATCCTTGTGATCCTCCAACGGAGACCCTGCGTTCCCCACAGGAGGGGGCTGCACCCTCAGTACGGTAGCGGGTTGTTGCTGGGATGTCGAGGGAGGTGGCAGATCAAGGCGTGGCTGAGAGCTCGGCACCTTTACATGCGGCTCCTTTCCAGCATGGTAGGCAGGTAGGGGTGGAGCGCGAAGCTGCCTGTGAGGAAGAGGGAGGAGTGGTGGTAGGCCATCAGGGGGAGCTGGAGACGCTGGTTGGAGCTGCAATTCAGAGTGCGGCAGTAGCAGAGTTTAAGCGAATTACAGACTTGGTTGTTTGCGAACAAGGTAGTGAGGAAGGGGGTGATGGGCCTCGCATTGAAGTGGTTCTTGTGGAGGGAGATGCGGATGGTGCTGGCCTGTGTGATGCCCGAACTGTAGCTGGGAATTTGTCCTCAAGAGGGATAAGGTGGGCGGATGATACGCATGCCATGGCGCACTCTTCGGAGCCTCCGTTACGAGTGATGGATGACGCGTTCACGAAGGTTAAGCCCAAAGCCAAAGGAGTCCAGGCAATTTTACCCTCGGATAGGGAGCTCCGGTCTAAGGGACGAACTTCGCAGAATCCCTTCACCCCTATTTCCAATGATTAATGCGTTATTTTGGAATGTAAGGGGTATCTCTAAGGCCTCTCACTTTCGTCGACTAAAAAATTTAGTTGTCTCACATAAGCTCCAGCTTTTAGTGGTATGTGAAACTCATGTGCATGTGTCGCGTGTTGAGGAGTATCGTATTAGATTGGGGTTTGATTGTATGAAACTTCACTCGGCGGGTTTGTTATGGGTTTTTTATCAAGTTCCTATTAATTGTTCCGTGATGGGTGAGGGAGATTAGTTCTTGTCCCTGAAGCTTTGGCACCCTCATTTACCGGTTCCGTTTGATGTTGCTGCCGTGCATGTTGCTTCCACGGTGGAGGCACGAAAAGGTCTTTGGGATAGGTTACTCCGCTGTAATCCAGGGCATCAGCCTTGGATTGTTGTAGGGAACTTCAATGTGATCTTGGAGCCTGAGGAAAAGTGAGGGGGGCGTCTCTTTAGGGTGGCTGAAGCAAGGGACTTTGTCGAGTTCATGAGTTCTGCGGGGTTGTTGGATGGGGGTTACTCAGGGTCAGCCTTTACTTGGTGTAACAATCGCCATGGTCGAGCGAAAATTTGGAAGAGGTTAGACCGGCTTTTGTTGAATACGGCGTGCTCAGATATTCATCTTTCGGTTGCGGTGTCACATTTGGCGCGACACCCATCAAATCATGCCTCGCTTCTGATAGCGGTGTCAACCCTGTTTGGATGGCAAACCCCGGCCCTTCCGATTCATAAACGCTTCGGCTGAACACGTGGAATTCTTGGGGGTAGTGAGGAAGTCCTGGGAGCAAGAGTGCACGGGGCCACCATTGCACGTCCTATGCTCGAAGCTACAACGGTTAAGGAAGTGTATTCAACCATGGAATAGGGAAAGGGTAGGTAATTTCTCTGCCAATGTTCGGGAGGCTGAGGCAGAGGTGGCACGACTAGAGCAAGCTATGGAGGACGGGGGCATGGTTGAAGCTCGAGTGTGTCTACAACAGGCCCAGGCTCATCTCAGTCGAGCTCTAAGTATGGAGGAATCCTTGTGAAAGCAGTGGTCTAAGGTCAAATGGTTGCAATTAGGCGACAGGAATACAAAATTTTTCCACTCGGTGGTGAAACAACGCCATATGCAGGCAGTAATTCATGGGATACAAGACTGTAATCAGGAGTGGGTGACTGAGGATGAGCTTGTAGGAGCGGAAGCAGTCAGGTATTTCTCCGCACTGTTCTCGAAGAAGGGGGATTCCTTCTCATCTACGACTCTTGGGGTCATCCCGCGCTTACTCTCGGAGGCAGATAATGTGGTCTTACAAGAAGTTCCATCCATAGAAGAAGTTAGACAGGTGATCTTTGAGATGGACGAGGATAGTGCTGCTGGGCCCGATAGTTTTACTGGAAAATTTTTCATCTCTTCCTGGGACATAATTGGGGAGGATGTATATCGCGCTGTACAAAGTTTTTTCTGTGGGGAGGAATTGCCCAGGCGAGTGACTGCTACTTCTCTAGTTTTGCTGGCCAAGGTTGCACGTCCTAAGGATTTTTCTGAGTTCCATCCGATCAGCTTGTGTAATTTTGTCAACAACATTATCTCTAAGCTTCTGGCCAATTGTCTTGCCTCTGTCCTCCCCAAGATCATTTCGGAGAACCAAAGTGGATTCGTCCGGGGATGGTTGATCTCCGACAATTACTTGTTAGCTCAGGAATTGGTCTCTTCGATTGGCCGGGCTGCAAGGGGAGGTAACGTTGCTTTGAAGCTAGATATGATGAAAGCTTATGATCGGGTTGTGTAGCCTTTTTTGATCAATGTGCTCAGAGCGTTTGGATTCGGAGAGCGGTGGATAGATATGGTTTGGAAGTTAATATCAAATGTCTGGTTTTCAGTGGTTGTAAATAGGTCGTCGTAGGGTTTTTTTAAATATACCCGGGGCCTTCGTCAAGGGGACCCCCTTTCTCTTGTGCTATTTATCATTGGGGCTGAGGTGTTATCGAGGTCGCTGAATAAGTTGCAGAACCATCGGGGGTTTCAGGGGTTTCGGGTCCCCAGGGGATGTCCTTAAGTGTCTCACTTGGGGTACGCTGATGATGTGTTGATTTTCTCCAGTGCCTCTATGAAATCCTTGAAGCTAGTGAAGTAGGTACTAACTGATTATGAGGCGGTTTCCGGGCAAAGGATCAATGCGAGGAAGAGCTGTTTCTTGGTGCACCCGACGGTCTCTCCGTCCAAGAGATTTGGAATTCAGAGGGTAACGGGGTTCTCGTATAAGCCATTCCCGATTAAATACCTCGGTTTTCCTCTTTATTGTGGGCGGTGAAAGAAGGATTTTTTTGGGGGGTTGTGTCATGCTGTCATACTACGGGTGTTGTCCTGGCAGAATAGGTTGTTGTCACAGGGTGGGAGGATTGTGTTGTTGAAACATGTCCTCTCTACTATGCCAACACACCTGTTGATGGCGGCTTCGCCCCCTAAAACTATTTTCAAGGAGTTGGAAGGTATATTTTCTAATTTCCTGTGGGGGTCGACTGACGAAGGTCCCAAACACCATTCGATTCGGTGGAAAGATTTGTGTGTTTCGCGTGAAGAAGGAGGGGTTGGCTTCCGTCTACTAGAGGATATTTACAGGGCCTTTTCCATCAAATTATGGTGGAATTTTCGTTCCAAGTCGTCCTTGTGGGCCTCATTTATGCATGCAAAGTTTTGCCGGGTGGCGCACCCAACCTGGTATTTTCTGAGAAGGGATCAGAGGGGTGGAGAAGGATGGTGAAAGTCCGTGCCTTGGTGGAGAGGCACATTGGATGGATCATCCAGTCCGGGAGCTCTAATTTTTGGTTTTACAATTGGCTAGGTATTGGGGGGCTGGCGGATCGGTTGGATAGCGTGTCGGACCGGAATTTGTGCTAGGCGGTTCCTGGGACGTCCGCAGGATTTCACAACGGGTACCTCTGGATATAGTTGCAGAGATTGGCCGAATGCACCCACCTGTTGGGTTGCTTCTTGATCTAATGGTTTGGCGACCGGAGCCATCGGGCCATTTTACGCTTAAGACAGCTTTCTCCTTGGTCCAGCATCATTCTACGCCTTCGCCGCTATTCAATCGCATTTGGCATCCAGGGGTGCCGCTGAGGGTTTCGTTTTTCCTCTTGCACCTGCTGCGAGATCGCCTCCCCATGGATTGTTCCGTATGGAAGTTGGGGATTCAGGGACCTTCGCGATGTTCGTGCTGCCTATCTCCTGAGATTGAGACGACGGAGCATTTGTTTAGAGATGGGGTGTTGGCACAGTATGTGTAGAGGTTCTTTAGGGCTCCGGTTGGAGTAGGTTGGTCAGGGTCTTCGTTTCGCGTATGTATGGCAGCCTGGTGGGAGGGACGGCAACGGAATAAGCTTTTGAGGTTTGTCCATCAGGTTGTCCCCTTGATGATCTGCTGACATCTCTAGAAGGCTCGCAACGGTATGAAGTACGAGGGCAAGAGGATTGTAGGGGCACAGGTATGTCAATTGATCTTCTCAGAGATGCTACAGTTGTTCAGGATCCAGTTTCCGGATTGCCGGGTTCCGTCATGGTCGTGGACCCAGTTCCTTTTGGCTATATCAACATGGAAATCGGCGGTTTCACATACGTTGGTGAAATGGGTACGACCTTTCCATGGACGTCTAAAGCTTAACACAGATGGTTGTTCGAAGGGTAACCCTGGCTTGAGTGGAGGAGGGGGGTGCTGCGTGATGGGGGAGAGGATGGTGCTGACATTTTCCTGTAGTTTCGGTTTGGCTTCGAGCATGCAGGCTGAGCCCCGCGCCCTGTTGTTTGGGGTCAAGTTGTGTCTCCAGAGGGGCATCGATACCTTGGACGTTGAACTGGACTCATTGGTTTTAGTTCATATCTTGAATAGCTTAGTACGTTGCCCCTGGGGCATTCACACAGAGGTGCAGCAGTTGATGGGGGTGGCGCATCACTTTCCTCGAATTCTTCACTGTTACCGTCAGGCGAACCAGGTCGCGGATATATTGGCAAATACTGGTTGTTAGCAGGCCCGTGACGATATATACTTGGCAGCTTCGGATTTGCCCCGTTTAGCGCGAGGAGCTTTATTTCTAGATAGGCTAGGAGTGCCATCCCTCCGCCAGGTTGTTGTGAGGAAAGGGTTGTGTTTTGAGCATTGGCGCTTGTAACTTTGATTTTTTCTGTTTAATAAGATAATCTATTGCTTTCAAAACAAAAAAAAAAAAAGAATTCAGATAGCGAAACTTATTATATTAGAACTTGAACAGTGGAGTTATACAAAAATTCTACATGTTAGCCTTATATAACATAATATGTTGGTATTGGGGAATGTTTAAGTGTGAGTTTAAAAAATTTTAAGCATTCAAAAAAGATTATAAAACACATACCAAACTGTTATTGTTAGAAAACTTGTAGAGTATCTCAACTCATAAATAGGTAGATTAGGGAGGCTTTTTCATAAGTTAGTTTAACTACGGTTTTTACTACATATAGGAAACATTAAATTACAAAATTTTACTTAGGTAATTTTTTATTAAGTTAGTTTAAACCTGCTGATTTAAACATTTGAACTAAAGTAACATATAAACAAACTTTTTGATAAGTTAGTTTAATTAAATTTTTTCCTATCAAATTTAAACAATTGAAGTAAACTAATAGATAAGTATTAGATAATATTAATCAAATTTATTAAAGAATAAATAATCCAAAAATCTTGAGAAATGACACATGTCATATTTTTGGAAATAGTATATAGTATAGATATAGATACTATTTTAACAGGAGTTGTGAGACCTAATATTATGCAATACCCTCAACAAACCACTAAGTGTCGGTTTAGCTTCATGGGATGATACAAATTTAGAGTACTAATCCTGTGTTATTCCATGTTTGGTTGCTTATTTCGTGTGGGATGATACATCACACTTAACCAAATTTAAAATAATCCCATGAGGGAGGTGGTATAAGTTATCCTGACACGAGTAAGAGGTAGGATAATATCATTTAGACACATTTATCCTTACTAATAGAATAATATTTTATTCTAAAAATTATATAACTTTACTCTCTTGCTATAATATAATCTAAATTTTGGACTAATTTGGCCTGTTAATGATACAACAATTTTTAGTAAAATTGCCCCCTACTTATAAAAATAAAATCTTGGACTAATTTGCTCATATTAATGAATAATTTAATGTTAAACTAATTTGCCCGTACTATGAACAAAACCAATTTTTTATTCATTTGTCCATATGAATGAAATAATTAAAATTTTGGACAAATTTGTCCCTACTAATAAAAAATTTATTTTTTGGACTAATTTGCCCATGTTAATGAAATAACTAAATTTTGGACTAATTTGCCCTTACTAAAAATTTTAGACTGGTTCACCCCTACTAAAAGCAAAACTATATTTGCTTGGTCAATTTTAGTTCATAAAAGGTTAGACATGTCAATTGAAACTTTTGAGTTTGAACCAAATTTTAGCCAAACTCAAAAGTCCAATAGATTTGTGACCCGAGCATGGGCTCATAGTGTTAGTCCAAAACACAAAACCCAAAATTTCTACTTTTTACAATCTGAGTTTGGATTTATCAAACCCGATTAACATTCCTAATTGTTGGTTTGACAAAAGGGTATTTTGGTCTATAATTGCATAATCTCACCTCATCCTATCTCTAACCAAACACCATATGATATTATTTTCTAACACATCTCATCTAATGTAAAACTACCTGAACACTGGATAGTAAGATTGCTCATCCGAAAATGGCTTAACCTAGGATGAGTAGTTTGAGAATACATAATCCCTTCTTGTCAGTCCGTAAACCAAACTCACCCTAAGTGGATGGATTATAATCAAATCATATCTGTTAACAAATATGTTGGAAAAGCAAATTTTAACAATAGAGGAAAAATAAGTAATTTTCTAGTTTCTTCAACTATTTCTAAATCACAACCCAAAGGAAATCCTTACAAATATAAAAACTAGATGCCGTTACCTCTCTCTCCTTTTGTACTTTGCTTCTGCTCTTTATTTTGTCCAAATTTAACAAAACAACAGACATCTACGCGGAAAAATGAAAAAAAAATGAATGTTTTATGGGGATTGGAATCCAAAACATTTCTATTTTTTTTAATATAACCAATAGTATGGCTTCAACCTTGGCCTAAAGTTGGTCCACTTTTGCCAAGGCAACGAAATTGGGCGTGCGACTCATAAACGATGTTATGCCGCAGCCAAACTAGTCCTCTAATAACTTGCACCAATATTATTGAGAAACCCATAGGGTTAATTCCACTTTGTCCCCCCAAACTTTGGACGATTATCCACTTCAAACCCTAAACTTCAAAATGGGACACTTAAGTCCCTAAAACTTATAAATACCTCCCAATTAAAGAAAATTGTTAACAAAATCCTGAATACCATTGGTGGTCGAAGTGTCCCATTTTATAAGTTTAGGGACTTAAGTGCGTAAGAAAAATTGTTGACAAAATCCTGAATGCCGTTGGTGGTCGAAGTATCCCATTTTATAAGTTTAGGGATTTAAGTGTCCCAATTTATAAGTTTTAGGGACTTAAGTGTCCCATTTTAAAGTTTAGGGACTGAAATGGGTAATCGTCCAAAGTTTGGGGGGACAAAGTGGAATTAACCCAAACCCAAAATCAAGCTGCATCCTCGATGTTTTCTTGCTTGGACTTTTTTGGAATATTATCTTCATCTTTTGGCACCTCTTTTGAACAGCAGGGGAAAAAAACGAGTTAACAAAAAGCCCCAAAAAATTATAAAAGAGAGTAGCATCTATTGGCATATTAAATCAAGCCTAAAAAATAGAAATTTTCATATTATTATTTAGTAGTGTCTTATTCAAGTTAAGGTTTTAGTAATTCAATTGGAGTCAAGTTATGGTAGGCTTATTATTTAGGAGTTAGCATTTTATTAGGAAATTTTTTGTGCTATAAGACTTGTTTACCAAGTCATCTAATCTATAAATAGGGAGTTTTATTATTATTGTCAGCCTGAAATTTGACAAGCTTGTTCTTATGGTGTGTGATTAATAATTTACTGTTGGTATTATTTCTCTTCTCCCAAACATATTTTTATTCTTATGTGTGTAAATTTGTTTTTCCATATACATTGATTGGTTGTATGAAATTTATCTCTTATAGCTTTTTGGTAGTATTTTTTGGGTTGTGCGTCTGGTATCAGAGTCCTGGGCTCAAGAAATTGAAATGGCTCCTGGGGTGCTTATGAATATTGAAGAATTGTCCAGTTACAAGGTTCTTCCTAGGTGCTTTTTGCTATCAAAATTAACATATAAGAATTGCTGTAAAGAAATCAATTGATTGAATTAGACCACAAGGTTGATTTTGGAGTATCTAGTTGATGAAGATTGGACCATGAGATTGGTCCTAGAATTGTTAGATTGATTGTAGAAGTGAAGACAGAGATAGGAGAAAAATCCTGTCAGTTGAATTGTGATAGTAAAAATTACAAAGTGATGAATTGCCAATGAATTGGCATGAAATTTTGTGATAAAAACAGTCTATCCAAATGCGTGGATTATTATACAAATTCAAAAATAAGTTGAGCAATGAGAAAAATTTGTCTAGGTACATGGGAATATTGTAGCGATAAAACTTTTGAAGATGAAGAATTCAACTTGATGTTAGCAAAATTTATAAAGGAGATTTTTGATAGTGATGGTGGTGACCGGTGAGGCAGATGCAAAAGAAAGCATGATTTAAGAGAAGCAATGTCAGCATATTGAATCAAGACTAAAAAAAAATTAAAATTTTCATATTATTATTTATCAGTTTCTTATTCAAGTTAAGGTTTTAATAATTCAATTGGAGTCAAGTTATGATAGATTTATTATTTACGAGTTATATTTTACTAGAAAATTTTTTGTGATATAAGACTTATTTATCAAATCATCTAGCCTATAAATAAGGAGTTTTACTATTATTGTCAGTTGAAAAAAAATGAAATTTGACAGGCTTGTTCTTATGGCATGGCGTGTGATTAATATATTATTGTTGATATTATTCCTCTTCTCCCACACATATTCTTATGTGTGTAAATTTACCTCCCTAGATACATTGATTTGTATGAAATTTATCTTCCATAGCTTTTTGGTGGAATTTTTTGAGTTCTAAAGCATCAAAATAAATTTGAACATAGAAAATTATCTTAGATCAAGTGTTATAAACTTACAATTAAATTTCACGAGCCTCCAATAAATAGCAAATCAAATATATCAACAAATTAGATAAATTTTAAATCTTAGAAATCCTATAACTTTCGTGGATTTCAGCCAAAATTTTTGAAACTTGTTTAGACAATATCTGCATGAAAAGCTAAAATGAACTTGGTAGTTAGTAGGGACTTAGCTACAAACCATTCATGTAAATGAAGGCTACGTGATGTAATAAGCACAGCACACCAAGAAAAAAAAAAGAAGAAAAATGTAAGATGGTGACCTCGCCAGAATCTCCAGCTGATTCTAAACCAGTATGAATCTTATAACATTCCTCGTGTTGGTTGTTATTGCATGAAGTACTGTTAGGAGAATGAAGATTCTAGTTTGAAAATCTGTGAAACGACATCCAAGGTTTAGTTAGTCGAATCTTTGTGCACTTCTTTGTACATTTTCGATGTATAACCTAAGCTACTTAGTCAATCTTCGTGCACATTCTTGTACATTTTTTATGTATAACCTAACCTACTTAGTCTCACTCAACTAGTATTTTTTACTTTCTTGTAACTCAAATACTTAACCTAAGCTACTTAGTCAATCCTCGTGCACTTACTTGTACATTTTTTATGTATAATTTGAGCTACTTAGTCTCACTCAACTAGTTATTTTTAATTGCTTTTAATTCAGATACTTTTTTTTTGGTAAGTGGCTTTTTTCCGCCTGTGGATTAGCATAACTATAGCAATACAATATGATACACAGGTCAATCCAATCAATACAATTTTAACATTTTCATAGTCAATACAATCAATAAACTTAAGAGTAAATTACATATAACTCCCAGTGGTTTCGTCTATTACCACATAATTTACATAAAATCATAGGGGGATTATGTGGCTATTTTGAAATTTTTTTTGGACTGTAAAAATTTCATAGATAACTCAATATAGTGACAAAATTTTCACTTATCTTGTATATTTATAAATGAAATTAGAGTTTTCATTCTTATTCAGTTGCAAGTTAGAAATTAAAAAAAACTTACGGGAACAATATTGCAAAGTTTACAATTCGCTTTCTAGTTATTAATCTTGATTAGGCAGCAACTTAAAAAGAAAATGGAAAGTATGAAGTACAAAAAACTTGCGGGGGCAAAGGAACAACTAGTAAAACCCCTACAAATTAATATTTGATAAATTAATAAACTCTATTAGATAATTTTTTGGCCTCGATTTGGGCTAACAAGCTAACTAATAATTTTGATAAAATAATGAGATAATAATTTTTTTTGAAAACCTTAGATAACCTAACATTTGTTCCCATTCATATCCTAAATTAGTAATTCAATAAAATTACATGTCATATTTTTCTAAAATATAAGCCTTTGGATGCCCTCTACTATAGTCACATAATGCTTTATGCATCAGCTGTTTATGAACATCTTTCAGCTTTCAAATGGGAAGTAGTTTAACAACGAGATATGTAATAAAATTTTGTGTTTGTTTATTCTAAGAAACTTCCTTGTCATTTATATACATAATATTGTTAATCTGATTCATTGTATATATTTAATAAAATGGAGGTGGACATCTATCGTTAAGTATTCCTAAGTCTTTTTACAATAGAAAAATGATATCAGTTACATACATATGTACATTAATAGAATAAAGTTATGCTTTCAAATCTAGTAGATGTAGATTAGTTTATATTCTATAAACTTTTAACCTCCTTTTATTAATAAAATCATTTATATTTTTATAAAATAAAATAAAACTTTAATTGATTAAATGAATGTTTCTTTGAATTGTAAGCACACTCAGCAAATTAATAAATTATTAATCTATTGATTAATTGATACCTCTCTAAATTAATTGAATTTATACGGTCCCACTGTTATTAATTTATGGAGGTTTTACTGTACAAGCAAGTATTGATTAGGCTCTTGATAATTGACTGATAGTACAATGGAAATGAAACCATTTCAAAGAAATGACAGCGCCTTGATAGATTTAAGTTTTTTGACTCAATTAGATTGGGCTCGATATATCTTCTTCACCATCAAGCAAAACCTTGAAATCCTCAGATGCATCAACTAGCAGTGGAGTTGGACTAGGATCACCATATGATATATCGAGATTAATATCACCCTGGGATTTGATGGCTTGGATATCATCATCTCTATTGGTGCAACATTGACAACTTATCAGCAGCATTATTTGAAACTGATCAATAATCGGCATGATGGCTGATATTTATCTGATATTGATTAATCATAATTAGCTAATAGAAACTTATCCGTACCATTCATTTGAAGCCGGTTAATAATCAGCATGATGACTGATGATCATGCACCTACCGATATGTACAAAGACATGCTGATATGTGCAGGTATGAAAGCAAGAAAGCAAACCAATTATGCTAGCAAATCTATTCGGAGCCAACGGTTCATCAATAATCACCATGGAGGTTAATCTATTCGGAGCCAACGGTTCATCAATAATCACCATGGAGATCATTAACCGTATCACAAGAAGCTCATCAATTATGATAGATGAAGGTCACATAAGATATTGATTGGTAACTAGTTTCAAAAATTGCTAGTCAGGAATTGGTACCTCTCTGTTTGGGTTGGCTAGTTTTTCAAATACAATGCTACAGTTCAAAAAATATCTTATCTATACAATATATCAAAAATAAGTTTTTCAAATACAATCGTACAGTAACACACAATAACTCCAAAAATAGCTCATCCATACAATATATCACATATTTAAAAAAAAATTATAGTAAAATTTTTCATATACACTGCTATAGTAAAATTTTTCAAAAACACCCCCAAAAACAGCTAATCCAAACGAAAAAAATAGTATTGGAACATTGGAATTTAATGGGTAAGAAAGACAATAAAAATTAAAAGAAAGCATTTGTTAAAATTCCTAAAAGCACTTTACACTAATTTTTATAATTATAGTGACTAACTACAAGAATTCAAAACCTGCGTGCACAAGATATACAAGCCAACATAAAGTGTTTTTTTTTTCGTGAAATTTTATAGAAATTTAGGAACACATTTTTTTTATATATTTAATTTAATTAACGTAGCATTTCATTTTAAAAACCCTACATGTAACTACTTTAAAACATAAGGGACCAAATTATTCGACACTTCAAATATTGGACTAAAAATACAAATTCAAAAGTGCTTTTGACTAGCGCCACATTAATTGTTCTAAATCTATTTAAAATCAGAAATTCTAAAGAATAGGTTTGTTTTGACTAGAACATTAGAAATCAATTTAACAAATAGGCCAAACATTCAGGACCAAAACTATATTTTTTACGAAAATCAACACCGTCTTCTATGTTAGTATACGAGTCCTTTTGAACTTGCTATTGCAAGTTTAGTATCCATCCCATTGCACCAATCGGCATATCCGTTAGCAAGTAGGCAAAGTCGTTTTTCAAAGAAGTCGACAAATTATTTTTTTTAAGCTATCCCTTTAAACAAATGCTAACATATTGGTAGTTTATAACTCTATTTAAATTACCTAACACTAAATTCATATGCCTCCATGGGATGTTGCTTTTATACCAGATGATTTGACCAATGACACTCGTCATTTTATTAATAAAGTTATTAGGACACTTCAATTTTTCACTCGTCTTAAACTACACGTTTGCACCACATTTTACATACATTTTAGAAACTATAAATACTTTACCAATCTGGGGTATACATGTAACTCTAGAGAAAAATAGGATATAGTATCATAATATTTCCAAAATATTTCATTTCGTAGGAGATTTGGTCTAATTAAGAGAGAGCTTCAAAAAACTTTGGCCCCGTTTGGATTAGCTGTTTATGAAAGTGTTTTTTAAAAACTTTACCGTAGCTGTGTATATGAAAAACTTTTACTGTAGATGTTTTTTGGATTGTTTTTAGAGGCATTTTTAAAATATATTTTTTTGAGTATTTTTATAATTTACAATTTTTTTGGAATTTTTTAAAAATATATACTGGCTCTGTTTCTACACATTAATATTTATTTATTTTTATATCTAATATTTTTTATTTCAATTTTGTTTTATAATATGTGTATTAATATATATTAATATATATAGTATAAATATAATTTATAAATATAATATGTATATTAATATATATTTAATATACATATATTAATATATAGTAATATACATATTATAAAACAAAATTGAAATATATATATATTTATATAGTGTTACGTTTCTGCCATACCTAGGAGGGAATCATTGAATTCTAAGAATCTGCTATCTCTAAGACAAAGGAGTAGGGATGTATCTAATCCTTCTCTTGTCAAAGGTTTAGCTGCAATTTGTACTAATCCAAAATGAATATAATTGTATTTTTCCTTATGTTTTTCTATTGTTCTTTTGGATAATAGTTTAATTTCTTCATGATCAGCATCTAATGATATAGTTTGTTCTACTGTTTTAATTGTATAATCTGATGCAGAAAACATCCACTTTCTGTCTCTTTCATAAATATCAGTTTGAGTATATTTAGGAATTTCCCAATTGTCTATGTCTTGATTGATATCTTATATATGAATTTCTTCTTTTAGTTTGGTGTTTGAAGAGGAACTAGAAGAGGTAGAGTTAGTTCTAAAAAAGGAAGCCATGTAAAAAAACAAACCTTTGCGGAGGACCAGTATATTTTGATTGTTTTCCAAACTTCACAGTCTCTTTAAAAGATAAAAATATTCTAGATATTTTAACATTAAACATAAAAACTGCTAACTATAGAGTCAAAACTGGGACTCTTCTTGTAGCTATTATTTATAGAATTCAATACAAGGTTATGAATTCAGCATTCAGGACAGGAGCCCTAAGAACATTACAAAAAGGAGAAACGATCCTGTTCCAGACAGATCTGGCCAGATCTAGGATTACAGTTCCAAGATCTATCACTTGGAACCAGATCTATCACTTGGAACCAGATCTCATTGCCAGAAAGCTGGGTTCTTCCGGAAATAGCTCCAGCAGATCCAATACAAAATACAACAGTTTCAAGCATCCAACAATTTGCTTCTGGAGTTGTTCAAATCAAATTTGATATATCTATGAGTTTTAGGGCATCATCTTCATCAACAACTGATATAGATATGCCTAGATACTCAACAAGAAGAAAATCAATTTCAGACAGACCACTGGCTCCTTCCATTTCAACCAGACTACAAGATCTAGATCTTTCTTCTAAGATTCCACAGGCAAGGTATGCAGCCAGCAAACCTACTCCTTCAGAGGTCCAAGATGAATCCTCTGATGATGTGGAGCAAGAAGGACTTCCGAGATCTCCTACATATTCTTCAATAACAGAGAGTCGTCCTCAACTTGATGAGTTAAGGGTAATTTCCTCTGATAAACAAAATATCAGGACAGAATTTTATGCTGATAACAATTATCCAAAAAGGATGTGGTTCTTTGATAAATACAAGGGACAACATCGACAAAAAATACAAGAAGATTTCTATGGGTTTCTCAGAAGAACGAAACAACATATTCAGTTCTTCGATTGGTTTGAAGTATATTCACAAAGAAAAGGAATTAATTATCCTTTTTCGCAAACAACAAATGTGGTGACAAGGTGGCAGACAGCTGAAGGAGAAATTCAAGCACAGCTTCCACCACCAAAGTCAATCATCTTCACATACAAATCAACAGAGATTAATGCTAAACCATTCAAGCTCAAGAACATCCAGGATGAAAGAGCAATTAATAGCAAGGACATCCAAGGAATCTATGAGCAAAACAACTACACCAACAAGTATCTCCAAACTCTTGGAGAATATCTCTTAAACCAACCTATTCCCAAAATTCCTTCTATAACCACTTTTTCATCAAACCCAATTTTCAAACCTCATGAAATACCAACCAAATTTCAAAAAGAACTCCAAAACAAACCCTTAACCCAATTGGAAAAACGAATAGCCAAAATAGAACAATCCTTTTCTACCCCAATGTCCAAACAAGGGTCAAATAACCAAGGTTCTGCAAGTCTTAGTCAAACAGCTTGTACCATTACCAAAGAAGAACCTCAAGAGTCTTTGACCTTAAACAAATTACATCAACCTTCTTCTTCACAAAACCAGATTACCAACTGGAAAAATCCACAAAAACTATACTATTCCAGAGCCACTTATCCAGATATCCTTCTTGAAGAAAAACCCAACATCCTGCAAAATTCATATAATGCTAACAACATATATGAATGGAGCATAGATGGAATTTTTGAATACAACATTCTTACAATTTTTCAGCAAATGACAATGGTGGCAACAGCCTATCGGACATCACATGGCTGTACTGACCAATTAGCTGATCATATTCTTATTATAGGATTTACAGGACAACTCAAAGGTTGGTGGGATGAACACCTCACCACAAAAGACAAGGACAGCATTCTTAATGCTATCAAGGTGGATACTAATGGTGAACCAATTCTTCGAGATGGAGATACTATCTCAGATGCGGTGGCAACCTTGATATTCACCATTGTAAAAACATTCGTCGGTGATCCAGGGATATTTAGGGAAAAATCATCAGAGTTACTAAACAATCTCAAATGCAAGAGTCTTTCAGACTTCCGATGGTACAAGGATATATTCTTAACCAGGATATATTCTAGGACGGATGGCAACAAGGCCTATTGGAAAGAAAAATTCCTTGATGGTCTTCCAAAATCATTAAGAGACCTTGTTCGAGAAGAATTAAGGACTCAATACAATGAAATTGTACCATGAGAAGAAATAACCTATGGACAGTTAACCAGTCAAATTCAACAAGTGGCACTCAAAGTGTGCAGACAAGACAAGATGCTCAGACAACTAGCAAAGGATCGAGCACAAAGGAGAAAAGATCTTGGATCCTTTTGTGAACAGTTTGGATTACCCAGTTGCTACCAAAAACCTCACAAACGGCCCAAGCCCACAAAACATTTTGAAAAATCACCTATATACAAAAAGAAATATCAGCCCAAACAACCTTTACCCATACAGTCTCCTCAAATAACAAACTCCTCTCCAGTTTGCTACAAATGCCATAAAACCGGGGCATATAGCTCGATATTGCAAACTCAACCAAAGGATTAATACTTTGGGACTAGATGACCAAGTCAAAATTCAAATATCAAACCTTCTAATTGATTCAGAAACTGATTCTGAAAAAGAAGAAGAAGATTATCTCAATCAATTGAAAGATGATATTTCAACATCTACTTCCTCACAAACCGCCAGTGACAAAGAAGGAGAAGGCCCTACCATCAATATCGTAACAAAAGACTAAAACCTTCTTCTTGACATCATTGAAGATACTCCTGAAATAGAGAAGAGACAACTCTATTTAGACAAATTCAAAGAATCCCTGAACCAAGCCACAAATTCTTCAAATCCCTTAGCCAGAGACCCTAGAATTCTTAAAACCTATAATCTCACGGACATTCTTGATAGGTTTCCCTCCAAACCTATTAAACCTTTGACCCTACAACACCTTCAAACAGAAATTGATCTGCTCAAAGAGGAGATTAGATCAATTAGAGCCAAACAAGACCTTAGCAGCCTTGTTCTTCAAAACCTAACACCAATTGAGGAACCTATCAACCAGGAGGATTCTGAATTCCTAGAACAACTTTCTA
The DNA here is from genome assembly GCF_036785885.1 of Coffea arabica. Classification (NCBI taxonomy): domain Eukaryota; kingdom Viridiplantae; phylum Streptophyta; class Magnoliopsida; order Gentianales; family Rubiaceae; genus Coffea; species Coffea arabica. The sequence continues at coordinate 20,415,328 of NC_092323.1, forward strand.
AAAAACCCAAGGAAGACAAGGATTATTTGGTCCAGATTTGATTACTAATTAATAATAATTATGTGATCGAAACTGAAGCCCTATTTGATACTGGGGCAGACCAAAATTGTATTCTTGAAAGCCTTATCCCACCTCAATTCTTTGAACAAAACAAAGAAATTCTCAGAGGAGCTAATGGATCCAAACTTGAAATTAACTTCAAGTTAACAAATGTTCAAATCCAATTCTCCTCCTTATCTATTCCAAATACATTTCTTCTAGCCAAAAATCTATCCAACAATGTTATTCTTGGAACACCTTTTATTAAAAAACTTGTTCCTTATCTTACTACAAACGAGGGCATAATACCCCAACTTCTTGATTCAAATGCCTTCCTGCCTTTTTCTAAAAAACTAACAAATTTTGTTTTGCAGGAAGAATGACAAATTCAGCAACAGTCGACGAATGGATACCTCAATACCTTGCCAATAATTCTATCGCAAAAGAATATTATTCTCACAAACATCAATGCAGGGAAGATAGGATCAGATTCTTCAATGTTGTATTTTACAACTTTGAAACTGGACAAAGCTTTCCTCCCTATCTTCGGTATCAACATAACAACATTGTTGCAAAACTAACAAAAAATACAGTTCGCAACCTGAAGGATCAAAGCTTCATGAGGCGAAGAAAAATTCAGAGACTAATTCTTCACAAACATTGGATCAAGCATCAAGGGGGAACACAAGCACCTGAGATTGACAAAATGATTCAAGAAACAAAACAAGAGCTATCCACAACTATCTTCTAAAAACAAGATATTCAAGCTGGCTCAATCGAAACAAAATTTAGAAAAAAATAATCATTTTACTGTAAGCACTGTAGCAATCCGGCAAGTTACTGTGTAAACACGGCAGCAAAAGACAAACGTCGCACTGTAGCGGTACTGTAGCAACACTGTAGCAAATCACTGTAGCGGGTACTGTAGCACTACGGAAATTTTGCTATAAATACCCCTCAAACCCAACACATTCCACACACCATTCTAACACCAATCCTTCAAAGCTACTTCTCTCTCTAGCTTGAAGAATCCTCCTCCCTTTCTCTACAAACAAGTTCTTAGTTTTATATTTTAGTTTTTAGGATCAAACAAAGGAGTTTGCACAAGCTTCATATCCTTGTAAGTTTTCTTTTCTTTTCTTTTGTATTCTAATTCAATCAAATGGTTGGCTGAGCCACCTACATTCATATTCATTTACTTATTTTTATTTGTTTTGATTATACTAACAATCAATGGCCGGTTATGCCGCTTGAGCTAACATTCTAACTTGTTTAAAAATTTTCTTTATATTCTGTTTATACATGGCTGGTTCAACCGCCTATACTAACTAGTGGCAGTCCGGCTGCGACCCACTTCCTAACTTTTATGTTTTCCTCCTCTGCTATTTACTTGTTCCTGGTTTAAGGGGCTAACCCCTCGTCCCGTCTGATATCAGAGCCAGGTTTCGATCCTGGGACCTGTGGGTAATGGGCCAGCCCCTTAAACCAGGAAGTGGGATAGATTAACTATATATGACGACTATATTTTAAAACAAAATCATAAAATTGATAGTAAAAACTCATTTTCCCTGGATCTGACCTCTTGACACTTCCCCGTCCTGGAGTGTTAGAATATTTAAAGACAAGTTAGAGTGTTAGAATGGTGTTAGAGTGTTAGTATATATAGTAATATACATATTATAAAACAAAATTGAAATATATATATTTATATAGTGTTACATAAATATATAAATATATAAATATATTTTAAACAAAATATTAATATTAATATTTATATATAAATATATATATTTATTTCAATTGATATAATATATATAATATACATAATTTTAATATATATTAGTATTAATATAATTTATATATATAATATAATATACATAATTGAAATATACATATTAATATATATTAATATACATATTATAAAACAAAATTGAAATAAATATATTTATATATTGAAATATATTTATATAATATATATAATAAACATATTAATATACATATTATAAAACAAAATTGAAATAAATATATTTATAAATTTATATAAATATATAAAAAATAAATATATTTACATATTTACATAAGTATATATAAATATATTTATAAATATATATAAATATATAAATATATTTTAAACAAAATATTTATATTTATATTTATTTATTTTTTGTATATATATTTAATAAATTTTATTTTTTAAAAAATTTATTTTTTGTATATATATTTTATTAAATTTATTAATTTTTTATATATATTTTATTAATTTTATTTTTTGAAATAAATATATTTATAAATTTATATAAATATATAAATAAATATATTTATAAATTTATATAAATATATATGTAAATATAATTATAAATATATTTTAAACAGAATATTAATATTTATATATAAATATATATATATATTTATTTTTTTGTATATGTATTTTATTAATTTTATAAGTATATATATTTATTTTAAACAAAATATAAATATTAATTTTTGTATTAATTTTTATATATAAATATATATATTTATTAAACAGAATATATTTTTTGTATATAATATTTATATATTAATATATATATTAATATATTTTTTGTATATTTGGAGTTGTTTTTTATATATTATTTGGATATGGTGTTTTTGAAGTTGTTTTTGTTTGTGTATTACTGTAGTATTGTAGATGAAAAACAAGTATTTCAAAAACTCTCAAATCCAAACGGAGCCTTTGTTTATGTACAATCTAAGACTCGTAATGTGTTCCTATCCATTTATCTGCAAACGAGAGGGAGATAATCCAGGTTAAGTCTCTCGGTTTATCTCTAACGATCAATTTGGTTTGGGTATAAAGATCGAGAATTTGAGAATTTAAATGAGATACCTTTTAAATAAAGGTTGGTGAGAGTATTTGTAGAGAAAAAGTAATAAAAAGTGATTGATAAACTACTTGCTCTGAAATTCTGACAAAGCACGTGATTCAAGGCATATCCCAATCAATCTTTTCTTTGAGAAAGCAGAGGGAATAGCTCGGTCGCTACCAGTGTTTTGAAAACCGGATCAGACTGGTCGGTTCGACCAGTTGAATCACAAATCGATCATGCCTCCGGTCCAATTCATTGCTAAAGCCGGGATTGACAAAAAACCAGTGAACCGGTAAAAATCCAATCAAACCGTGACTCATGGTTTTCTGTATCTTTCCAAAATAACCCCCTTAAAGGACATAAAAGGCATAGTTGTAAGTAGGGGTGTGCAAAATCGAAAAATTTCGATTTACCGTTCGAATTCGGTAATTCGGAATGAAAATCGGAATTTCGATTTCGAATTGGTCGAATTTGGTAAAGAGATTTTTCAAATCAGAAATTTCAACTTCGAATTACGAAATTCGGAATTCCTATTTCGATTTCAAATATGTTTTTCATATATATATATATAATATAACATTTATATTATAATAATAATTTTTATATTCATGAATTCGATGAAATCAGAATTCCTATTTCGATTTCAATTTCATTTTCACACACACATATATATATATGTAATATAATATTTATATAATAATAATAATTTTTATATTCATGAATTCGGTGAAATCGAAATTTACCGAATTCCGAATTGAATTCGAAACGAATTCGAATTCGGAATTGGTGAATTCGAAATCGAAATCAGTCGAAAATTCTGATACCAAAATTCTGAAAAATTCCGATTTCAAAGTTCCGAATTACCGATTTGGATTTCGATTCACACCCCTAGTTGTAAGCCCTAAAGTTCAGCCGTCAACTTCTCTTTTTCTCCTTTCTATTTTTCTCTCTTTTCTCTAACTTTATTCCGATTTCTTTTTACTATTTCAAATTTACACAGTTTCCATGGTTTCTCCTCAAGACTATAACCTTTTATCTCCTTTCTCCAGTTTGCAATCTCCATGGCTCCATAGGAACCAAAGCTTCTCAATCTCCTTTTTCTTTTTACGGTTTTTATTTTTATATTTCTTGTGTGCTAATTAATTTGCTGTGATTAATCTTTTTTTTTTTGTTTTTCACGGTTTTGGGTTGCCACATCATGACATGGTTTTTCTTAATTTTGGCCGAGGTTAACGTTTTTCCATCAACTCTCTGATTTTGCTCTTTTTTTTCAAATTCATTCTTTATTTATTGATTTTTTTTATTTTCCTGATTTATGTCGGAAGGCTATGATTTGATATGAGGTTGACACTACTTTCTTCATTTATTTTGTTGAAATTAGCTTTTTTTGGGCTGAAGCTATCTTTTTTTTTGGCTGAAATTGTCTTTGTGCACACAATGAAACAATTACGGGATTGAACTCTTCCTTGCACAGTAGCTCATTTGATATTTTTTTTTTTTCAACACACATCTGACATTTTTGTGGAAGTGTTAAAACATTCGACGAAAGGGTGCAAAGCAAAATATTGGGCCTTTCTTGTTTGAAGCCAGGGTGAACAAGTGGACAAATCTTCTTCTTGTTTGTTGTCTTGATCCTAATACTTGGCTCTAACGGCCCATGGGTCCTAGAACATTACAGAAGATGCTGTGAAAGTAGGCAAGATTCATAGATTGGTAAAAAAAGGTGAGTGGGTTGGGGAAAAAAAAGGAAGTGAAGCATGTTTCCATTCTCTACTATTGCTCGCAAGATTTTTTTTGGGAGTTGTAATCATGTTCAAGGTTAGATCTGAATACATCAGATCAGCTTTGTACCATGGCTTTATCATTTATGTGCTATTTTTTAAAAAAATATTTTTTTCTTTCATTTCATTTCATTTTTCCTTTACTTCTCTCTTGTTTAATATTCCGGCACTTGTGGAATGTTTTTTCTCAAGGATATTTATGTTCTTTTAATAGAATACCATATTATTCAGATTTTTAATTTTTAAAAATTAATTTAAAAAATTGAACCGATGAATCAACTGGTTGAACCGATTGAACCGAAAAAATCGCAAACCGAAAGCTTAGCAGTTCGAGTTTCAAAACACTGGCCGCTACCCGAGGTCCTTCTTGGGTCTAGTGTTCTCGGGCACGTGTACTTAGCCTCTACAGTTTAATTTGATGCATTTTTTTTTTCTTAAAGTGTTGCTAGAAAGTACCAAACCAAATTGCAAAATATCTATGCGACTATCGTGGTAGCTCACATGCATTTCTCATCTTCTTCTCTCTTTCCTTTCTATCCTTTGGTTTGTTTCTGCATGCAAACCACCCCCTCCACCAATTCACCAAACGCAGCACCACTACAATCACCGTGGAGTAGAAAAGTCAGGAAATGGTAGTAGGGAAAGGGAGCTTAGGAAAGGCCTAAAATTCAGGGCAGAAAAACGGTGGAAGATGGTGAATTGGGGGTGGGGATGGGAAGAAAGAGTTAAAAATGGCAACCCAAACTCCAGAAAATAGCAATCTTGAAGTAGCAGTCAGTTAAAATAAGAACATGGCCAATGATGGAAACTCGGGTTGCTTCTTCTCAAACGTTATTTCGAAATTTCGGAAAGACAGAATTCTGAATGGTACTAATTAAGAATATGCGCTCAAAGAATTTGCTTGGATAAAAACCCAGCATTAAATGATGTACAAATATTCTTCTCAAAAGAAGTCTATCCATAAAGAAAGCACATTAACTTCTGTCCCCAATTTTACGATTTTAACGTGCTCATTTAGTTATGTTTTGCATTGAAGGATATTCTTTTGCCTAATGAATAATGCTCACAAATCTGAGATCATTGAGGATGTTTATGAGACTACATTTCATAAGGTTAGTTTTCAGTTTAGTTTGTGTAGAATTAGTTAAATCATGCCTACAAGTTGACAAATAAAATATTTGATACACAAGTCTATGGTAACATATCCAAAAAATACCTCTAAAAAACAACTCAAAAACTCTCAAATACAACTCACCATCCTCATTTGCCCAATTTTATCAATAACTGACAAGCAATTATTGTGAATAGCAGTTCTCATTTATATATATTCTGTCACTCTATGATGATAACTCCAGTGTACAAGACAAAAGTTATAGAACCTGTAGCCAATCAGCACAGATTAAGGCACCCTTCTTGTTAGATCTGCCATTCCCTCTTCCCCTGTACATAATTACATCTATTTTATTGAAAGGGAATCCAGGGCTTACCGCCGATCAATACAAATAGGAATGGTTATGTTATATACCTGTCACAGTGGCTGTTGAATCATAGGGAAATGTCTAGAAGGAATACCAAAACTATTATTCACCAAGATTGTGCAGACAGAACCTCTCAAATTGTGACTGACTTCACACAGAGTTCTCAACCCTGAGAGAGCTGATCGACACTTTGTAGTGTTTCTCATTCACAGTTTCAGGTCTTTAACCATGACTTCTTGGATCTGCCACTTGATGTACCTTCCTGGATCCAGCACTTGAATACTGTCCAACAACACGAGCATGAGGTATAGATGCTTCACCGCGAGCAAGGGCATCCACATTCTCCAGAAGGTATTGCCTTGGAAGCCGCCCTACAATATTACCCTCCTCATTCCCGTTGTTATCAAGAAACGAAAAATGAGGAATGCCCTCAACGCCAAATTCATCAAGCTCTTGTTCCCACTTTGTGTTATCAACATTCAACATGACAAAGTTTATGCGATCCCTGAATCAACGAGTGAAAAATAGTTAAAATAGACCATAACAGCACAAGCGCCTTCAATTTTCAACAAATTATGCATCTCTTGCTAAATGTTGAAAGCATAGCTAAAATAGTTGCATTCAGAAATACAATAAAATAATTGTATGGTACATTCTTAAACAAGTAAATGCAGACATATACACGAATATCAATAACATTTAGGGACTGAAAATAGCCGAAGTGCATATATACTTATACTGCTGCTTAATTTTGTAGATGTCGGGAGCTAATTCCCGACATACTTCACACCAATCTGCATAAAACTCGACAACAGTGGGCTTCCCATTTGAAAGTGCCTGCATCAGAGATATGGAAAGAATGTTAAACATCCTCATGCAAGTTTAAGCACAGCTATATTGCAAGGGCGGACTCTGAAGCATGTTTTCAAGGCTAAAGTTAACATACTGTAAGGGGCCAATTTTAGATATCCTTGAACAACTTCCGAAACAAAAGCTATATATAGATGAATTTATTAAAAAAAAAAAGGGGAAATTTGCCAATTTGGTCCCTAAACATTTACACTAAAACCAATTTTGTCCTTTATGGTTTTTTTTAACCAATTTAGTTCGTGAACATTTTTCGTTATCCAATGTAGGACTTCTGTGGTGGCACCACCAAAGTTTACTTTTTTTGCACGATCGGTGAAGGGCATAGTTGTCTTGTCAGTCATATTCCATATTAAACTGCTCGAATTGACAAAAAACGCAATTAACTCTCAAAACATTTGGGGAAAATGGATAGCATCTACTCACATTGGCCTGAAGGCCTGGAAAAAATGAATCAGGTTCTTCTTCTTCTTATTTCTCAGGCACCAACTCAGATACAGATTATTATACTTAATGCTGAGCTTCAAAAGGTAAGGAAAAGTGATAATAAAAAATGTGAAGATTCAGATCCTGAAGATGCCATCTTAAAAGATAGACTGACCTCTACCAGTGAAATTAAGGAAACCCCAAGCGTGAGCTCACTAGTATCTCTTAATGAAGTACGACAATCAAGTGTAATTTTTAAGGATCTAAGGGTTCAAGAAGAGCAGTCTCAAAGCGTGAGACAAAAGTTACTTGATGAATGTGCACAGTTAGAGGAAAAATTGCATGAGAAAGAAGAGGAGATGGTGTCTATCACCAAGAAACTCCAAGCTTTTGGGGACCAAAAATTGTTTAAGGAGCTAGGAGGCAGGTAAAAAGTCCGAAGCATGAGCTGAAAGGCCTTTGAAGAGACAATTAAGACCAGGTCTAATGAAACTAAATAGATGAGGAAGGAAAAATCAAGTCTACAAGCTTGGATCAAAGAACTTGAATCACCGTCAAAAGAGAAAGAATCACAAACTTCTTCTCTTCTTGAGAAATTTGAAGAAGACAAGAAGCAGTCACTGTCCAAATTTGAGGACTTGAAGGCACGAGTAAGTGATCTTCAGGCACGAGTCAGTGATCTTCAGCTGGAAGTGGACAATTTGTGCTCTAAGAAGTGCATATGCATGCAATGAAAGAAAGATCTGATCGAGTCAGTAGTCTAGTAAAACAGGTAGAGTTTCTGCAACAGCAATTTGATTTCATCAGCAGCCAAAAGTCTGAGTTGGAGTCACAACTCAAAAATAAATCTCAAGAAGCATAAATGGACGAGATAAGACTAAGATAAATTAACAGACCAGGCCTTAAATGGACAAGAGATAACAGAAGGCAAGGCCTGTCTAAAAGTGAAGGTCGAAGAGTTGGAGCAGGAGATATGTGCAATATCGAATCTTAATATTGAATTGGAGGATCAGATAATTAGCACAAAGAGTGAATCATATCATCTAAAAGTTGACAATGAGAATCTCCACAGAAGAATTTTTGTCTTGGAGACAACTGTGAAAGAGAGAAAATAAGCTATCTGCTCTTCAAAAGCAAATTGAGGCTCAGGAAAATGAGATGTCTAATCGGATTAGATCATTTGAGCAGCTTAATATGGAATGTGACCTGACGAGACAAATATGCCCCTTCACTGGTTGTGCAAAAGATGTAAAATGTGGTGACGCTGCAGCAGAAGTCCTACATTGGATAATGAAAAAGAGACCAGGACTAAATTGGTTAAAAAAAACCATAACTGATGATGTTGGTATTAGTGTAAATGTTCAGAGACCAAATTTGGCGAATTTCCATAAAAAAAAAAAAATTTACAGGGACCACTGTGTTCCCAACACCCCCAAGCACCTATCATCTATGCCCTTTCAATTAACATATTTGCTAACAACATTCTCCCGATAAAAAGCTTAGAATGTCCAGTATAAATAAGCATGACTTCAAGAAAAAAAAAAACTTTGTACATCATTAATCAGCTGTAAATTGTAATAAGCTAGATATCTATAAGAACAAAGATTATGACATAAATCCTAGTTACAAGTTGCAAAGAGAAGAAGGATCCATACGACAGCCTTTTTGTCAGACCATAGTGGCAAAGATAGTTGAATTGGTAAAACAAAAGAAGTTGGAACAAAGAAATCGCACTGATCCAAAAAGCAACAGCTGACAGATACACAATTACTAGTAGTTTGCTTTCGTAACACAACATCTTACTCTGCACCCACGATTAACCACTAATATATGGTGTAAACATCCAAGAATTCGTACACAAAAGCAAGAGGAATAACCAATGATAGGCTCACAAGTTCGTCCAAAATACAAATTAACCTAAACATGGCAAATCAACTAGCAAGTACAATGTAATAATAGGTGCAGAAGAAGCAAACCTCTTCATAAGGTAAAGCCAAAGCAGAAAGGTCCTTCAATGAAACGCCAAAATCCAATCTTGAAGCCAAGAAAAGTCCAACTGCTGCAAGAATGGAAGCCACTGCTATCCGCTTGTTAACACGTTTGGTTGGATACTCTGGAAATCCAACCTCAACCTCAACCTTCACCTCATCGGAGGAGGAAGCTGCCTTTTCAGTAGCATTACCATCATTTTCAGGTACAGGCTGTACATCCAGTTTTTCCTGAACTAACATAATCAAGAATTATACAAAAAAATAATTGACCTTTTAATATGACAACCAAATTCCAACTAGTGAGAGGATTCCATCTATATACCGTTGTGGCAGAGGAAGAATCAGTGGAATTAGGGCCGGTTTGGCAGCATATAATCTTTAGATACGTGGGATTTTTAAGTTTAATTCGTGGACAGATGATGGGTTTAAGGAAGTGGGAGGGTAGGTGAGCTCGATAGGGGAATGGCGGGAGTCTGTGGAGACCGATGGAGGTTGGGGTTGAAATCACGAGCGCCATTGAAGATAGGGCGGGGGCTAGAGGAGCTTCAATGTTAAACACCTGTTTATCGTGCAGCGAAGTCAAAGTGTGATGGTACAAACTACAAAGTGCAGATTCATGCTGTGAGATTGACACAAAGGGAAATTGCTACGGACGGTTTTTTCCTGGAAGCGTGGGGGCTTTATAATTTCCCGAATAAATTATCAATTTAGTCCCTAAACTTTTACACTTAAGGCAATTTAATCTTTTAACTTTGTTTAGCATATAAGTTATGAATTAATCTTCTATACACTGAAAGTGTATTCACTTTCACTATTAAATACATAATACATAATTCGAATTTGAATTTAAAACTCAAATTTTGCATATGTGTTGTATATCCAACCGTGATAGTGTATACACTGTCGGTGTATATAAGATTTACTCATAATTTATTCTTTCAATTTAAGTTTTCTGTCCAATAATTTAATCCGTCATAGGTAGAACTAGAAAATTTTCTTTGAAACAACTCCAATTCAACTAAAACTTAAGTATATAATTTGAAATAGTTCTAAGTTTTTGCAAAGGTAAAAGTTTAAATCTACACAAAATATTTTTAGATCTACACAAAATCTAACTTTTTAACAGCAAAATACTTAGAACATATTTGGATTGCTATATTTTGAATTTTTTGTAGAAAAATGTATTGTAGCGACTTAATGTATATAAGATAAAAAGATGATTGAAAGATATGTTAACAAAAATATAAAATTTTTTTGTATAGAAAATTGCAATCCAAATAAGGACTTAATTTTTCAAACTTGGGAGGAGGAAGGCCTTCCTGATGACACGGATTGCACTCTGTCTGCGTGCAGCTGTGCCCATCCATCCCTAGCCTGTCAGTCATGTACTACTGTATATAGAATCTCAGCAGAAAAATCAGAACCGTTAGTAGACGCACACCTCAATTTCCCAAGCAAGTGGTAAGTCATAGAGACTTGCCTAAGGCATGGAGGCTACAACAAACATTGCTAGAAGTATGTAGCAAGCCTTAGAGGCTTTCCAAACGTTCTAGATTATTCAAAAGTCTTGTGGAATAGCCTAGAACTTTGCCGATCCTAATAAGATTTGTGCTAGTCATAAGAATTTTATAAGAAAAGACAATTCCAAATCTGAGGGCCATTAGTTGACCACCAGAAAACTAGTGAACAGAATATTATGTTGAACTAGATTTTTTCTTTTGGATTTATTTCCTTGAAAAATCAGTACTAGAAACCTCCCTTATATTATGCAAACTTTTACATGTTTTCAATCTGAAACTTCAACCTAGTAAAAGGGGGGTAAAAAAGGAAGAACATGAGAAAAAGGATTAAAGAAGACATCAAGAGCAACATAAACAATGGATACTGGCCTCACATAAAGATGGTAAGTACTAACATTTTTAGCACTGCTTTTATGCTTTCTCCTCTTTATGCTAGTTTCCTTTTGATCAAAAGGATCATCCTCTAAAATAAACAAAGCCAAAGGTATGTCAACAAATGAGACCAAAAGAGGTATCCAAAGACAAAAGAAAGATGTAAAGCATCAATATATCCTAGATGACGATTTCAGTGAAAGCATCTATCAATGTGATTAGATGAATAAGAAAAATTACAGATGACTGGCTTCAAAAGATACATAACTTTAACCAAGAAGGCTTCAAGTTTTATTCAATCTGAATCTATTACATCTCCAAAGTATCTACCTTCAACATGGTCTCAGAACCATTACTAATTGTTAAATCTGGCCTATGGTGCATTTGATAAAATTGAAGTTTGAAAACTAAAGTCTAAAATTTGAAGTTTGAATCCATTAAATTATTGAATTTTTTAAGTATTAAATCTAATATAATTCAAAAGAGTTACGCGACAATTGATCATAAAAAAAAATAAAAATAAAAAAAAATCTAATATAATTCAGTGCATATCACATTCAATGATAAGTAAATAGCTTATCACTTAATTTTTAGAGCAAGTTTTGCCTAGAAAATTCAGTGCCACTTAATTAATTCAGATGTTCAATTTTTCGTTATCAAATTATTTGAATATGTTAAAATCTGATTCTATTAAATTTAAGTGTTGAATTGCCCGGTTGGTTCAGCTTAAGAAAGTTATGTAATGCACAACAAACTATAGCAACACTTACCTGAATGGTCATGTAAAAATTGGGAATTAGTCCCCTTAAGAACGCAAATCTCTTCTTCAATACTTCATAGGTTCGTTCAATGACATTTCTAAACTTTGAGTAGTGCATATTAAATAACTTTCTTTTTGGGCCTGCTCGACCTACATTCTTGTACGGAGATAGAAAATCTGGGAACATTCTTGTATGTAGTATCAATAAGGTAGTACTTGCCTAAAACGTGGACAGCTTGGCATTAATGATAATACTCTGTGTCCCTACCATCAAATTAGGATTATATAAAATAACGACCTAAAGATAACATATCACTTTCGAGTAGCATTGGAAAATTAGATGGGTGCAATAGAGCATTCTCTAACACTTGTGCATTATGTACACTTCCCTCCTACCCAACATATATATATGTGTATGTGTGTGTGTGTGTGAAGCGCATGTCAAAGTCACAAACAGCCAAAAGATTTTGTGACTAAATACTGTGTTGAGTAATGTAGGCATTTGTTGTCTCAGTGGTGGACACGCTGGAATATGGATGCCATCAATTGCTCTTATAGTATTCTACAGTACTTACAAATGATCGTTAATCTTTAAACACTTATCAAAAATGCTATTTACAAGAAAGTAAACTTTTTGCTATTTGCTATAGTAGCTTGTACTTATCTTGAACCATGGGAAGCATTTTGTAGAGGTTCCAATTCATGGATGCACTTAATCATAGACACATTGGTGAATTATTCTTACCGCAAACATGCAAAATCCTCTTTAGAACTTCCCTAACATACTGATTAATTGTCTTGGTGGACCTGTTGAACCACTTTGCCAATACTCATTGTTGTGCACTGTGACTAACTATTACCAAAACCATGGCTAATTCCTCCTCAATCTTAACACGCTTTTGATAGTTCTGAGGGACATAGTTATTTTACTTAAGTATGTCACATAAGAGAAGGAAATTGTCAACAGTAATACAACAATTCTCCATTATACATTTGTAGTAACCATTGATCAATTCTTCTACCCATTAGCAGTCTGTTAATGATCTGTCATGATGAGGAATTTTTAACTTTGGCCCTCCATAGCTTTTCAAATCTGGATGTCATAGTATCAACTTTGCTTCCAGTGCAACAATCAAATCCCCTTTGTTATCATTAGATGTCCATGTTTCACTTGACCTCTTGATGCCATTATTGTAGTCGTTCCAATCTATTACCTTTACATTAGCCAAGGAGACTTGGTAACGAGGAGAGTCAGGTTCAATTATAAACTTCAAGTTAATTGAATTGACATGTTTTGCATGGCCTTAGTTAAACCTCCACCGGGGGTGTGCAATTAACTGGAGTGTACTCGACTACAAAGATGGAATGCGTGACAATTTCAAACACTTGCAAAATGGCCATCTGAAAAGCATATAAAGGGCTTGGGAGGTGAACCAACTATTGTACATCATGTATAATACAAAAAAAAAGGTATACAAGTGGTGAACTAACTGTTCTACAGTTTATGCGTTCTTCAAATAGGAAGATTGGATACAGTGCATCGAATCAGCTTTGGAGCTATCAATAAATAGAGATACATATTGCCGACTACATTAGTCCAATTAAAGATGTAATAACTCTCATCCAGTAGTTGTTAAAAATAGTCACTTCATCTTTAACAAAGTTGTGACCCTACGAAAAGTTTTTGAATCTCCAATGGATTGAGACTTGAGGCACCTTGACATGTTCCCCCCTCCAGGTGAAGTTCATGTTTGATATTAGTAGTAATTGGATGATGTGTCCAATTCACAAATAGTATACAAATAAATAGTGGCATGTGTATGTCAGGCAAAAAAAATAATAATAAGACATCGGACAAGTCAAAATTTTATAAGATTTTCCACTTGATAAGCCTGCTCGTGCTCCTTTTTTGGTCTTTTTCTTTTTTCATAAGTCATTCACTCTTATTGAAATGTACTTGTAGACACCAAAAAAAATTTGCTAATTCATTCATTTGTATTTTATTTTTTAGTTACTTCATTTCATTATTGTTGATATCTTTCATTTAAAAAAAAAAAGAGAAAGAAAGAAAAATGAAATAAAAAAATGAACATGTTATTTAAACAAAATCATTTTTTGTTTGCTTGATTTTGTAGGAAAAAGCTGAAAAAGAAAATAAGGAAAAAAAGAAAATGAAAAATGCAGTTTTGCAAAAAAAAAAAAAAAAAACTGTTCCACGTGTGCACGCGCGCTTCATTTTCATGCTTTGTACAAGAAGCTACGCACCAGTACAAATGTGCAGCTGAAAATTTCGATCAAATTTCACTCGATTTTTTTTGCTCCAAGCTTTGACAGTACAAGGCCAAATCACCCCTTAATCCTTATCAAGAAACATCTAGGAATAAAATTGATCCAATGGCTCCAAATGAGCCACAAAAACCCAGCTCCATCTCCACCTTTGTTCTTAAGGTTTGAGGGTTGGATTTTTCGTTTAAAAGGCTAAAAAACGCAGCAATTAGGGTAAGTAAGAGAGGGAGAGTAGTGGAAAACGAGAAAAGGGAGAAAAGAAAGAGAAAGGGAGAGAAAAAGAAGAAGAAGAGAGAGAGAGAGAGTTTCTGAAAATTTTCTTTTAAGCCAGGGTTGAGCATCCTGCTCACTTCTTGATCAAAATCCGATTCCAAAGTTAGTCGTTTAGATGTTTTCTTCATTTTTGCATTTCTTAACTTTAGCACACTCTCATCCCTTCTATAAGAAGGAAAATTATGTCACGAATTTTAGTCTCCCGTACCCATTATGTTGCATTTCTCTCTTTTAGATCATATATACTTATCTAATATTATAATTTTTTGTTTTTTCGAATATCATCTTTCGCATTTTTCGTGACCTCTTCAAAGAATCACTATTGGACGTCGCAATTAATGTGATTTGCACCAACTAAATTTTGAAGAGACATTCCAACCATTCCGATACCTCTAGGTCTTGATTCGCATCCATATAGAAGCATCATAATGTGATAAATTTTACAATTTAGATTAGAAAAATTTTCGACTAAATTTTGTAACTAGTTTTGACTAGGTTGAAAGGGTACTTTAGATTTGAACCTATCAAATCTTTTCATTCCCTTTCTTCAACCGTGATTTCTGAATTCTTTTTTCTTGTTTTCAAATATTCAAATATCTGGAATCATTTAAAAGGGGTTTTATTTTATTTTTATTTAAAAATATATTTTGGGTGACTTGATACACATAAACTCAATACCAAGTGGCGACTCCTATTTTTTTCTAAAAACTTTTTTTTAAACTATTATTTTGGGCCAAAATTATCGCATATTTGAAGTCCTATTTTAGAACCTTTTTCTTTATTTATTTTCTAAAATCAAAATACATTTTTAAACACCTAAATTTATTTTTCAAAAAATGGGGCGCTACAGCTGGCGACTCCACTGGAGACTTTCTAGTCAATCCAAACATTTGGTTTAGTTGATTTTTTTTTCTTTTTCTAACCTTTTTACATATCACATTGGGATGTTTTAGATTGCATTTTTTCTTTTTCTTTTACCCTTTTTAGGATTTTTTGTATTTTACACTTGTAATTGCCTCCCACTCTCCGTATATGTGATGAATAACTTGTTTATTTTCATTTATATTATCGCATTTTTGCATTTGGGGCAAATGAGTGTCACCCTAGAGTCTTTATGCATGTTTAATAATAATCCCTTCGCTCAAATGAGCACTTCATACGTGTATACACAATTTCTTTTAATTTTTTTTTATTTTCTTTTAGTGGTTGTCACACCATCCCTCCCTATTAGAATTAGGATCGATCCACTTGGACATATGACCGTGGCACGACGTACGCGTAACAATATTTGAGGGATCACTCGAATCACCGACTGAAAGCCTAGGGATTGATGACCCTTCATCTCTTGGTCTGAAGGTTTGGGAGTTTGAAATCTTATCGAATCTAGATGTATTAGTGAGTCCAACTTCATGCATTTATATTAGAAATTACTTAGGATAGAGTCAACCTTACCCAATTAGGAACACTAGACACGAGATTAGGGATTCTACCCCTTTTTCGTTACTTTATATTTTTGTATCATTTTATTGATCCAATGTGTTATGTGTTGAACTAACCTTTCTTTACTTTCTCTCCTTTTGCATTAACAAACTTTAGAAAATAAGAGTTCTGACATGGTACTCTTTTAAGAGCCCACCTTAGTAGATAGATTCTTACACGTTTGAATTACAAGTTATTGCATTTTAATACTTTAATGTTGCACTTCATTTTTAGGCCTATTCTGACATATAAAAAAAGGTTCCTTTAGGTCATATTTAATTCCTGTTATCACATATTTACTCGTTTTTGTGAGGACCCGTAAATCTTCCTTATTTCATAATATTTTTATTTTATTTTCTCGCATGCATTTTCTTCATTATACCCTATTATATTGATTTTCCAGAGATTTTTATAAGTGAGTAGAGTTTTCAAATCATTTTCCTAGTTTAAGTTAGTTCATGTTAAGATTGAAGATTATTATGGATGTGGGGCCCGCTAGTGCGTTAAGTGCGATAAATTTTTGCCGATTAATTGAAGTTTTGTATCAAGAAATATTATTTTACAAGGTGCTAGGACATAATTAGAGGTTACCTAGAGGGATTAACCATTGGAAGACAACAAGATGAGGATTAACCCTTGGATGCCATTTGTCCTTGAAACATTGGACCTTGACTTTGACTTGGACTTGTCTTAACCTTTACTAAACCAAATTTTGACCCAATTTCTTTCCATTTTCATTGTATTGGCCGAAATTTATGGAGAGGAAAGAACAGGAGAGAGTTTCTTCAACTTCACCTTCAATTCTTGCTCAAATCTTGAGTTTCAACCGTTGAATTATCAAATTACTCCATCCAAGTTGCTTACTAAGGAGGATTAAAGCTTCTAGTTGAGGGATTTGTGAAGGAAAAGAATGGACACTTCAAGAAGAAATGTGTGACTGTATGGAATTGAAGTGGATGTATGTGTACCTTCCATACTTCGAATTAGTTTCCGCTTCACTTATGATATGTAATTCTTGGGGAAATCTGATGTAATATTTGAGATTTATATTGTAATTTGTTTGAGGACTGTAGTGAGTGAGTGAGTCCCGGCGAGAGCTGGGCAGGCAGTCCGCCGAACCCTTTGGTTCGCCTTTGGGGGAAGTGGGGCTGTCACAGTTTTAATAAATTGGCATCATGCATCAACTTTAGAGAGAATGCCATTTAGTGAATTCCACTTCAAGAATATGCCAACCTTTTCTCCCTTAAGTATCTAACCCGTTATAGGATTTGCATATTTGAATTTTCGTTAAAAATGGAGGGATGGGCCCGCAAGTAAGGTATTTGACTAAACTTTATGCTCCAGATGGACAGGTCTTGATGAATCAAATAGTTGCTGGTAGTCCCCATTGAGGTTCATAGGTGGCCCACACTCCTTTCACCTAATGAAATCCATCAAGTAGCATCTCATTTAAGACCAATTAGAAATTTCAAGGACATTGAATCGGATGGTTATTTGGTAGAGGTCTTGGTACAATTATGGGACCCTAGTTGCTCAGTATTTAGGATAGGAAACCGAGAAATGACCGTAACAATTGAAGAAGTAGTCAGTCTTTTCAACTTGTTGGTGCGTGGCATCGTAGTAATATTCCCATTTGCGTCCGGCAAAGTTGAGTTTTTTCATTTCACTAGATTAAAAGAATTTGTAGTTAAGGGTCTGATCAAAGTATAGATGTGAAATTCCTGTTTGACCAGTTTGCATTAAAAGATGGATTTGAGAGACATTTCGGAGATTTTTCGTTTATGTCTAAGATAATATGGGAGCGAAAGAAACCGTGGGTATATGGACTTGTCATGGCGGGAATTTACCTCTTTCCACGAAGGGACAAGAAGATCGTCTTTAAGATTACTAAACTCATGTTTGATCTCTTCCTTAAGATTAAGAACCGACCATACTCTATAATACCAACCATTTTAGTCGATATATTTGTTGCTTGTACTAGTTGCCAGAGGGGAGCGAAATTCTTCCATGGTCCAAATTTGATTCTGTACATGTGGGTTATGGAGTATTTTAGGAGAAAACTACCCATTTTGGATAGTTTACCATTAATTGGGTACAATTGGATAGCAATCCATCACTAGATAATTGATAGGAATAATTTCTCGAGAAGCGCATCAGAATACGTGGATTTCTTGAAAATATTGTTGGATCAAGAGATTAGATGGATTTTGGATTGAATCGATTGTTTCAAACCTATTCTGCGTGCCAAGTCATCAGAATTTATTCCATTGCTAGGAACTCAAGACATTATAGCTTACACGCCAAAAAGATTTCTTAGACAATTAGGACGAGTTCAAGGATTGCCACCTACACCGGATCTAACTGAATTCACTGTTAGTTTCGACAAGAGAATCAATCCGAGTGAAATTCCAATGAAGGTACTGATTTTTGAAACCCGGGGAACATTGTCTGACGATGAACACATTGCCTACATTTCAAAACTCAAGGAAAAAGTTTTGGTCACCCTGCAATATGAGGATTAGCTTAGAGATTTTGGTATAAAAGAACCGCAAGAAGGGTAATCCGATGAGCTTAAGAGGTTGATGGCTATTATCGAGACAAAAGATAGAGAGAATCTACAATTGAAGAAGTCCGTCGAAACTAATAAGGAGTTGGCAGAAAAAAGTAGAAGGTCATGCGAATAAATGCAAGAAAAGCATCAAGAACTGAAGAGAAAATATGGAGAATTGTATGATCAAGCGGAACACATGAGTAATCCTTACTCTAGAGAATCAAAAGACGCTGTAATAGATAGGTTGAAGAGAATTAATGAATTTGTACGAAACCGTCTTCGAGAAATGACGTAAATATTATGCAAATTCGGCAATAAAATGACTTTTCTCTTTCGTGCAAATCGTTTGTCGCGCCCCATTTTTGGAAAATAACTTTTAATTTTTTTTAGGTGTTAGAAACAATGAATTTTTTGATTAATTTTTTATTTGAAAATTAGTTTTTTATTTTAGAGGATAAATAAAAAAAGACCTAAAATAGGACTTAAAAAGTGCGACGGTTTTGCCCCAAAATAATAGTTTAAAGAGGACTTTTAAGAAAAAAAATAGAAGTTGCCACTTGATAGCGAATTTAGGTGTACTAAGTCACCTAAAAATATTTTTTTAATAAAAAATAGATAAAACGCTTTTTAGACGATTCCAGATCTTCGAAAAATAAGAGAAAAGAGTTAGGGAGTCACGGTTGAAGAAAGGGAAGACAAAGATTTAATAGAATCAAATCTAAAACACCCTTTCAACCTAACTAAGGTTAGTTGCTAGATTTAGTCGAAAATTTTCTTAATCTAATTTATCAAAATTTATCACATTTGGATATTTTTACATGGATGCATATTTAGACCTAAAGGATATTGAGAGGGTCGAAATATCTCTTTTAAAATTTAATGGGTGCAAATCACATTAATTGTGATGTCCAAAATGATTCTTAGAAGAGATCATAAAAAATGCAAAAGATCGGACTAAAAAAATTATAATATATAAATAAATATACATTACCTAAAAAAGGGGAGTGCAACATAACGGGTACGAGATGCTAAAATTCGTAACTCAAATTTTCCTTCGTATAGAGGGAAAAAGAGCGTGTTAAAGTTAAGAAGTCATACTCGTTTATTTTTCATATTTGAAGAGTGACTCTTCTAATTTAATTAAACAAGAACTAACCTATATCTAATTTTCTAAATGAAATACAAGTCTAAATGTCATGTTTTGCGCACATAGGGATAATAGAGATAATATATACAGGAAATATCATGCAAGATGAGAAAATATTCTAAAAATGAAAAATATGTATGAAATGCGATGAATGTCATGCAAAAAATGCGAATCTAGTGCAAAAACGGTCTAAAGGGTCTAGCATTAGACTAACCAATTTCTATAAGTTTTCACTAGCATTAGACTAGTGAAAAATCGGGGAGAATGGCCACAACTAGCGTTGGACTAGTGTGGTGACGTCATGCATTTATTATAACTAAATAAATCATATAAAACATAATTAAAACAAGTAAACACATAATGTACATAGAACACATAACACATAAGCATAATTTCTAGATACAAAATTCTAGTGAAATCGAATAAACACGTAAACACACACACACAAGCAAATAAATGCAAATAAAAATCTAATAGTTACATTCGGGGTCCTAATTATAATCTAAAGGGGAAATTTTTTGAAAATAATAATAATCTAACTATTACATTTATTTAACTAATTACATTTTTGACAAAAATTAAAACCTATATATTACATAATCTAGCTAAATATATATCTTGAACACCTATTGTCGCGCCCCATTTTTAAATAAAATAAATAAATTTACAAGTTTATAAAAATGAATTTTGATTTATTTTTGAGTGAAAAGAATTTTGATTTTTAAAGAATAATTAAAGAAAAAGGGCCTAAAATGGGACTTAAAGTGCGACGATTTTGACCCAAAATAATAGTTTAAAAAGGGTTTTAATGAAAAATAGGAGTCGCCACTTGGTATTGAGTTAAGGTATACCAAGACACCTAAAATAAATTTTAAATAAAAAAGTAGAGTAAACCCTTTTTAAACGACTCCAAATTTTCGAAAATCAGAGAAAAATGTTCGGGAGTCACGGTTGAAGAAAGAGAAGGTAAGGATAAAATCCAAGGCACCATTTCAACCTAACCAAGGTTAGTTGCATGATTTAGTAAAAAAATTTCTTAATTTAATCTAAAAACTTATCACATTTGGATGTTACTATATGATTGTAAACCTAGACCTAATGGCTATCGGAAGGGTCAATATGTCTCTTCGAATTTTAATTGGTGCAAATCGCATTAATTGCGACGCCCAAAAGTGATTCTTTGAAGAGGTCACGAATATGCAACAATGAGACTTGAAAAAATAGAAAAATTATAATATAAATATACGTGACCTAAAAGAGAAGGATACAACATAATGGGTACGGGGAACTAACACTTCGTGACTTCAATTTTCCCTTTAATAGAGAGAATACGAGCGTGCTAAAGCTATAAAGCCATACTCGTCTATATCCCATATTCGAGGGTTAACTTCCTATCTAATCAAGCAAATGATCTAATCTAGTTCTAATTTTCTTAAATGAGATGCAAATCTAAATGTTATGTTTTATACGTAGGGATAAGGGATATATATGGAAATATCATGTAAAAGTGATAAGGATCCTAGAAAATATGCATGAAATGTAGTGATTTGTCACACAAACATGATCTAGTGCGTAGACAGTCCCTAAGTGTCTAGCGTTGGACTAACCCATGCATCTAAATTCTCACTAACGTTGGACTAGCGAGAAATCGAGAAAATAGGGCCACAACTAGCGTTGGACTAGTGCGGTGATGTCATGCATTTATTATAATCAAATAAATCATATAAAATATAATAAAAGCAAATAAACACATAAATTACATAGAACTCATAGCACATAAATATGATATCTAGATGTAAAGACCCTAAGAAAGCGAGTAAACACGTAAACACACAAGCATGCAAGTACACACAAGCAAATAAGAGCAAATAGAAATCTAACTATTACATTTGGGGGCCCTAACTATAATTTGGGGGGGAAAGAATGAAATGAAATAAAATAATAATTTAACTATTACAATTTGGCATTTAAATGCCTCTCAATAACCAAAATTAAATTAAAATAAATATATCAAATTAAAACAAATAAAGTGAATAAATAAATAAATGAAATAAAATAATAAAAAATATTCAAAAAAAACATGCAATTACACACATAAAATCACATAAGAGCACATAGAATTAAGTAAAATTAAAATAAAAAGTAAAGTATACATCCCTTGAATTTGTGACCTAATGAAATGAAATTTCTCTCTTTCTACCCTTCAAAACAAAGAACAGGGTCAAGGCACCAATTTATTTAGTAAATAAAAGCAATAACATGTAAAGAAATGCAATTGATTAATTAAAGCATTTAAATGAAAGTAAAACAACCTATATTCAAGAAATTAAAACAAGCAGGAACCTAATTGAAAGAATTATAAAAGTTTTAGGGCCATAATGAATGTATTTAAAAATACAGGGGGCAAAGTGCAATTCTTGGAACTTTTGCATGCAAGTATCGAAGAAGCTTTCTTCAGGAGAAATCTTGGCAACTAGGTTCTAAAATGCAATCTCCTTTTGTTCAAACATAACTAATGTCTCAACTAACAACAATTTCGATCAAAGCAACAAAATCACCAAGTATTCTTCTCACTTTTCAACAGAAAACTTTTATATTTGAACACAGAGATTTAGAAAAGAGCATGCAAATCAGATTCGAAGAAAGCTCCTGCAACTTTTCTTCTTTCTTCTTTTGCTTGCAACTGATTCGACACAATCAAACAACTTCCGACTAGTGCATCAAGGTGAAACTTTAGACTTTCTTACATGCAGGGGAAGCAAAACTTAGGCAAAACATGCTACAGTGCTCTCAATCATCCAAATACAGAAGAAATTTCCATGCATCAGATTCGAATGACTGTTGCATTTTCTTAACTCAGCTTTGTCGAGGTTCAAGTTCAAACACATACAAAATCTAAACACTCAAGCACATGAAATCAATATCCACTGATGTAGAGGGGATTTTAAACTAATGCCGTGTGGGAACATGGGGAAGAAGAAAAGAAGATAGCAGAGAGCGAACAAACAAGAAAACAAAACAACAAAAATACAGCAGCCAAAATCTCGACGTTTCTGATCTAAATCTAATGATATCTGACTGGAAAAAGATGAGAATATTACCTTAATCATGAAACGAAGCGTGGGATGACCAAAGAAAAGGGCTCAGATGGATCTGTCGGATCTTTGAAGGTGCGCCAGTGGAAACCAGTGATGACGACCCAGTCACTTTGAGCCTCGATTCAACCGATTTGGAGACGTTTTTTCCAAATAATGTCTGAATAACAGTTGCTCAAGTTCCTCCCCAGAAAGTGTAGAAATCATAAGATCCCTCAGAGAGCTAAAATCGAAGCAAAAATTCGACTCCAAAACAGGCTAGTTCGTCAGCCTATGACGAAAACTTTTTGTTTCAATTTTCTCAGTTCCTCTTGCTCGATCTCCTCTCTCTTTTTTCTCTTTTCCTTGTCCCAAACTCTCTCTTCTCCCCTAGAATCTTCCCCAGATTTCCCCCCTTCCTTTCTTTTCCTTCTCTTTTCCTTTTACTCTCCTCTCTCGCTTGTTCCTGAAACCCTCTCCCTTTTTCTGTTTTCCCGAAGTTCCTTTCCCTCTCTATCTAGTTTTTCTTTTTCTGATCTCCTCAGTTTTCCTCTCGTTCCTCCCTATCTCTCTGTAGTTTCTCTCACTTTCTTGCTCTTCCCCAGATTTCCCCAGGTTCTTCCCTTTTTTGCCCCTTTTTACTTGCTCGAAGCCTCCTTCCTTCTTTTGTTTTTTCCTTTCTTTGCTGCCCGAAACCCTTTTCTCCCAATCTCTTGCTCTCTCTTAGTTTTTCCTTTTTCCTTGCTTTCTTTTTTTCTCCTGCCCCTTTCCCGCAGCTTCCTTTTTTTGTTCTTTTGGTTTATTTTTCAGATTTTTTCCTCCTTTCCCTTCCAAATTTCTCCCAATCCAACAAGTGTCTTTGCCACCTAGCCTTGCATGTGTTGTGGTGTAAAAAATAAGGACACTTGTCCAATACTCACCTATCCTACTTAGCTACTTTGCATGGCTTCCACCTACTTTCTTTTTCTTTTTCTTTTTTTTTTTGTTTTTCAAAACTAATTTATGGTAAACAAAATGTTAATTCCTAATTGAGATTGCCTTACAAAAACTTCATTTTATTTGGTAGAAATTGAGTTTGAAAATATTAAAAATAAATTTTTGTTGAGAATTTTCTTTTTTCAGAAATTTAATGCAAAAATATTTTTATGAAGAACTACTAAAGAGCTTGAATCGATTCGATGAATTTATGAAGAAAAGTCAAGGATTGAACAAGTACGGAGGATTAGACTATGATGAGTTGTGCCTTTTCCGGACATGCAGTTGCCTTTAGATTTTAAAACTCCTAAATTTAGCAAATATGATGGAACCGAAAATCCCAAAACGCATCTCTAAATGTTCGCAAACAAATTAGAAAAGCCAGTGGACGATGAGAACCTGTCGGTGCGTTTGTTCCCTGAAAGTTTGGAGGGCGACACACTAAACTGGTATTCTAATATGAAGTCGGAAGAGATGAAAACTTTATTAGATTTGTCTACAGCTTTTGTGAGGCAATGCGAATACAACTGCGAGCTTGCGCCAACAAGAATTACACCTGAAGGGGCCAAGAAGAAACCATCAAAAGACCATAAGACAATGCTAAACATTAGAGGAAGTTGGCCGCTAAGGTGGAACTCCTCATAACTCATGAGGAAGTTGGCCGCATGTTCATTAAAACTCATGACCTACCGTACTTTGAGGAGATTTTTTATATGACTGGGTGTTCATTCGCGGCTATTGTTAACAAGTTAGAAGAATTTCATGAATTCGTCAACGTAGGAAAAATAATCAACGTGTCAACGTTGAAAATGCAATTAGAAACCTTGCAGAGTCAAAATAACAGTGGAAAGAAACCCTAATTCAAGAAGAAGGAAGGAGAAACTGCCCTTGTATGGCCCCTTAACTAGATCCAAATTTGAAAACCATCCCACCTACTCATCTCCCTATCCATACTACCTAAACCATCGACCTGTTTGCCATACTACCGTCAATCATTCTCACCCCCGACCCAACTACACAAGTATACCCATACCACTTTTTCAGATTTCTTAACCAAATTGAAAACTCGACTCCGATCCCCTTATAACTCAAGATCCATTCCACCAAGTAATCAAACCGACAATCATATTCAAACCAATATCGAACCTTCACCAATTTGGATTGACATCTTGACCAATTTTATGAGCAACTTAAAGCTGCTGATAAGATTGGCGTTGTGCCTCTTAAAACCTACTTTAGGGGTATTCCTGTTGGATATGATTCTCAAGCCATTTGCGCCTATCATTTTGAGAGTTCTGGTCACTCTACTAT
Source organism: Coffea arabica (assembly GCF_036785885.1). Taxonomy (NCBI): domain Eukaryota; kingdom Viridiplantae; phylum Streptophyta; class Magnoliopsida; order Gentianales; family Rubiaceae; genus Coffea; species Coffea arabica. Next base: position 20,440,504 of record NC_092323.1, read on the forward strand.
CAATTGTTGGGCATTAAAACACAAAATTCAAAACATGATTGACGTCGGGGGCATAGTTTTGAGAAGAAGATGTGAGTTAGGATTGAATATCTGTAAGAACCCTCTTCCCGAGAACAAGGGCACTGTAGAGACTATTACCACTTATGAGGAGTTTGAAAAGTTTGTCTAATACATTGTGAACGAGATTGAAGTAGTGGGGATAATCGAGAAACCATTTATATTGGAAGAAGGACTCTATGAAACTAGTGCAGATCCTTTCATCTTGGATTTGTTGGAACCTATGGTACTTGAATTTTTCGAGTAATCACCTGTAGACAGCTTGCAAGAAGTACCAAGAAATTATGATGAACCCGTTCTACTGATTGGGGATATAAATATACCAAAAGATAAGGTGGCTCCTGTCACTGGATCTGAAAAGATTGTGGGGAATCTGAAATTTTTACCCAACCAAAAGTGAAGGAGAATTCTGTGCCATTGAAGCCATTAGTAACTGAAAAGGAGGCATTGAATTTTCTTAAGTTACTGAAGAGGAGCGAGTATAAGGTCATGGAACAGTTTGATAAAATGTCTACCCAAATCTCTATTATGGACTTGCTTTTAACATCTGAGTTACATAGAGAGGCACTGCTCAAGGTCTTAGGCGAGACTCAAATATCGAAAAATATTCCAACTGACAAATTCACTAATGTTGTGGAGAATGTTCTGACTTCCAATCACCTAACCTTTTCTTACGAGAATTTGACTTCTGAAGGGATCGGGCATAATAAGGCATTGTATATCTTAGTAAGGTGTAATGAAAAGTTGCTGTCAAGAGTTTTGATAGATAATGGATCCACTCTAAACATCTATCCATTGAATACTCTTATGAAACTTGGACTTCTTGATGCTAGACAGCGGTCATCTGCAACGATAATAAGAGGATTTGACGGTGCAAGAAGGGAATTAATGGGTGAAGTTGATTTGGAACTAGGGGTGCAGAGAATTCGAGTAGCTTGAATCGAGCTCGCGAGTAGCTTGGTTAGCTACTCGAATCGAGCTCGAGCAAATTCGAGCTCGAGGCGATTTCGAGCTACTTGCTACAGTAAAACGAGTCGAGTTCGAGTAATTAATGGCAAGAAATTTTAACTCGTCGAGTAGCTCGAGCTTGGTGGCCTATTTGTATATTTTATATATCAATTTACTCTTTTAGGTTTGTTAGTTAGAATATTTACGGGCTTAACCAGTTATGTTGTAATAATAATGAAGGGTGAATAAGTAATTTTGGCTCGTAAACTAAAAACGATGAAATGCATTGCAAACTCTGTCCTTCATTCGCCTTCTTCGTTCCTCTTCAGTCTTCAGAGTTCAGCTTACCTCTCAAATCCCAATCTCAGTCTTTGGCTCATCTTCTCAAATCTCAATTGTCACAACTCAAAAAAATTGGGGGCTGCTGCTGCTGCAATACTTGTAATGGTTTCTGAGCTCTTGAGTCTTGACTTAGAGGAAGCTCTTGAGTCTTGCGCGCTGCTGGCGCATGCCGTGGAGGAGAGGGCGTCGCGCGCTGGCGGATGACTGCGCACCGTGCGCAGCTGCTGCTGGACTGCTGCGGCTGAGTTGCTGCTCGATCTGCCTGGAGGTGAACTGGAGCGCAAGGGGTAGGCTGCTCGCAAGGGGGCGATTGCGGTTGAGTCGCGCAGGGGTTGCGTGAGAAGGAGCTGCTGGTGGCGAGGCGCGGCTGGGCAACAGGCGCGATGGGCGGCAGTGTGGCGTGCGGCGATCTGGCGGGGTGCAAAGTGGCGGCGGCGGACAAGGAGAAAAGAAGGAAGAAGAAGGAGAAAAAGAAAGAAAAGGAAGAAGAAAGAAAAGAAAGAAGAAGAAAAAGAGAGAAAGAGGGGAAGTAGGGCTGATGTTGTTGTTGTTGCTGTTGTTGCTTCGATCGGATGCATGTCAAGTTCGAGTACTCGACTCGAGATCGAGCTCGATATGCATTCAAGCTCGATCGAGTCGAGTACGATCTTACTCGTGCTTGTCTCGAGTCAATCTCGATCTTCATTGCTCGAGCTCGATCGAGCTCGAGCTCGAGCTCGATTCCTGGTGGATGTTGTCGAGTTCGAGCTCGAGTAGGCTACTACTCGAGCTCGACTCGGCTCGATTTCACCCCTATTTAGAACTAGAAGTAGGACCCGTTCAATTTCAGGTGGTTTGTCAAGTTATGAACTTTTTGAATGTTTACGATGTTCAATTTGGACGATTTTGGATCTACATTTCTAATGTCGTTCTATCTTCTCTCCATCAAAAGGTGAAATTCATTGTGAATCATCAACTTATCACTGTGTTCACCGAGGATAACTGCACTATAATTGTCAACTCTGGTTCAAGTGGAGAAAGTAGTAGAAAAGGTCTCAATTCTGTTTACTGTGTGGTTGATATTGTGTCAATCGGATGGATTTTCAATGAAAGAATAGACGCACCTAAAACCCATATCATGATGGTCAAGAAAATGATTCGAGAAGAGTATGAAATAGACAAGGATTTAGGGTGAAATCTACAAGACATTTTGAACCTTATAGAGCTTTTGGGGAAGGAAGATACATTTGATTGGAATTTCAACCAACCATTAAGGACAAAAAGGAGATGCAAACTCGAAAGAAAGTGAAAAAGGAAGTAAAGCAAATTGTCATGAGTAGTCACCACTGCGTTACACCATTTCCTATCCATCTAAGATAATTCTGTCGGAATTAGATGAGGAGACCATGATTGAATAGATTGAGATAGGCCTGTCTCAATTGTTTGTTGGAATTACTTGTAAAGAAGAGCCGCTAGAAGATGTGAAGTTCCCGATAATCCCTGAAGGAGTCAAGTAGAATTGGACCATTGACTATCTTTCCTTTCGAAGGAAATTTCGATAAATTTAGGGGATTATCTTTGGCCGAATCCATGACAAAAGCTACTTTGTTTCTAGTTATTTGTTTCCTTTTAGTATTATGTTAACATGCATTTAGTTTAAATGAAATTCCGATCCCACTACGTAGTTCTGGTGGAGTTACATTTAAAAAAAAAAAACTAACGTTTTTTTGCTAAGTACCTGACCTTGTTCCAATGTCTGTCTACTCTTTTAAATTCAATGAAAAAAAGATTTTTGCTCATTTTTTATTTTTTTTACTTATTCCTTGTGCATATTTACTTTTCAGATGGCCAAAAATAACACGGCTTGACCTTTTGGATATCACGATTCTAAAATTCAATGATTACAAATTCGATATCTCTTACAATTTTGAAATTATGGAATCCAAAAATTTAAAACGAGAGTAATAGTGAGAAGGAACCTGAGTTTATTTCAAATATTCTTGAACAATATGAAGAGAATTTCAAACTGAATTTAGAAGAGACAGAAATCATTAATATTGGCACTAAAATAGAGGTTAAAGAGATCAAAATCAATACGTATTTAAATAAGGAGTATAGAAAAGAGATGATTGAAATCTTAACCATATTTCAAGATATATTTACATGGTCATGGATGATATGCCCGAAATTTCTACAAACATAGTGATTCACAGATTGTCGACTGATCCAAATTTTTCACCGGTAAAGTAAAAATCGCGTAAATTTAAGCCAGATATAAGTTTCAAAATCAAGAAACAAATTGAGAAGTAGCTCAATGCCAGAATTATCATCATATCTCATTACCCTATTTGGCTTTCAAATCTTGTACTTGTTCCAAAGAAAAGTAGAGAAGTGCGGGTATGTATCGATTATAGGGATCTCAACAAAGTTAGTCCGAAAGATGATTTTTCTCTGTCAAACATTCACATTTTTCTAGACAACACGGTTGGACATAAAATCGAATTTTTTGGTGATTATTTCAGTGAGTATCATCAGATTCTGATGGCAAAAAATGACAGGAAAAAAACTGCTTTCATCACTCTATAGGAACATTTTGTTATCGGATAATGCCTTTGGATTGAAAAATATCGGAGCTACCGATCAACGGACTATTATCACCCTGTTCCACGACATGGTTTATAAGGAAATAGAGATTTATGTGGACGACATTATCATTAAATTCAAGAAAACTGAAGACTATCTGGTTGACTTAAAGAAATTATTTGAAAGGTTAAGAAGGTATAATTTAAAGTTAAACCCTGCAAAATGTGCTTTTGAAACTCCTGCCAGTAAATTGTTGGGGTTTATTATCAGTAAAAAGGGAATAAAAATTGATCTGATGAAAATTAAAACAATTCAAGAGATGCCCATATCGAAAACACAGAAGGGCGTGAAAGCTTCTTGGGGAAGGTCAATTTGATCGACAGATTTATTGCTCAATTAACGTCTACATGTGAGCCTTTGTTCAAATTGTTAAAGAAGAATGCGTCGATACACTGGAATGAAGAATGTCAGCAGACCTTTGATAAAGTCAAGGATTATTTGTTGAACCCTCTAATTTTAGTGTCACCCAAGCCTAATCAACCTCTGATCATGTATCTGTCTTTACTTGATGAGGCTGTAGGATGTGTTTGGGACAACATGATGATTCAGGAAAGAAAAAACAAGTTATCTATTACCTTAGTAAGAAATTCACCGCATATGAGGTTTTTTATTCCTTTTTTGTGAGGAGTTGTTGCCCTTTAAATTGGGCAACTCAAAAATTGAGGCATTACTTATTTAGTCTCACTACTTACCTCATTTTTTGCTTTGATTCTTTGAAATATCTGTTGGAAAAATCAATGCCGACAGGGTATATGGTAAAGTGGCTGATGATCCTTTCGAAATTCGATATCAAGGGACAGGCCATAGCAGACCATTTGGCAGAGAATCCGAGTGAAGATGATTACGAGCCATTGCATACCTATTTTTCTGACAAAAATAGATCTTATTCATTGGTGCATCAAAAGATATGATTGAACAATACTCTGGGCGGAGGCTATTCTTTGATGGTGTTTCAAACTCTTTCGAGGTTGAAATCGTAGCCATTCTTATATCACCCGAAGGAGAGAACTACCATGCCGCTATTAAGTTGCGATTTCCTTGCACCAATAACATGATCGAGTACAAAACTTGCATTTTTAGGTTGAAAATGGCATTGAAAATGGAAATTAAGAATTTAGTAGTGTTTAGTGATTCCGACCTACTTGTACATCAAACACTCAAGTAGTGGGTGATTCGAGATTCAAAAATTATGCTATATCATTGTAGCTTTCTCAGTTTGGCCGATAGGTTTAGAAATTTGGAATTTAGGCATATTCCAATCGTTCCTAATATAGTGATATCAAGGAATTCATAAAAATAGGATCTTATCCTCCGGGCGCCGATTCAGTCGCCAAGAGCTTTTTGCATAGAATGTCGTCAAAATTTTTCTTGAACGGAAAGGTGTTATATAAGAAGACATCAGATTCGGGCCTTCTAAAGTGCATCAATAGAAAAGAAACTGATTATATGATAAAAGAAGTGAACAACGATGTATGCGAATTTCATATAAATTGGCACTTATTGGTTAAGAAAATCGTGAAAATGGGATATTTCTGACTCAGCATGGAGTATGACTGTGTAGATTTTGTTAGAAAATGTATAAAGTGTCAAATGCATGCTGACGTTATACGTGCTTCTCCTACAGAATTACATAGTATGACTGTTCCTTGGCCGTGCTCCATCTGGAGAATTAACGTAATTGGAACCATTGATCTCCCTGCCTCGAACGGGCATCGATTCATCTTGGTGGCGATAGAGTATTTTATCAAATTGGTCAAAACAACATCTTACAAGAATGTAATCAAGAAAGTAATAGCCAATTTTCTGAAGAACCACATTATCTGTCATTTTAGGGTGCCGAAAACATTGAGTACTGACAATGCCAGAAACCTCAATAATGATATGGTAGATGGATTATATGAACAATTCAAGATTAAATACCGAAATTCTGCTATCTACAGGGCTCAAATGAATGGAGCTGTAGAGGCCGCAAACAAAAATTTGAAGAAAATTATTCGCAAAATGATGAAAAGACACTAAAATTGGCATAAAAAGATGTCGTATGTATTAATGGTTTATTGGACTACAATTAGAACTTTTACTAGAACAACGTCTTATGCTTTCGTGTATGGAATGGAAGCAGTACTACGCGCAGAGGTTGAAATTCCCTTCTTGTACATTTTAATGGAAACTCAGTTAGAGGAATCTGAATGGATTAAGCAACGACATGAGCAACAATTTCTGATTGGTGAAAAACAGCTAAAATGTCGTCTGTCATGGACAATGTTATCAAAGGTGAATGGCCCGTACTTATAACAACAAAGTAAAATCTCGCCTATTCGAAAAAGGAAATAAGGTCCTGAAGTGAATTCTTCTTATTCAAGATGAAACCAAAAGAAAATTTGTCCCAAATTGGCAGGGACCTTTCATTGTTAAGAAGGTATTGTTCGAAAGAGTGCTCAATTTTACGAAGATTGACGGACAGATTTCTTCTCAGCCAATTAATTCAGATATGTGCAACAAATTTTTTATCTGATTATGTGAGTTTCTTTTTGAAATACTGTTTAGGGTAGACTAAAAGGTCGGCCTTCTTTTTTTCCCTTGAATTTTTACCCCTAATTTTTCCCTTTGAACCTCCAGAATAATCTATTTCTTCGTTTGATAACCCCCCTAAGGAAAAAAGCCCCACACTAGGGCAGATTTTATTTTTCGTTTGTTTTTTAAAAAAACCAATCAAAAACCAAACTGGAGCAATTTTTAGTTTCAATAACCCTATATTTGGGCAAATTTTGATAGGATGCGATCCTAAAATTTTTAAAATCCCTTGAACGATCTACTTTCAAACCTTAACATTTTTAACACTCCACCTGACCCCATTACAAAAGTCCAAAAGCTCCCAACCTCCGCCTTAGCGATATATCTAATAGAAAATTTTTTAATCAAATGGCAAATGATGTAAATAAACCTTCGCTAATTTTATAAGGAAAGAATTGTTACATTGATGCCATTAATCTTGAAATATATTTCTGAATCGATAAAGGCTATTGGTCAATTTTTTCATTAGGTGAAAACCTGAAAATGCGCCTTTCAAAAAAAAAAGAAGAGAAAGAAAAAACAAAAAAACAAAAACAAAAAGTAAAAGTAAAAGAAAAAGAAAATAAAATAAATGGGTGGGGGTAATCTTAGTGAAAACCCAAAAAGGTGCTAAGGTAGGGTTTTGAAGCACCAATTGAGCCGTGAATAGAAAGTAGAGGGTCAACTATTAAGAAGTTGGTGACTATGTTCATTTGAATTTTTCCTCGTATTGAGGTTTTTTTGGCAACATTAAATTTCAGGAAGGGGATAACAGAAGGGATCAAATGTGACGTTTCTTTCATCATAGACAGGCCACTCAAATTTGTATCCGAGTATCTAAATCATCTTTCGTAAACTTAATAAAAGTCATTTTTCTTGTTGAAAATTATTTTTACTCTATTTCTGTGTCGTTGTATGAAATAATTTTATTCAAAACTTTTACGTATTTTCCATTAAATTCAACCAAGAGACAATCTCCGTAATTTATCTTAATGGGTGCATATATGTATTTTTCGTGGTATAAACATGGTTGGCTGAGTACAGATGCTAGCAGATCAAGAGAGAGTTGCACAAAATTTTCAAACCGAACAGTTTCTCGATATCAAAAGATTCATGTTTCTGAAGGTTCGAGAGATCACACAATGGTGGCATTATATTTCGTATTGATTGTTTTTATTTGCTTTTGTAGGACTGGATTACGCACGTCTTCTTGAAAAAAAAGGAGCAACAACACTTATTTAACTAAATCTGATCTATACGGGGACAAATTTTTCACAAAGGTGATATTTGATTTCATAAGTAAATTTAATGTTTGCTTAGAAAAATAGCAAAAATTGCTTCACATCTTTGATTCAAATACATATTTTCATGCAACTGTTATTTCGTTGGATTTGAATTTTATTCCACAAACTCTTATTTCATTGAACTTGGATTTTATCTCACAAACCGTTATTTTGTTGGATTTAGATTTTATCCCATCAACTGTTATTCTGTTGGGTTTGGATTTTACTCTACCAACCGCTATTTAGTTGGGTTTAAATTTCATCCCACCGACCGTTATTTTGTTAAGTTTGGGTTTTATCTCACCAACTATTATTTTGTTGGATTTAGATTTTATTCCACCAATCATTACTTTATTGGATTCGGATTTTGTCCCACCAACATTTCATTTCGTTAGGTTTAGATTTTCCAATCTATTAGATTTTACTAGTTATTTGGACTAGGGTTAGATCCCGCTGATCAATTTAAATGTTCAAATATTTCAATTTTAACTAGAACTCACGTCGTTTTCTTTGAATCAGATGCAGTTGGAGCAGACAGGTAATTAATTGGTGTTTATGTCTTTGTCTTGAATTTCTGCGAAACTCAGACAAAGAGGAACAAATTGTAAACACCAAAATTTTTTTTGCCAATTCATTCATTTTTATTTTATTTTTAGTTATTTCGTTTTATTATTGTTGATATCTTTTGTGAGGACCCGAAATTTTTTTTATTTTTATAGAATATTACTGGAATATTTAAATGATTATTCACTCATTTTTTACGAATTATTTATTTCGACCATTTTAAATCCATTTATATGGAACGATGCCTCTTTATATTTTTAAAGCGTTTTGTTGAAAAATTCGTTTTTCAAAAATTTGTTTAGTCCGAAACGACGGGTGCACGTTTTTCTAGGCTATACTTGAATCGGGAGTGTATTAATATTGGAGAATTAAGAACGATCAATAATAGATTAAGAAAGGTTAATTGAGGAATTAATACTCAATTCACGTAAGGACTCGTAAAAGTATTATTTTTAAACTCCTAATTTTGGCTCAATTAATTATCTATTTGGATTTTTGCCCCGAATATTATTTTCTATCCTTATTAGACCTAACTACATGATTTTATAGATTCGTTATATTTTTAAAGTATCTCATTTCAAAAATTATTTTCTAAGAAGCTTGTTTAGTGAAAAAGTGAAAACGTGTCCGAAAACTTTAGCCAATTGGGAGTACAATAAACTCGAAAAATTGGAGACATGTACAATGGTCTTAAAATAGGTAAATTTAGGTTTAAGTACTCAAGTGATAGTTGGTGGTACGATCGTTACAAGAATTTCTCGAAGGTTTCATTTTATCGCGCCTAAATTGGAAATACGTATTTCACGCGCGCGCTTAATTGAGGGACTTTGGACCATTATTTTGGGACAATTAAGAATGAATAATATTTATATGAATGTAAGTGCCTTAGAGATTTAGTGCACTAGTGCAACAAACTTAAGAGAAATCGAGCACAAAACGCGCGCGTATGCGCACTATTTGCAATTGACTTTTGCGCACCTAAACTATTAGACGTTAAGCGTTCTTTGTACGCCTAAGGGGCAGACCAAACATTTCATTTCTCCAAGCTTCCATGGCCGGCTAGCAGACAGCAAAGGAACAACCGAAAACTCTCCAACATTTCCTCTACAAAACTTACTCAAATTACCACCAAATCTTCTCAAATTTTAGCACTACTTAGCCTAAGCCTTGGAGTTCATATCTAGCTAAAAAGGGGAGGCTTTTCACTGCTCACTTAGGAGCAAGGAGGGACTGAATTTCTGACTTGAACATCAACTAGAGTAAGTCATGATCAAGCCTTCTAACTTCAATTTTTGGAAGTTCTAGTATATCTTTTAGCTCTTAATTTCTTATGGGTTGTTATTGTTGTTAAAAAATGGAAGGTGGGCTCTATGAACTCCCACCTCTGTCTTGATAGCTGATATGGTGATTGATGCTGTTTATAGTGTTCGTTTAGTGTTTGAAATGGTGGATTAATGGAGTATAATTAGTAGAAACCTCAAGAAACTCATGGGATAGAAAAATTTCGATTCTGCCCCTGCCTTGTTCGGTTATTTTAAGGCCAAATTTTAATGATCTAATGGCTTGAATATGATATTTATATATTGTATTAGTTGTGTAAAAATTTTCATTGGAAAATATTGAGGTTTGGTTGGGCAAATGAATTTCTTTGTGAAGCTAGTCAAGCTGGAAAACTGTTTTCATGTAGCTCTGTCCAGCGATAGTGTTTCTGCTGTAACTTTGTCCTCTGATGTCGAAATCAAGTGCCGTCAATGGCATTTGAAACTAGACATCTACACCTTTATAACGGTATAAAATGTACATTTTGGTTCCATGTGTGTGAGCCAAACCAATCGTTTTAAGAAGGCTGCCCTGTTTCTCTGTTCTGCTGGAATGATTTGATGATGCTGCAACTTTAGGCTTAATTTTGAGCTAGTTGCATGCTGAATCTTAAAACAATTTCCTCTGTGAAATTATAGCCCTATGAATTTATTTTCTAACAGTATCAACCATGCTCAAATCAAAGTTAAATTGAGTGAGTTATGATCAAAATACGGTGACTGCCTTGTTCTTGAAAACCTTAGATTTGGACAGATTAGATGTGAGACTTGTTGTGGTCTTACTAAATGAATTTCTTGGTGCTAAACACCTACCAAATGTACCATGTATGCTCCTTAGACTTTTCTTGCACAAATGAACCATGTTTGGAGGTTTTCCTTAGCCGAATGTTTGGAAACGGAGAGAAAGGGAGCTAAAGGCAGTTTTGCCTTAGTAATTTCAAAACTTTGGTTGATTGGTTAACCACCTTCCCGAAGGTATTTTTCCACGAAATTCGATAGAGAGATACCCTTCATGTAGGAGTACTATACTGCAAAATTGGGTATCAATCCAAGTCCGTTTCGATACTTAACTAAAGGTCCAAAGTCGGAAACCCAAATCTGGAAATTGTTCAACAGTCTTGAATTTTCCCTAATTTTGAGCCACCATATCTTGGTGCTCGAAACTCCGAGTCTCGATCCGCTTGTTCTGTCCTAAACCTTACTTGCACCTCTAATTGGGTTATAAATTTCAAGGGTTGGTTTGCAACGAGTGAATTCTGCTGAATTTCCAAAATTAGCGAAAAACCAACCCCGGCTCAATCCTGGGTGATCTGGAACAGCAACTTTAAACTCATTTTTGAATACCTTCCACTTAGATTCATGGAAACGTGTCTTCTAAGAACTTTTAGTACTTTCCGAGAGGTTTCTAACGGTATAAAGTTTTCCAATTTTAGACTTGTATCGAGTGAGATACGATTTTTCAAAAATCCATAACAAAACTGAAATTTTCCAACTTTCAAGGAAATAGAGTTTTCCAAGAACTCTTTATTCTTTCGACATTATGCAAATGTTTTAACCTCGATTTCCAAGATAAAAATCCAAATGCTCCTGTACTTTATGAAACGCCACTCGAACCTCGATTTACAAGTAATTAAGGTTCCTTTTCACGAAATTCCCAGATTGTTATAGTGCACGAATTATTTCTCGATAATTGGGTTGTGTGAATAATAATTCACTATTATTTGCTCAGGCGCACACGAGAACCTTCAAGAGGATCCTACGGTGGACACTTGAACTTTTCTTAACCCTACTTGCACTTAATACTCGGTAAGTGTCAAGTGTTTGACTACTTGAACTCTATGGACTTGATTACATGCTTAGCCTACTTGGTTTTAAAAATGAAGTCGAGTGTGTACTTTATCGCACTCGTTCTCATTTGAAACAAATGACTCATGCTTAACATGATTTGCCTGGTTTACATGACCTGGAATACATGCTTAAACCTGTCAAATGCTTGAATACATGACATGGTATGCTATGATTGCATACGTCGTTGGAGTGAATCTCCTCGACACTTACATGATACATGGGGGACGCCCAAACTCATAGGTCGACCTTGGAACTCGAGTCGGCATGGGTTTGGTCGGGAACCTCGGTGAGCCATGAGATTCACATGATAAGCTTGATCCATTGGAGAGATCTTACTTGGCATACTCGTGGAGTATAGCCTTTTAAATGTCATGCGGGCCCGAAGCGGTGTATGGTGGACGGATGAGAAGTAAATGGAGATCTACGGTTTGGAAATATCAACCCGGTTGACGGAGAGTCATCGCAGGAAGATATACGAATGAACTGGCAAAACAAGTGGAATTTAGCTCCTGAGAGCTACCATATCCTTGCACTGTTTCTATTTACATTTTTTTATTGGCATTATTAATTACTTGCAAGCTATCACTTGAATTATTACTTGGGCTTGTTACCTGAACTATGTGCTTGCATGTGTGTTCTTGGCCTCACGAGCGTTTTGCTCACCCTGTAGATTTATTTTCCTTAACAGGACTGGAATGGAGTAAACGCGGATACCCTTTGGTTCGCCTTAGGGAGAAGTGGGGGCGTCACAGTTGGTATCAGAGCATAGGCTCTAGATCTTGTAGTGTATCCTAGGTTTAAAGTTTAGGATGCCTGATTGTGGGATTAATTTGAATATTATGTGAACTAGAGGATCTATTGCATCCTACGGGTTAAAGAAATTGGTTACTTGAGAGTTTCTTACTTGGGACTTACAGAAATAAAAATTGAGGAATTAGGTGATGTTATATTGAAGGAAAATATGGGATGAGAGATTAGTAGTGAAAGATTGGACGAATTTGAATTCTTATTATACTTGTAAGTGTGGAAAGAAGTGAGGCAATTATTAGTGTTGGCTAAAGAGGATAAGAGACCGAGATTTGATGGTCAAACTCCATGTATCGTGATTGTGAACCCAGATAAAAGAGTTTCAAAGGAATAAAATGCATTTCCTGCTCATTTACCTCCTAGAGAATTTATGTTTTGAAATTCTAAAGGAAAAATGAGGATGTACTAGTTTTATTTTCAAACGATGATTGGAAATAATATATATATGCTTTAAGTATGTGTAATTCTTCGATTTTGGTAAATATGTGAATTTTACTTGAATTTCAATTCAAAAATTTGTGAATAACTGATGAGTTTGTTGAAATTTTGTATGTGATGGGCTGATACAAGGTTAAAATTTTCTAAACTAGATTTTCCCCCTTGATTGTATACTGGTGTATTCTCACACTTGAATTCATCTATGCTTTACAAAAAAAAAAAATTAATAATAATAAAAATATCTTGAGTTTTCGGAAGAACGGCGAACTTATGTTTTTATAATGAAAATCTTGAACTTGATAAGATTTTTGTTACTTTAAATACTCTTCTTATGTTTTAAAATTCTTGATTTTCAAGAAGGATGAACCTATCTTTAGGTGTACGGATTGAGGGAATTTTGAGATATAGAGTAACCGCATTCAAGAACACACAGTTAGTGTGAATTGACTTGGTTTCCATTTGACACATAAGTTAGCAAGTTGTACTTATTTCTTGGGTTTGAACTTGGAGTTTGAGGCTTTAACTATAAAACCCTAAGACTGGTTATTTTTGGAGATGATGGTGCTCTGGTTGGTGGTTTGCTTATTAAAGATTTTGAACTTCTAATGGATAACCTTTGGTTTCCGCTTGTGTTATGGTTTGATTGGATCTAATTTCGTAAAGGCATGTGATCTGATTGGAATTAGTGATATTCGGACCCTTTGGTTTAATTAAGGACTTAAGAAGAGTGGTGCACGTCGTGAGACCTTTTGTATCCCGCTTGCATATACTTCTACATTTTGTGACCCTTAATTGCCTATATACAGTATTTGACATATTGGGCTTGTTTTGTGATTTCTTAACTCGTACTATAACTTTCGATACATGTAAAGAATCATGTCTTGATTCTAAGTATTTTTGCAACTTGTATATGCATTAAGTTCTTTTATGATTAATTATTCCTTTTCTTGCGCTTATAGACTCCTATTAAGTATGGTAGCAGTCGTGGCCGAGGGCTTAGACAACCCTGTACTCGTGAGAAAAATTGATGGATAGTCTTATATAATTTAATAAGATCCTAGTACTGAATATGAATCGAGAATAAACCAGAAAATTAGATCTACCAGTGTATAATGGATTAACCTAGTTGGGAACTTAGTGAGATTTTCCTGTGTGAAATTTTAATAGCTGCTTTATACGTATATTATGATTGGTCCTGTGGCCATATTTCAACTTTTGTGAAAGTTTGAACTCCAAAAATATTTCGTGGGTTTGGTGAGATGACTTGAACTCATTACCAATTTGTTCTACTTGAACAAAAGCGCTTTCAATTTTACTTGACTAATACTATACCCAGATTCACTTGTTTTACTTTTCACAAAATTTATATATATATATATATATGTATACACATTTTGAACTCGTTTGAGACTCGAAATCAGATAGACTTCAAGTTCGAATCTTTCTTAGGAACATGAATGCCTATTTGTTATGAATCAGAGATTAGAAATGATCGAATTTTATGTACCAGTAGAGTTAACTCTTGGTTGGATAAAAGGGTGGTAAAGGTATTGGATCACAGGTTATGCGAATATGAACCTACATGTTTACCTATCTTTCTTAAAGGTATTTCTAAAATATACGCGTTACTCGAACATAGATTTAACTCGAAACTTTGAGGAAAAGTGTTGGAACACCCTCCATGTATATGTTATGATTATTACGTATATGTTTTAAAAAAAAAATCATGCATTAAGTTGCATGATTAATATTCTTAAATCTATTTGAGAGATTTTAAATATGTATTGATGATTGTGGTTAAGCATTATTTGAAATCTCTTACTAAGAAAATTTAGTTTTGGGTCGTGAAAAAATTTTGTATCTTTAACTCTAATTTTGAAAATTTTGAATCGCATTTTGCCACAGATACATTCAAAATACATCAAAAGTCTTGACCTTATATTGTAAGTCATGATTGGTTTGATTTAGACAAAATTTTGAGGAAAGGGATTTTGGTCCTGCTAGTGCGTAACAGTTTTTTTTTTTTTTTTTGCTAGGATTTGAAACTTGTATCATATGGCGTGTAATTTATGGTTTCACTACACACGTGAGTAAGACCTTAGAATGGAAGTATATATCATTATATCAAGAGGTATTACTTTAGTCGTGTGTGTGGATTTTCTTAAGTATCATTCGAGGAAAGGGAAGAGTAAATATACCTGGATGACTTAGATGCGTGAGAATTTACAGGTTATGGATAGTTGAGTTTCAAATTCTGATTTGCTACTTATTTAGATGCTTGAGCTGTTGATAGGCTAACAGTCAGGATTAAGAAAATGGATGAATGAAAAGTTTGGAAGAGATGCGTATAGAAATAGAAGTTCTTCACAAGGAGTTGGAATTCCAAACTAAATTGGCTGAATTCTGGAAAAAAAAAAAAAGATCGAGAACTTAGGGTTGAAGATGGGATCCAATGTTTGATCGCCAATTTAAGATATTAAAAGTTGTGAGATTTGGGTGAGTGAAAGGAAAAATTTGATGGCTTGAATGAGCCTAACAATTAAGAATCGGATGTTATATTTGGAATGGATGCTTGAGGCTATATATACATAGATTATTGAGATTTGAACGATGAAACTATTAAGAACAAATACTCCATAGCCTCACATAAACGAGAATTATAATCAAGGGTCAGGAGCAACGAATAAGGAATTTAAAGAAGAGTTACTACCAACCGGGAATTCTAGAAATTGATGTGCTTAAAGCCACTTCCAATTCAAGATGGGGATGCTTGAATTTTCAGTTATGCCAATTGGGTTGACTAAGGTATTAGCAGCAATTATTGCATTAATGCATTAAGGTTTTAAATCGTAATAGGATTAATCTGTGATGGCATTTATTGATGATGTATTGACATACCCTAAAGTTTTAGAAGATCATGAAAAAAAAAATACCTGATGGTAGTTTTACAAACCCCGAGAGAACGTTAACTTTTGTTAAATTCAATAAATGTGAGTTCGATGGGAAGAAAGCCTTTTTAAGTTATATAATATCTAAGGAAGAGATTGTTGTTAACTCAGCTTAAGTGGAAGCTGTTTAAGAGGAAATGACTAGAAAATCCTACCAAAATTTGGAGTTCTTAGAGGTAGTCGAATATTACCTTGATTTGATCAGGGACTTCTAAGGATACGAGACTTGGCAAGTTATTTGAGATTCTAAATGTGAGGAAGAATTTGAAGGTGAAAATCGTTTAACCAGTGCACTTGTGTTAGCTTTACCGAGCGGATGAGGTGATTTTTTTATTTATACAGATGGTTCAAAGGATGGTTTAGAATGTATATTAATAACATATGATGAGGTGATTGTATATGCCTTCTGAAAGTTAAAATCTCCCGGAAGAAAGTAATCAACTCATGATTTGGAGTGAGTTGGAAAACGTAAGTCAATGATTGATCTGATAGGCTTAACCATGAAGGGAATGATATTGTTCTAAATATGAATTTCGAGGACGAAATTTCTTTCAAGGAGGGGAGGATGTGAGGACCCGAAAATTTTCTTATTTTTATAGAATATTACTGGAATATTTAAATGATTATTCACTCATTTTCTCTGAATTATTTATTTCGACCATTTTAAATCCATTTATATGGAACGATGCCTCTTTATATTTTTAAAGCGTTTTGTTGAAAAATTCGCTTTTCGAAAATTTGTTTAGTCCGGAACGACGGGTGCACGTTTTTCTAGATTATACTTGAATCGGGAGTGTATTAATATTGGAGAATTAAAAACGATCGATAATAGATTAAGAAAGGTTAATTGAGGAATTAATACTTAATTCACGTGAGGACTCATAAAAGTATTATTTTTAAACCCCTAATTTTGGCTCAATTAATTATCTATTTGGATTTTTATCCCGAATATTATTTTCTAGCCTTATTAGACCTAAGTACATGGTTTTATAGTTTCGTTATATTTTTAAAGTATCTCGTTTCAAAATTTATTTTCTTAGAAGCTTGTTTAGTGAAAAAGTGAAAACGTGTCTGAAAACTTTAGCCAATTGGGAGTACAATAAGCTCGAAAAATTGGAGACATGTACAATGGTTTTAAAATAGGTAAATTTAGGTTTAAGTACTCAAGTGATAGTTGGTGGTACGATCGTTACAAGAATTTCTCGAAAGTTTCATTTTATCGCGCCTAAATTGGAAATAAGTGTTTTCACGAGCGCGCTTGATTGAGGGATTTTGGACCATTATTTTGGGACAATTAAGAATGAATAATATTTATATGAATGTAAGTGCTTTAGAGGTTTAGTGCACTAGTGCAACAAACTTAAGAGAAATCGAGCACAAAACGCGCGCGTATGCGCACTATTTGTAATTGACTTTTGCGCACCTAAACTATTAGACGTTAAGCGTTCTTTGTACGCCAAAGGGGCAGACCAAACATTTCATTTCTCCAAGCTTCCATGGCCGGCTAGCAGACAGCAAAGGAACAACCGAAAACTCTCTAACATTTCCTCTACAAAACTCACTCAAATTACCACCAAATCTTCTCAAATTTTAGCACTACTTAGCCTAAGCCTTGGAGTTCATATCTAGCTAAAAAGGGGAGGCTTTTCATGGCTCACTTAGGAGCAAGGAGGGACTGAATTTCTGACTTGAACATCAACTAGAGTAAGTCATGATCAAGCCTTCTAACTTCAATTTTTGGAAGTTCTAGTATATCTTTTAACTCTTAATTTCTTATGGGTTGTTGTTATTGTTGAAAAAATGAAAGGTGGGCTCTATATGAACTCCCACCTCTGTCTTGATGGCTGATATGGTGATTGATGCTGTTTATAGTGTTCGTTTAGTGTTTGAAATGGTGGACTAATGGAGTATAATTAGTAGAAACCTCAAGAAACTCATGGGATAGAAAAATTCTGATTCTGCCCCTGCCTTGTTCGGTTATTTTAAGGCCAAATTTTGATAATCTAATGGCTTGAATATGATGTTTATATGTTGTATTAGTTGTGTAAAAATTTTCATTGGAAAATATTGAGGTTTGGTTGGGCAAATGAATTTCTTTGTGAAGCTAGTCAAGCTGGAAAACTGTTTTCGTGTAGCTCTGTCCAGCGATAGTGTTTCTGCTGTAACTTTGTCCTCTGATGTCAAAATCAAGTGCCGTCAGTGGCATTTGAAACTAGACATCCACACCTTTTCAACGGTATAAAATGCACGTTTTGGTTCCATGTGTGTGAGCCAAACCAATCGTTTTAAGAAGGCTGCCCTGTTTCTCTGTTCTGCTGGAATGATTTGATGATGCTGCAACTTTAGGCTTAATTTTGAGCCAGTTGCATGTTGAATCTTAAAATAATTTCTTCTGTGAAATTATAGCGCTATGAATTTATTTTCTAACAGTATCAACCATGCTTAAATCCAAGTTAAATTGAGTGAGTTATGATCAAAATACGGTGACTGCTTTGTTCTTGAAAACCTTAGCTTTGGACAGATTAGATGTGAGACTTGTTGTGGTCTTACTAAATGAATTTCTTGATGTTAAACACCTACCAAATGTACCATGTATGCTCCTTAGACTTTTCTTGCACAAATGAACCATGTTTGGAGGTTTTCCTTAGCCGAATGTTTGGAAACGGAGAGAAAGGGAGCTAAAGGCAGTTTTGCCTTAGTAATTTCAAAACTTTGGTTGATTGGTTAACCACCTTCCCGAAGGTATTTTTCCACGAAATTTGATAGAGAGATACCCTTTATGTAGGAGTACTATACTGCCAAATTTGGTACCAATTCAAGTCCGTTTCGACACTTAACTAAAGGTCCAAAGTCGGAAACCCAAATCTGAAAATTGTTCAACAGTCTTGAATTTTCCCTAACTTTGAACTACCATATCTTGGTGCTCGAAACTCCGAGTTCCGATCCGCTTGTTCTGTCCTAAAACTTACTTTCACCTCTAATTGAGTTATAAATTTCAAGGGCTGGTTTGCAACGAGTGAATTCTGCTGAATTTCCAAAGTTAGCGAAAAACCAATCCCGGCTCAATCCTGGGTGATCTGGAACAGCAACTTTAAGCTCATTTTTGAATACCTTCCACTTAGATTCGTGGAAAAGTGTCTTCTAAGAACTTTTAGTACTTTCCGAGAGGTTTCTAACGGTATAAAGTTTTCCAATTTTAGACTTGTATCGAGTGAGATACGATTTTTCAAAGATCCATAATAAAACTGAAATTTTCCAACTTTCAAGGAAATAGAGTTTTCCAAGAACTCTTTATTCTTTCGACATTATGCAAACGTTTTAACCTCGATTTCCAAGATAAAAATCCAAATGCTCCTGTACTTTATGAAACGCCACTCGAATCTCGATTTACAAGTAATTAAGGTTCCTTTTCATGAAATTCCCCAGATTGTTATAGTGCACGAATTATTTCTCGATAATTGGGTTGTGTGAATAATAATTCACTATTATTTACTCAGGCGCACACGAGGACCTTCAAGAGGATCCTACGGTGGAAGCTTGAACTTTCCTTAACCCTACTTGCACTTAATACTCGGTAAGTGTCAAGTGTTTGACTACTTGAACTCTATGGACTTGATTACATGCTTAACCTATTTGGTTTTAAAAATAAAGTCGAGTGTGTACTTTATCGCACTCGTTCTCATTTGAAACAAATGACTCATGCTTAACATGATTTGCCTGGTTTACATGACCTGAAATACATGCTTAAACCTGTCAAATGCTTGAATACATGACATGGTATGCTATGATTGCATACGTCATTGGAGTGAATCTCCTCGACACTTACGTGACACATAGGGGACGCCCAAACTCATAAGCCGACCTTGGAACTCGAGTCGGCATGGGCTTGGTCGGGAACCTCGGTGATCCATGAGATTCACATGATAAACTTGATCTATTGGAGAGATCTTGCTTGGCATACTCGTGGAGTATAGCCTTTTAAATGTCGTGCGGGCCCGAAGCGGTGTATGGTGGATGGATGAGAAGTAAGTGGAGATCTACAGTTTGGAAATATCAACACGGTTGACGGAGAGTCATCGCGGAAAGATATACGAATGAACTGGCAAAACAAGTAGAATTTAGCTCTTGAGAGCTACCATATCCTTGAACTGTTTCTGTTTACGTTTTTTTATTGGCATTATTAATTACTTGCAAGTTATCATTTGAATTGTTACTTGGGTTTATTACCTGAACTATGTGCTTGCATGTGTGTTCTTGGCCTCACGAGCGTTTTGCTCACCCTGTAGATTTGTTTGCCTTAACAGGACTGGAATGGAGTAAACGCGGAGAAATCTCCTTTTGGATATATTTTGTTTTAGGGTTTCAAGTGTATTTTGGCTTGACTCCTTTATGATTGTACTTTTGGAAGTTTAATGTATCATTCGGATATATGTGATGTATATTTTGAAATTTAAGTTGTATTATGAACACCCGACGTGCGAGTTGGATAATGGATGGATATTGTTAAGCATGAACGCTTCCGCACTATATGTATTTGTACTAATTTGATTGTGGTATCTAGTATCGCTTTAAGGTTGAACGTTTATTGCTTGAGTCCTGGCGAGAGTTAGGCAGGCGTCCCGCGGATACGCTTTGGTTCGCCTTAGGGAGAAGTGGGGGCGTCACATCTTTCATTTAAAAAAAAGTGAAAAATGAAAGAAAAATGAAATGAAGGAAATGAAATGAAAAAAATGAACAAGTTATTTAAACAAAATCATTTTTTGTTTGCTTGGTTTTGTAGGAAAAAACTGAAAATGAAAAGAAGGAAAAAATAGAAAATGAAAAATGCAGTTTTGCAAAAAAAAAAAAAAACTGTTCCACATTCACGTGCACAACACGTGCGCTTCATCTTCATGTTTCGTACAAGAAGCAACACACCAGTATAGATGTGTAGCTGGAAATTTCGATCAAATTTCACTCGATTTTTTTTGCTCCAAGCCTTGCCAGTACAAGGCCAAATCACCCCTTAATCCTTATCAAGAAACATCTAAAAATAAAATTGATCCAATGGCTCCAAATGAGCCACAAAAATCTAGCTCCATGTCCACCTTTGCTCTTAGGGTTTTGGGGGTTGGATTTTTCATTTAAAAGGCTAAAAAATGCAGCCATTAGGGAAAGTAAGAGAGGGAGAGTGGCGAAAAATAGAGAAAAGAGAGAAAAGAAAGAGAAAAGGATAGAAAAAGAAGAAAAAGAGAGAGAGTTTCTGGAAATTTTCTTTTAAGTCAGGGTTGAGCATCCTGCTCACTTATTGATCAAAATCCGATTCCAACGTTAGTCGTTTGGATATTTTCTTCATTGCTGCATTATCTACGGTAATAGAGGAGCAATTTCTCTTCAGAAAATTTTCGATAAAAACACCTCTAAGACTGTTGAATCAAAACCCAAAGTAATGGAGTTGTCAACCCTTGAAGAAAATTTTGCAGCAAAGTTAGGCTTCTATTTTCGATTTCCCACGTTTGGATCCGTTTCTTTCATAGTTCAACGCATTGTTTTACCCTTTAAAACTCCAAAGGTAATCTTTTTCATCTTTCTCCGTTCATATATCATCGGATTTGCATAAAAAATGTTAAAATTTAGCTGCTGCACTTGTTTTTGTTCTTTACTTTTTCTGTTATTTCTTTTGCAAACTATTAGGTCAAGATTTCTGCTATATTTGAGTGATGGGATCTAGTTGATGTTGGGATTTGCATAATCTTGTTGTTTTGATCCTAAAATTTGGTGTTCGTTTGATTTTCTTTTGCTGTATTTGACGAAAATAGAAAAGTTACAAAAGCAAGTTTCGAGCAGATTTGCATGGAAATTTTGAAAATTGTGATTTGACTCGTCAACTTTTGCATAATTATACTGTGGCCTAAAATCTGAAAAAATAAAATAAAATCTTTCTTTTTCAAGCTTTAATCCTCTTTTGCATATTTTAAATATGTTTTTGAGCAAATTATTTTCGAACTTTAGGGTATAATTAAATCTTAATAATTTTGGTAGATTTAATATCTTGTTGGGTTTAGTAAAAATAAGTTAAGATTTGGGTAATATTATTTTGATTGGATTTTTGGTAAAAGGTTTGTTTTTTTTTTTTTTTTTTTTTTTGGTTATGATATGGGTTTGGTGGTTAAAACCCAACTTTTATGGATGGATTTTGCTTAGCAAAATTACGGGTTGGCCTGTCTCTTTTCATTGGGCCAAGATGGTATTTGACCCAAAAAAATTAACAAAAATGACTCCTTGGCCTTTATTTCTTAAGAGACCAGAAACAAAAATTACAATTTAACCCCTGATCTTTTAAATGATTTCACTGTGGCTCAAAAAATTTAAAGTTTTTTTAATTAGGTCCCAAATCTAATTATAATTTGATCAACAAACTTTATTTTTCTTTGATTTTGACCCCTAATCTTTGTAATAATTATAATTTTACCCCAAAAACTTTCTTAATTTTTGCAATTAGGTTCCTGACAGTTTTGATTTCTTAAATATAGTTATTTATCTTCTTTAATTGTCAATCATGCCTCATTTAAATGCATTTAATTAATAAAATTTTAAGATTTTTAGGGTTATTTATATTTCTTTATATTTACAATGTGAATTTGTTATATGTTTACATTTTTTTAATTGTTAATTAAATTGGTGCATTGACTATTTTGTTTATTTTGGGGTATAAATAGGGCAAATCCAAGCTCATTTAACCATTATTTCGAGAGAGGTACCTTCTAATATTATTTTAAATTCTCTTATGTGCTTCTATGTGCTTTTTATGTATGATTGCATGTTTTGAATGTTTTTTCTTTTATTTATTTATTTTATTCATTTTAAATTTTTATTTATTATATATAATTTTTTATGATTATTTGGAGGGTATTTAAGTGCCAAATTATAATAGATAAGTGTTCAAGAAATGTATTTAGTTAGACTATGTAGCAAATAAATTTTATTTTTGTAAAAAATGTAATTAGTTAGATTAATATAATAGTTAGGTTATTATTTTTTAAATTCCCTTCTTAGATTGTAGTTAGATCCCCACATATAATGGTTAGGTTTTTATATGCATTTATTTGCTTGTGTGCTTACATACTTGTGTATTTATGTATTAATTCGTTTTCTTTAGAACTTTGCATTTAGATATCATGCTTATGTGCTCTATGTGCTTTATGTGTTTACTTGCTTTAATCATATTTTATATACCTTATCTATTTATAATAAATGCATGATATTATCACATTAGTCTAACGATAATTGTGGCCTTTTTCTCCATTTTCTCACTAATCCAACACTAGTGAGAACTTATAAACATGGATTAGTCTAATACTAGACCCTTAGCACCGCTTACGCGGTAGAATTACATGTTTGTATGAAATTTATTGCATTTCATACATATTTTTATTTTAGGATCTTTTTCTCATTTTGCATGATATTTTTTCTACTATTATTCTCTTACCTTCTACATATTTGGAACATATCATTTAGAATTAGATCTCACTTTAGAAAATTAAAAATAAATTAGTTCATTTACTTAATTAGGTTAGAAAAATCATCCTTCAAATATGGAAAATGAACGAGTGTGGTTTTTTACCCTTAGCACGCTCTCATCCTCTCTATAAGAAGGAAAATTATATCACAAATTTTAGTCTCCTGTAACCGTTATATTACATTCCTCTGTTTTACGTCATATATATTTATCTAATATTATAATTTTTCTTTTTTTCAAGTCTCTTCTTTCGCATTTTTCGTGACCTCTTCAAAAAATTATTCTTGGACATCGTAATTAATGTGATTTGTACCAACTAAGTTTGAAAAGATATTCCGACCCTTCCGATACCCCTAAGTCTAGATTCACATCCATAGAGAAGCATCATAATGTGATAAATTTTATAAATTAAATTAAAATATTTTCGACTAAATCTCGCAACTAGCCTTTACTAGATTGAAAGGGTATTTTAGATTTGAACCTATCAAATATTTGTCTTCCCTTTCTTCAACCGTGACTCCTAAACTCTTATTTTTTATTTTCAAAAATCTAGAGTCTCTCAAAGGGGTTTTATTTTTTATTTATTTAAAAATATATTTTGAGTGACTTGGTACATCTAAATTCAATACCATGTGGCAACTTCTATTTTTTCATAAAATTCCTTTTTAAACTATTATTTTAGGTCAAAAACCGTCGTATATTTTAAGTCCCATTTTAAACCATTTTTCTCTTTTTATTTTCTAAAATCAAAATACATTGTTAAACACCTAAATTATTTTTCAAAAAATGGAGCGCGACAATACTGATGTACATTTCATGTTCTTCAAATGAAAAATAATTTATCCAACTGATGTGTCCAAGATGAGATTAGGGGAGGCTCGGGCAGGGCACGCACGGGCTCTGGCCATAGAGTGTGAATACTGGAAGCAGAAATCCAACATCAAATGGATTCAGCAAGGGGATGCAAACACAAAATTCTTTCACTCTATTGTCAAGCAGCGACGGAGCATTAATTTCATTTCACGGGTCAAGGACGATACAGAGCAGTGGATTGAAGATGAAGAGGGTATTAAGGAGTCGACAGCCTACTTCTTTGAACGGTTGTTTACATCTGAGCGGGAAGGCAGGACCAACCCCACCATAAATTTTCCCCTGCCTACAGTGAGTCAAGAGGAAAATGCCAGTCTCCAGCAATTACCGTCGATGCAGGAACTGCATGACGCAATCTTCTCCATGTCAAAGGAAAGCGCCCTAGGACCGAACGAGTTTGGTGTGGGTTTCTATCAAGAGTGCTGATGATTATTCAAAAAGAGCTGCTGGAGGCAGTTCAGGAGTTTTTCAAAAGGGCCCCACAGCCCAAGGGGTTCTCTAGTGCATTGCTAGTGCTAATTCCAAAACTGGCAGGAGTGGCAAAATGGCAAGAGTTTAGGCCTATCAGCCTGTGCAACCTCAGCTCGAAAATCATCTCCAAAATTCTAACGAACCGTCTCAATCTCTTGCTCCCTAAGCTCATCTCTCCCTGGCAGTCTGGCTTTGTACCTGGTCGGAGCATCACTAACAACATTCTCATTGCGCAGGAATTAGCCTTGGATCTTGACAGGAGAGTTAGATGTCCGAACTTGATGCTGAAACTTGACATGGAGAAGGCCTATGACAGGGTGGAATGGAATTTTCTAATATTTATGCTCCAATAGTTTGGCTTCCATGAGTGGGTCGTGGACCTGATCTTTCGTACTCTTTCAAATAATTGGTTTTCGGTTCTGATCAATGGAAGCCCAGCGGGTTTCTTTAAGGCACCAAGGGGGTTCGTCAAGGAGATCCACTTTCCCCTGCCTTGTTCTTACTGGTGGCAGAGTTCTTAGGAAGGGGCTTGCATCACTTATTTTGCCAGGTCGAGAGCCTTTTTTTCGCCTCTTCGGGGTCACGTATTCCTTATCTTGTCTTTGCGGATGACATCTTAATTTTCACCCGCTGCTCAGAGGCCGGTCTAGATGCTTTGCAGGGTTTTCTGGCTTCTTATCAGGCTTTTTCGGGACAAAAAGTTAATATGCGCAAAAGCTCTTATATTATGTCTACCCGGGCTACTGAGGAACAACTGGGTATGGTTGCCTTGAAGCTACAGTTCCAACAACAGCACCTGCCTCTTACTTATTTGGGAGCACCAATCTCAAGAGGAAAGTCCAAATGCATTCTCTTTAATGCTATTGTAGCACGGATACGGGACCGTCTCTGCCATTGGAGCTCGAGACTTCTCTCGTCCGGGGGAAAGCTAATACTATTGCGCCATGTGCTTATCTCTATGCCCATGTATCTGCTGCAAGTGTTGGACCCACCGCAAGCCGTCCTAATGATGTTGAGCACGATCTGTAACTGTTTCTTATGGGCTAAAGACGCTCGGTCCAAGGGCATACGCTGGGTGTCTTGGGAGAAGCTCTGCTACCCAACGGAAGAAGGAGGGCTAGGTTTTCGCTCTTTTGCGGACATTGGTTCTACTTTTGCTTGCAAACTCTGGTGGCGGTTACGGAAACGAGATTCAGTTTGGGCAGAATTTATGTATTCCAAGTACATCAAGGGTTGTCATCCTACCCAAGTATGGGTCACCAAGCTATCGCCGTTGTGGAGATGGTTGGCGAGCATAAGTGACGTTGCGGAATGAAGCATTAGGTGGTGTGTAGGCAAAGGCTTTGTGGATTTTTGGTATGATCGATGGCTCCTTGATTCCCCATTGATAGAGCTGGTCCTAACCAGTGACCCGCCTCATATGCTCTTAGCAGAGTTCTATGGGGATGATGGTTGGAAAGTAAGTCAGTTGAAGAATTGGTTGCCAGACCCTCTAGTCCAACAAATACAAAAAGTCGACTTATACTCCAATCAAGATGATCACATGGTTTGGGCGGTTTCTCCCTCCGGATCGTTCACGACCAAATCTGCTTGGGACCTGATTCGCCAGAAACGCATCCCGTCTCTGATGGACGACCTGTTTTGGAGCAATATTGTGCTACTCAAGATGTCCTTTCTGGCGTATAAGGTGGTGCGAAACTTGATTCCAATGGAGACAAATCTGAAGAAAAAGGGAATACCAATGGCGTCAAGATGTTCGTGTTGCCTCTCACACGAAGAAACCTTAGGTCACCCTTTTGTCACGGGTCCGATAGCGACGGAGGTCTGGGGCGTCTTTCAAAGGAGGTTTGGTGTTCTGGAGCCCCAACCATCTTTAGTGTCAGGGGTGGTTTCATTGTGGTTTGGCTCGAGTCCTACGACAACGCGGGGACACATTAGGACGATCGTTCCCATTCTAATCTTTTGGTTCATATGGAAATCTAGGAATAAAACGCGGTTTGATGGCGTATGTCCTGAAGCTCGCGGGGTAGTCTCCTCGATTGCTAGTTTCGTGGAGCAGTTGGGATTGGCGAACAAGTTCTCGAAGCGTCTTTTTAGGGGCGATTATGAGGATCCATGGGCACGGCTGGAGGTCTGTTTGGCATGTCACATTAAGGTGACTGTGGTCTCCTGGAAGCAGCCGCCGCAGTTTTGTGTCAAATTGAACACTGACGGCAGTGTCACCCAAAATCGGGCTTATGGGGGTGGGTTGCTCTGAGACTCTGATGGTCGCCTACTCTTTGCTTTTCACAAGGAATTTGGAGACACAGATGTGTTGGGGGTGGAAAGATTGGCGTTGTTACATGGCCTTCGGTTGTGCACAGGGGTGGTAACGGGATCTTTACTGGTGGAGGTGGATTCTGAGAGTCTAGTTCGCCTATTGCAGGCAGGGGGTGTGTCGAAGTGGCCGTTGTGCAATACATTAAGGAACATAAGTGGTCTTCTTGTTTCATTGTCGGCGTCCATTTCGCATGTGGTAAGAGAGGTAAACTCTGCGGCAGATAATCTAACGGGCCTACGCCTTGCATCGGAGCTATTTTGCACTTCACATACTCAACTTTCGGGACAGATAAGGGCATCGATAGGCTTAGATAGTAGGGAATTCTCATTTCCACGTTGCCGGAGTGTAAGGGGCTAGCTTCCCATCGAGTGCTCTTTAGCAGACTCGATCCCCTCTGTAATTCCTCTCATTAATAAACCAGGGGCTGGCATCCCCACCCCGTGGACGGGGCTTTGCGGAGGAAAAAAATGAAAAATAATTTTAAATATGTGAATCATATTCAGGTTATACTTATATAATTCCCTTATAATGTAAACAATTGGGAAGCATTAGTAATTAAACATTTGCCAACAAAATTTAATTTGTGGCATATGTCTAATCCATTAACAAGTATCGCATGCTTGAGTTGTGGGTTAGCATACCCCAAAATAAGGGCAAATTTGATTTACGTAAAATCTCTTTCTTGGGTCATATTGTGAGATACGGAAGGATCCGTATGGACCCTCAGAAAACTAAGGCAATCGTGGAGCGGAAGGCACTAACATCACCTATGGATTTGCGGTTGTTTCTTGGGTTGGTAAATTACTACTGATGGTTCATTACATGGCACTCAATCATGGCTATTTCGTTAACCGATTTATTGTGCAAAAACAAAATGTGGAGTTGAACGTCTAAATGTCAGGTAGCGTTTGAAACCTTAAAGGATGTGGTAACGAGATAGTCTGTGTTGGCACTGCCTGACTTTATCAAGCCATTCGAAGTGTACACCAACGTATCCCACTTAGTCGTTAGAGGCGTCTTGATACAAGAAGACCATTCTATTGCTTATGAAAGTCATAAATTTAGTGATGTTGAAAAATGATGGCTGACTCATGAAAAGAAAATATTAGCAGTCATGCATTATTTAAGGATTTGGGAACACTATCTCAAGGCCGCCACATCGTTTAAGATTAAAACAGACAATAGAGCGGTGAGCTACCATCAATCACAGAAGAAACTCTCAAGTTAACAGCCATGATGGTTAGATTATTTGACAGAATTCAAATATGAATTCGAGTATAGTTCGGGTAAGACGAATGTCATGGCCAATGCTCTTAATCTCAAAAACGTCGTCACACCCATTTATACGATCGAGAGGTTGCTCTTGGAGTGTATCAAGAAAAGATTACAACATGATGAACAAGTTCAAGTGTTTACGAAACTAGCCGACGAAGGAAAAACAAAGCAATTCTACCTTGAAGACGGGGTCCTCTACCTCAAAAGCTAACGTATCTACGTACCATATTAGGGACACCTGAGTAGGGATATTCTCAATGTCACGATAGTAGGTACGCTGGCCATTCTGACACACATCGCACGTCGTTAGGTATTACTGATCGAGATTACGAGACTATGTTGATGAATATGTGTAGATTTGTCTTATGTGCCAACAAGACAGGTGAAAAACGAACCGCCTGCTGGATTTTTGCAACTGTTATAAATTTCGAGATGTGTTTGGAAAAGCGTCTCTATAGACTTCATTGTTGGGTTACCGAAATTAAAAGAACGCACAAATATATTTGTCATTGTGGACCGACTGTCCAAATATGCAATGTTCATTCCGACTCTAACGGAGTGTGTGACAGAAATGATAGCTAAACTCTTCATGAGTCATGTCATCAAATATTGGAACTTACCGACAACGATCATGATTAACCGTGACTCATGATTCACCGACAGATTCTGGATAGGGCTATTCTGTTTGTTTGGTTTGGGGCTCAATATGCCAACGACGATACATCCGCAAATGAACTAACAGACAGAATGGATGAATTATGTACTAGAGGTCTACTTCAGGCACTATGTGACTGTAAATAAAAAAAATTGGGCAAAGTTGCATAACATTGAGCAATTTTGTTTCAATTTGAAAAGAAATAAAATCACTAGTGAGAGTCCATTCGAGATCGTACTTAGATTTTACCCGACAACCCCGAAGGATAATGTTTGTAGCTATAAGGGTGTGAGTCCTCCCATGTATCAGTTTGCCAAGAACTGGCAAAAATGAGCGAAAATGGTCAACCTGTACTTGGAGAAGGCCTAATAGCGGATGAAGAAAAATGGGTCAACAGCAAATGCACGTTCTGCGAGTTCAAGGATAGGGACTAACTATTGGTTAATCTTTACCAACATGGGTGTATTCGTGGTGTGCACAAAAATCTAGCATAACGATGTGAAAGATCATTCACCGTACTCAAAAAGATAAAAAATGTGGCATACAAGGTGGAATTGCTCGAAGCGCTATCCCAACTTCACCTGATCTTTCATGTCAGTTTATTCAATCCGTTCTATCAAGACCTGCACGATTCATCAAGAAACGTGTCGACGAGAGCACCCGCAGGCATGAGAGACGAGTGCAACAAAGTTGTTGAGAAAATTGTGGCCAATCACACCATCCAACACAAGAATCGTGCACTATTAAAAGAGTACTTGGTGCGATGGCGTGGGCTACTAGAATTGGAGATAAGTTAGGAGCCGACCGAGAAGTTGTGGCAAACCGGAGAGTTCATATGAGCGTATGAAACTAACTAAGACATTGGGGCGATGCCCTGTTCAAATGAGGGAGGATGACACAGATCGTACTTTATCCGTGCACGACCGTACCCATCCGTCCCTGGCCAGTCAGCCAAGCACTACTGTACATAATATTCTAGCAAAAATATTAGGATCGTTAGTAGACCCATACCTCAATCCTCTAAACAAGTGGCAAGCCATGGAGATTTGTCTAAGGCATGAAAGCTACACCAAACATTGCTAGAAATACGTAGCAAATCGTAGAGGTTTATGGAACGTTGTAGGTTATTCAGGAGTGTTGTGGAATGATCTAGAACTTTGTATAATTGTTTTATATAGAAAGTTTTAAAGAGGATTTAGTGTAGAATGTTCCAGAGACTTGTATAGCTTTTTTGACTTACCTATAAACAGGTTAAGGTCCCTTTTTTGTAACCATCTTGTACAAGTGTTCATAAGAGCAATACAAGATTCCCTTAACCTCCAACGTTTTCCTTCTTTGTTCACTACTTTAACTTTCGCATATTTTCGCGAACTTAGACGTAAGGTTGAATTAGCAAACCGTTCATAATTCAAGTCTTGAATGATTGTTAGTGCCACATGACACGTTAACTTATAGGAATTTAATCAGCCCGTGACATCTACTACCATCTAGATCTACGTATCAGTACAATGCTTGTAGGAGGTAGCAATCAACCAAAGAAGAAGAGATAGAAATGGAAGCAAGTTTTTACTTTGGGGAATAATTGCACTTTTTGTTTCCTCTTCAACTTAATAAAAGGTAAGGTTCTAATGGGTGTAATATTGTCCTAAAAAATTCTAAGGTCTAAAAGTTTATTGTTGGAGTTTATACAATTTTGATAAAAGTTCATTTCCTAAGGTCTAAAAGTTCAATAATGAAAACAGTTGAAGCAATAAACATTTTTGGGAGCATACATTTTGCTCATCTAAATAATTTCGTGATTGATTTAGTAAGATCAAGTAGCTAGTAGGAAGATACGATTAAATGTCCATATATTACAATATCAAGCATGCAATATTCCTTATTTAGGTACTAGTAACGAATTGGTTTGGGTAGAAGATTATGAAATTTTTTTTTGATTACTATGTAATGCATAAGATGTATATGAGATAAAAAATTATTTATAACAATAATTTAATTTTGACAAATAAAGTTTCCTACTATTTAATAAGCTATAGTATTATTATACTCTAGTCATCCTTATAGCTGCAATTCCCCTTTTTCCCTAACAAATGGCTGAGAAATTGGTCTCGACTTTCACCATGGAAAATTAGCACTCTAGACACGAGGAGGATATTAAGTATGGTGTGCTTGTGGTGCAGGACCTTGTGAATGCCATGTAATTGTCAGAGTATGTAAAGTTGAAAGCAACCATGTACTTTGCTCAAGATAGCAATAAGAGACAGTGTATTGCATTCATTTGGTATGACGAACCTCAGTGATATGCCTATATTGGATTGATAATGAAGGAACTCAGACATGATATGCCATCACAATAAGTGATCCTTAACAATTTCAAAGAATTTTTTATATGTTCCGTGTACTGTGTCTGTGTGGTTTGAAAAGAATTTACAACTTCTAATTGTACTATTTCATGAATTGACCTCCTAGTATTTAATTGTCATTGCTAGACACCTTTATTCTTTCATATACTTAGTTTACTATGAATGAAATGTAATAACCCTTGAAGTTCGTATATTATTTGATGGCCATTGCTTTGTATGGTTGTTCTACCTTTGTTGGTTCTCATTTTTCATTTTTTTCTTGTCATCCAAGGCCTCGTTTGGCAATTGAATTTTTTGGGTGTTTGTTTAAAACTTTATTGTAACTTACTATAGAAGTTGTAGAAAAAATTTTTAAACTATGTAAATTTTTAGGTATTTTGAAGTGTACAGTTTAAAAATTTTGAGAAATTTTTTGAGGTTACTGTAGTTAAAATTATTAAAAAACTTATAGAAGACAAATTTGGCCAAAAATTTGTTTACCAAACAGGCCCCAAGTTTTAGAAAACATGTGATAGTTGTTAATGGATTAGAAATATACCACGAATTGGGTTTTGTTGGCAAATGCTTAATTACTTAATGCTCCCCAATTGTTTATGTTATAAGGGATTTAAATAATCATAGCCTGAATCTGATTCACATATTTAAAATTATTTCCCATTTGAAAACATGAAATATACATTAGTACATTTCAATAAGAGTGAACGACTTATGAAAAAAAGAAAAGACCAAAAAAAGAGCATGAGCAGGCTCATCAAATGGAAAATCTTATAAATTTTTTACTTGTCTGATGTCTTACTTTTTTTTTTGCATGACATACATATGCCACTATTGATTTGTATACTATTTTGTGAATTAGATACATCGTCCAATTACTACTAATATCAAACATGAACTTTATCTTGTGGGGGGAACATGTCAAGGTGCCTTAAGTCCCAATCCACTGAAGATTAGAAAACTTTTCGTAGGGTCACAGCTTTGTTAAAGATGAAGAGACCATTTTTATCAACTATTAGATGTGAGTTATTACATCTTTAATTGGGCTGATGTAGTCTATAATATGCATCTCTATTTATTGACAACCCCAAAATTGATTCGATGCATCGTATCAAATCTTCCTATTTGAAGATTGCATAAACTGTAGAACAGTTAGTTTACCACTTGTATACGTTGTTTTTTTTGTATTATACATAATGCACAATAGTTGGTTCACCTCCCAAGCCCTTTATATGTTGTTCAGATGGCTATTTTGTAAGTGTTTGAAATTGTCACACATTTCACTTGTTTAGCCAAGCACACCCTAGTTAATTGCACGCACCGGTGGAGGTTCAACTTAGGCCAGGCAAAACAGGTCAATTCAATTAACTTGAAGTTTATAATCAAACTTGAATCTCCTCATTACCAAAGTCTCCTTGACTAATGTAAGGATAATGGATTGGAATGACTACAGTAGTGGCATCAAGAGGTCAAGTAGAACATGGACATCTAATGATAACAAATAGGATTTGATTGTTGCACTGGAAGCAAAGTTGATACTATGACATCCAGATTTGAAAAGATATGAAGGGCCAAAGTTAAAAATTCCTCATCATGACAGATCATTAACAAACTGCCAATGGATAGAAGAATTGATTAATGGTTACTACAAATGTATAATGGAGAATTGTCGTATTTATGTTGACAATTTCCTTCTCTTATGTGACATACTTAAGTAAAATAACTACGTATCTCAGAACTACCAAAAGCGTATTGAGATTGAGGAGGAACTGGTCATGGTTTTGGTAATGGTTAGTCACAATGCATAGCAACGAGTATTGGTAGACCGGCTCAACAGATCTATCAAGACAATTAATCAAAATGTTAGGGAATTTCTAAAGAGGACTTTGTATGTTTGCAGCAAGAATAATTCACCCATGTGACTATGATCAAGTGCATCCACGAATTAGGACCTCTATAAAATACTTCCTATGGCTTACGATGAGTACAAGCTACTATAGCAAATAGCAAAAAGTTGTACTTGCTTGTAAATAGTATTTTGACAAGTGTTTAAAGATTAACGATCATTTGTAAGTACTGTAGGATACTATAGGAGCAATTGATGGCACCCATATTCCAGTGTGTCCCCTACTGGGACAGCAAATGACCTACATTAATCGACATGGTACTTAGTCGCAAAATCTTTTAGCTATTTGTGGCTTTGACATGCGCTAAATCATGTTAAAATGGAAAAATAGCCAAATTCGTCCCTAAACATTTTTTCTGGTGCTAATTTGGTCACTAACTTTTATTTCTATCCAATTTGATACGTGAACTTATATTGCGGTTCCAATTAAGCACCTCCACGGCAGCACCATCACGTAAAAGCACTTGAACTTCTAATTTAATATCTAAATAGGGGTATTTTGGGACCTTCAAGTATGGATGCTACTAAAACCAAGTAAATCAGAAAAAAATCATTAGTTTTTGTGGTTTTTTAATATTTAAAACTTTTTTAAGGTGCTTTTAAAATTTTTATCTTAATTTCTTTCCCCTTCCCTGCCACCCTCACCATTCCCCTCCTTTCCACGGTCATCACCCTCTCTTATCCCCTTTCCTCTTTATCTACTACTTTCCTCCAATCCCCTTGCTAATGTTGCATCTCTTAATCTCTTATTATTAAAGAAAAGTCTAGAAGATAAAAAGCCAAAATTCCCATATTTAAGGAAAGGAGGAAAGCTCAAATGTGGCAGGTCAGTTGGACACATATCAAAAAGACTTGGTACAATTGCACAGTTGATACAAAAAGGATTAAAACTAGTCAGAGAAGTGAGCTTTTGGGAAGTAAAAGATCAGAGACCCAGTAAGAAAAGGAAGTTTCTTAAATTCCATAACCATGTAATTTTTCTCGCATATGCAGAAATTTAAGAAACCTTTTTCTTAAATATTGCAAAATACTTTCAAGAACTAAGGTAAAATAGAAACCAAAATCAAATCTTTGAAAAGATGGGGTTAGACTCGATCATGAAAACAAGAACATACATAGTACAACCATATCATCTGCAAAAATTATAGATGGCTATTGCACAATTAATAGATGGAGGTCTAGCTGACAGGAGTCGAGCCTGTGCAATAATAAATACCTACTCGAGAAAAATGAATTTTCTGTGTATAGTAGTGAGTAGGGTCGAATCCACAGGGACTGGGAAAAATTCGATTCTTTTCAAGTTCGGGACACGGGGGATTTTTATCAGAAATAAACTAAAAATAATTAAACAATTTAACTAAAAATAATTAATTAATTAATACAATTATAAATAGCAATTAAATAAATGATAAATAAATTCTAGCCAAGGATACAACTACGCAGACACAGTCCATTCATCCGATCATTGATGCAAAGGTTCACTTAATTTTATTAACAGGTTAGTTATAGTCCCCGATAAACTCTAACGACCAGCTTTTCCTTAATTTATTAATAACCAAGGTACGACCGTTGATTACCCCTAACCAGGAAATACTCCTAGGTACGACCGTAGGAATTAATTTCCTAATTGCATTAAAAACTAGAAAAGCCTAACCCAAATTAATAACACGCTACGAGGGTTATTTAAATCAGATTGCATGTCCCCCTAGTATGTGAAAATACTAGTTGTCACTAATATTAACCAACTAAACAATTACGGATTTAATTGATTAATTTGACAAGAGATTAATAAGTCAAATTGCACATCGGGCCCTTGATATCCAATTAACAAAATAATCCCATGGAAATTAAAATAGAAAACATGCAAATATTAACAAATTAAGGAACACGTAAAATTAATTAGATCTCACAGATATTTGGGACTGCGTCTTCACGTTGATCCTTGACTAGATGAGAAAATTAGCCACGCCTCATAAGAAAATTTTCACACAATTCAATTGAATTTAAAGACATCATCTTTCTTCGATAATTGAGAGAGTGAATAACAAAGCTCTCGGAAGAGAATAAGAAAATTGCACACTAGAATTCAACAAACCAAAACAACTCCCTATTCTCTCCTCTGGAACATCCCTCGGAGAGAAAACTAAAAACTCCTCTATCCTCCTACGGAGCTTATTTTGAGAGAAAACTCCAAAACTAGTCTAATAGCTTCTCCAGCTATCTTCTAATTCTCCTCTCCACTAGTTTTATAAGAGAACTAGTTACGTAGGAAGCAAATAGAAAAGCTACTTTCATCATCAAAGTCCACCTATGGCTAATGAGTATATCTCCCACAATAAGAACAAACTTTCTACGTGGTCCCCGCTTTGATTTCTTATTGCTAGTGGATTTCATCATATCAATTCAATTATTCATCAGCAATTCCGTTGGTTTGCACAATTTGGGCTGATGGTGGAAAGCTTTTAGAAGCTTTCACGCATAGAGAAATCTTCTCAAGAAGGTCCCCTTTTAGCACTTTTCTGCTCCACTTTCTGAAATTATATCCAAATACCAAATATAAATATATATTGACAATTAAAACAATATTTGGCAAGGATAAAGAGGAAAATTAACAATAAAATTACTAACAATTAACACCCTATCAATTCCCC
Organism: Coffea arabica; assembly: GCF_036785885.1. Taxonomy (NCBI): domain Eukaryota; kingdom Viridiplantae; phylum Streptophyta; class Magnoliopsida; order Gentianales; family Rubiaceae; genus Coffea; species Coffea arabica. The sequence goes on from NC_092323.1 coordinate 20,476,236, forward strand.
CCACACTTAAATCATGATTGTCCTCAAGCATGGGAACACTAAACTCAACAATGGCTAACTCTCATTTCATTTAATGCCAAGCTACGCTTATCCCAAAATCAAGTTTTAGTGGCTAAGTGTCAAGACATATTTCTCCCGGTTAGCTCCTGAAATCATAGACTCGTCCAATTCATAGCTAACTCGTCTAAGAAATCAAAATATTAAACTAGCAAAAGTTAGCAATTGGGTCAACTGAAAATCAAAATCTCAACATTGAAGAACAAGGATCGGCAGGCCAACATGATCATAAGCTTACTTATTATTTTCTTTTCTTCTTTTTTTTTTTATAATTAAATTTTTTTTTTCAATAAATGCTCAGTCCCAAGCTATTCAAGTCTTTTGACGTGAACTCTGACATTTTTAGATGAAAGAGCCCAGTTACTCAACTCTTCACAACTTCAGGACTAACTACTCATATATATAGTCACTTTTTGACGCGAAAGTCGACACTTGTGGTGAATACTCCCGGTTACTGGGTGACAACACTAGCGGAGTAGGGTCATTTATTAATCACAATTAAAGCACCAGAAAACCAGATAATTAAAGATCATGGCCCACGTCATCTCCTAACATGGAGAACTGAGATCAACAATTGCCCAATCCACACAACAATTGCTAGTAAAATATTTATATTGCTTAAACAAGTTAACCACAAATTGCACCAAGTCATAAAACTCATGGTATTCACCAAGATAACATACTTTTACTTGCCACTTAAACAAAATTCATAAGATAAATCACAACCAGCAATAAACGAATGAATTGCCATATTTATTCATCAAAACACTAGTAAGAAAGGCAGCAAATTAAAGAAACACCAATCAAAACTAAACCCAAATCCCCCCCACACTTAAATCACACATTGCCCTCAATGTGATAATGAAACAGTAAAAATAAGAAGAACGACAACGAAACTCCCCTGAAGCTGGTGCCAGCTATTAGCACCTGTAGTTGGAGGAGGCGGAGCGGAGGTCAAAGGGTCGGGATCGTGGTTTCACCATTCTTTCCAAATTGCACTCCAAACCACAATAGACAACAGTTGCTAACGAATAATGGAAACAAGAAATTCAAAGCACTAACAAATGAAAAATCAATTCAATGAACAAAATGCACACTTCATTCACTCACAAGTTATACAGATATCTCAACACTTATAACAAATGCAATCAATAAACACTCGTGGTTCCAAACTTATCCAAATGTAATAATAATGCACCTCAAAATCACCCCAATCAATGTAGTAATTGAAATGCAAACAGACAAAAGGCTCTCATATAAGGCAATTGAAGGCAATCTACTTCAATAAGTAAATTTAAGTGTTAAAGGCACCTCCCAATTGAACAAACAACTGTAGCAAATTACCCACAGTTAGACACAAAGTACGGCAGATTAAACACAATTCGACCTAAAATATATATATATATATATAATGATTAACGATTGGACATTCAATTCTAAATATTGACAGGTGTCGAAGTAAAATCAATAAAGATATGCAAAACACCCTAAACTAGTATCATCGGTGCACGCATAAGGAATAAGTAAATCACACGACTAACCACAAGTCAATCTACTAAATAAATAAAAATCAAGCAAAGTAAAAAGAAACAAGCAAAGTAACACAGAAGTACCCAACTAAGGAGGAATACAAATGTTAGGTAGTCCAAACACGCAAAATTTTCAAAAACGTACTGTAATAAAAATAATAAAAACATATTGCAATAATAAAATAAGAAAATAAAAAAAAATAATAGAAAGAGATTGAGGCAGGCGCGTCCATACGAAGCCAGTGGTGCGATGAAGGTGGTGGCTGTGAGAGAGAAGAGTTTGCGGCAACTGGATCTGGTGGTGCGCGGCTTTCGGGGCTTCAGGCGGATCTTGGAGACGGTGGCTATGGCAAGGGTGAAGGAGGTCAGATGAGCTGGTGGTCACCCTTGGCGAGGAGAGCCGAGGTAGCGGCGAGAAGAGTTGGGATGGGCGGCGGTGGGGTGAGGTTCGTAGCCGAAGAAGAAAGAAAAAGAAAGGGACAGCGGCTTGGCAAGAAAGAAAGAAAGAAAGAAAGAAGAGGAGAATAAAGAAAAAGAAAAGAAGTAAAGAGAAAGAAAGGAGAAAAATAAAAAGGAAAGAAAAAATATTTTTTTTTTTTTTCGAATTCAGATTTCGAAAATGTTAATTGTTAAAACACTTTTTTTTTTTAGACACATATTTAACGAATTGAACAACAAAAACTAACAAAACTAAAAATTGGGTTGCCTCCCAAAAGCGCCTTTCTTTAACGTCTTTGGCTAGACGGAGTCCAGAATTTGCTTAAACTAAGCAAATCAGGTCTTCCAGTTGCATCATCTCCACCTGTTCAATTGGAAATCCTTCATAATACGGCTTGAGACGGTGACCATTCACCACAAATTTCTTCTCCGTCTTCAAACTTTGGATCTCTACTGCACCATAATGAAAGACATTAGTCACAACAAAAGGGCCAATCCAACGAGAACGTAATTTACCTGGAAATAGTTTCAATTTGGAGTGGTATAGTAAAACTTTTTGCCCGCAGACGAATGTCTTCCTAGAGATCTGTTGGTCATGAAAGATCCGATTCTTCTCCTTATAGATCACTGCATTCTCGTATGCTTCATTTCGGATTTCTTCCAACTCTAGTAATTGTAACTTTCTTTGAATTCCGCCTTCCTCGATATCCATGTTGCATTGTTTGACCGCCCAAAATGCTCTATGCTCAAACTCGACCGGGAGATGACATGGCTTTCCAAATGCCAATCGGTAAGGGGACATGCCAATGGGTGTCTTATATGCCGTCCTATATGCCCATAGTGCATCATCTAGTCTCACACTCCAATCCTTCCTATCGGGTCGGACCATCTTTTCTAGAATTGATTTGATATATCGGTTCGATACTTCCGCCTGACCATTTGTCTGAGGATGGTAGGATGTAGAGACTTTGTGCAAGACACCATATCTCCTAAAAATTGCAGCGATCTTTTTGTTGCAGAAATGAGTACCCCGATCACTTACAATTGCTCGCGGCATCCCAAAGCGAACAAAAATATTAGACTTAACGAATTCTGCAACCACTTTGGAATCATTAGTGCGGGTGGCCTTTGCTTCTACCCACTTCGAAACATAATCTACAGCAAGCAATATATACAAAAAACCAAATGACGAAGGAAAAGGACCTATAAAATCAATGCCCCAAACGTCAAAAATTTCAACAAAAATCATTGGGGTTTGAGTCATTTGATCCCTACGAGAGATATTACCCACTCTTTGACACTTATCACATGACTTACAAAATGAGTAGGCATCCTTGAATAGAGTTGGCCAATAGAATCCACTCTCTAGCACCTTACGAGCCGTTCTCTTCGGTCCAAAGTGACCTCCACATGCAAAAGAGTGACAATAGGCTAGAATAGATTGAAATTCAACTTCACTTACACATCTACGGATGATTTGATCAGCACCCCGCTTCCAGAGGTAAGGATCATCCCAAATGTAGAACTTTGCATCGCTCCTCAACTTGTCTCTCTTTGCCTTAGTCCATCCTGTAGGAAATTTGTCAGTGACTAGAAAATTAACAATATCTGCATGCCAAGGCAAAGATGAGTTAATAGAAAATAAATGCTCCTCGGGGAATGCTTCTCTCAATGGGATGTCATCTTCGACGACTTGTACTCGACTCAAGTGATCTGCTACCAGATTCTCCGCCCCTTTCTTATCTCGGATCTCCAGGTTGAACTCCTGTAGCAACAATATCCACCGTATCAATCGCGGTTTTGCCTCTTTTTTGGTCAACAGATACCGCAAAGCTGCATGATCAGAAAAAATAATAACTTTAGCACCAAGTAAATAAGACCGAAATTTTTCTAAGGCAAAAACAACTGCTAAAAGCTCCTTTTCGGTGGTTGAATAGTTCAATTGAGCTCCGTTCAAGACTCGAGATGCGTAGTAAATAGCATGAGCTGCTTTTCCTACTCTTTGACCCAATACCGCACCAACTGCATAGTCACTGGCGTCGCACATGATCTCGAATGGGAGGTTCCAGTCAGGGGGTTGGATAATAGGTGAGGTGATCAATAACTCCTTTAACTTATTGAATGCCCCCTTACATGTTTATTCAAATTCGAAGGATACATCTTTTTGCAAAAGTTGGAACAAGGGTGCTCCAATTTTCGAGAAATCCTTGATGAACCTTCTATAGAAACCTGCGTGACCCAAGAAAGAACGAACTTCCCGCACACTCGCTGGGTAAGGTAAAGTAGATATAACATCTATTTTTGCCTTATCAACCTCAATACCTGTAGATGATACAACATGACCCAAAACTATCCCGTGTTCAACCATAAAATGACATTTTTCCCAATTAAGCACGAGATTAGTTTCTATACACCTTACTAAGATCAATTTTAGGTTATCTAGACAGTTTTCAAAACTTTCACCATATACACTAAAATCGTCCATGAAAACCTCAGTAATCTTCTCAACATATTCTGAAAAGATACTTACCATGCATCTTTGAAAGGTAGCAGGTGCATTACACAACCCAAATGGCATCCTTCGGTATGCAAATGCTCCAAATGGGCAGGTGAAAGTAGTCTTCTCTTGGTCCTCGAGTGCGATGGCAATTTGAAAATAACCTGAAAATCCATCCAAGAAACAATAGTAAGCTCGACATGCTAATCGCTCCACCATCTGGTCAATGAAAGGGAGGGGGAAATGGTCCTTTTTCGTGACGGCATTTAGCTTTCGGTAATCGATACACTGTCGCCATCCGGTGGGCTTTCGAATTGGTACGAGCTCACCCTCTTGGTTTGATTCCACTGTCACCCCTGCCTTCTTCGGGACCACCTGTACTGGACTTACCCACGGGCTATCTGATATTGCAAATATAATTCCAACGTCCAGCAGTTTTAAAATCTCTTTCTTTACGACCTCCATCATGAGAGGATTTAATCTCCGTTGAGCTTGCCGTACGGGTTTAGCATTCTCCTCGAGTCGAATTCGGTGCATACACACCGCGGGGCTAATTCCCTTGATGTCGGCGATGGTCCATCCTATCGCCTGTTTATGTTCCCTAAGAACTCGAAGTAGTTTCTCTTCTTGAACCTTTGATAAACGCGCGGAGATGATCACTGGAAGTGTCTCCCCTTCACCTAAGTATACATACTTTAGGTGTTTCGGCAGTGGTTTTAGTTCCAATACAGGTGCCTGCACCACAGATGGAAGTAACCTTTGATGAGGTTCGGGTATGAAAATCGGTGCAAGATCATACCTTGTTTTCGTGGTTGGTAACGTTTGCAACGATCCAATCACGCATTTAAGCTCTTCACTCAAGTCTACCCTAGAGGTTGTTTCGGACTCAAAGTGCCTGGTCAGGACGACCTCTAGTTCATCCCTGCCTTCAATTTCAAAAACCTCCTGTATAGCAGGGTCAATAACATTTATCGAGAAAACAGAGCCAATATTTGAATCGGATGGATATTTCATGGTCTCAAAGATGTTAAAGTGAACAATCTCACCATCAAATTCCATAGACAAAGTACCCTTATTAACATCAATTTTGGTTCGGACTGTGCTAAAAAAGGGTCTACCTAACAACAAAGGTGACGGATCACGGGAGTGTTCATCCTCCATGTCGAGCACATAAAAATCAGCTGGAAAAACTAATTCATTAATTTTTACCAAAACATCTTCAATCAACCCGTCAGGGTATGCATTGGTCCTGTCAGCTAATTGGATTATTATCCCAGTCTCTTTCAAAGGGCCTAAGTTTAATGAAGTATAAATGGACTTTGGCATGACATTAATCGAGGCTCCTAGGTCTAACATGGCCTTTCCAATCAAAGTATTACCTATCCTACAAGGAATAGTGAACATACCTGGATCTCCGCATTTTGGTGGAAGTTTCCTTTGTAGAATTGCTGAAACATTCTCCCCAACTATAACTCGTTCATCCCCCTTCAACCGCTTGCGGTTGGCACACAAGTCCCTCAAAAATTTTGCGTACCTGGGTACTTGTTTAATCGCATCCAGCAGGGGTATGTTGATCTCCACCTTGCGAAAGATCTCCAAGACCTCTTTTTCCTTATCTTGCTTCTTTGGTTTCTCTAACCTGCTAGGAAAGGGAGGTGGATTAGTTTTAGTTGTAGGAATTGGGTTCGAGGTTACCTTTGCATTTTTGTTGTCTGTGCCCTCCTCTTCCAATTCTTTCTCAATCCGTTCCTCGTCCTTATCTTTAGGAATCACGGGTTCGGGTCCTTGAACTTCCTTGCCACTCCTTAAGGTCATTGCGCTTACATTCTTTGGATTCGCCTCAGGTTGAGATGGCAACTTTCCTTGAACTTGGGACTCCAAACGGTTGATTGTTATAGCCATTTGATTCATTTGATTTTGCAATGATTGCACCTGTCCCAGTTGATTTCTCATGCTTTGCAGGTCTGAATCCGTCTTTTGTTGATTAGCAAGTAATTGCTTCATCATCTCTTCCATGGACGGACTTGAGTTTGAAGGGGGTGGTGGTGGTGGTAGGCGAGGATGATACTGCTGTTGGTGCCCTTGCTGTCTATTTGGCACAAAGTTAGACTGCCTATTTCCTCCATAGCTAAGGTTGGGGTGATCCCTCCAACCAGGATTGTAGGTGTTTGAGTACGGGTCGTACTGCTTTCTTGGCGCGGGCGCGTGGCCAGCCATGTTCACCTGTTCTGCAGTTTCTTCTTGAACCAGTGGACACATTTCCGTAGGATGACCCACGGCAGTGCACACCCCACACACTTTGACTTGTGAAGCACTCCCCACAGCTAATTGTCTTACGAAAGATGTTAATTCGGAGATCTGCTGTTGGATAGAGGACGTTTCCACCTCATTCACCCTACGCGTCGGGATGTCCTCTCTTGAACCAAACTGCTGTGAGTTCTCAGCCATCCCTTCAATCAACTCCCATGCTCCTCGAGGGGTTTTGTTCACCAACGGCCCTCCACTTGCAGCATCGATTATGCTTCTGTCCCTGAAAAGCAACCCCTCATAGAAATATTGAATGAGCAGTTGCTCACTTATCTGATGCTGAGGGCATTTGGTGCACAGTTTCTTAAACCTCTCCCAGTACTCATAGAGTGACTCGCCTGGGTGTTGTTTGATGCCACATATCTCCTTCCTTAGGCTTGCAGCTCGAGATGCCGGAAAGTACTTGTCCAAGAATTTTTTCTTCAGTTGGTCCCACGTGGTGATACTACCAGGCGGTAGGTAATAGAGCCAGTCTTTTGCGGAGTCCTTCAAAGAGAAGGGGAAAGCCCTCATCTTTATTTGCTCTTCTGTAATTCCCGGGGGTTTCATACTGTTGCAAACGACGTCGAACTCTTGCAAGTGCTTGTAGGGCTCCTCACCTGGTAGACCATGAAAAGATGGCAAGAGATGAATTAGACCAGATTTTAGTTCAAAGGAAGTGTCATCATTTAAATGTGGAAAAGTAATGCACAAGGGCTGCTGATTTAAATCAGGAGCAGCCAACTCCCTTAGTGTTCGTGCATTTGCCATAGTGACTTCCTCTTGGTCTGAATCACTTGAATTGTCACCAGACAAATTTGTCGGCTCAACCTATGGATCAAGTTCCTGAGGTGCAATATCGTATTGCTCCTCCCTGAGCCGCCTGGTTTCTTTCCTCGTTCTACACGCAGTCTTCTCTACTTCAGGGTCGAAAATTAATTTGCCTGTACGAGAAGAGCGAGGCATAAACTAGAAAAATACCAGAAAAAAAAATGAACTTAAAAAGAAACAAATGATTAACGCCAGTCCCCGGCAACGGCGCCAAAAATTGACAGGAGTCGAGCCTGTGCAATAATAAATACCTACTCGAGAAAAATAAATTTTCTGTGTATAGTAGTGAGTAGGGTCGAATCCACAGGGATTGGGAAAAATTCGATTCTTTTCAAGTTCGGGACACGGGGGATTTTTATCAGAAATAAACTAAAAATAATTAAACAATTTAACTAAAAATAATTAATTAATTAATACAATTATAAATAGCAATTAAATAAATGATAAATAAATTCTAGCCAAGGATACAACTACGCAGACACAGTCCATTCATCCGATCATTGATGCAAAGGTTCACTTAATTTTTTTAACAGGTTAGTTATAGTCCCCGATAAACTCTAACGACCAGCTTTTCCTTAATTTATTAATAACCAAGGTACGACCGTTGATTACCCCTAACCAGGAAATACTCCTAGGTACGACCGTAGGAATTAATTTCCTAATTGCATTAAAAACTAGAAAAGCCTAACCCAAATTAATAACACGCTACGAGGGTTATTTAAATCAGATTGCATGTCCCCCTAGTATGTGAAAATACTAGTTGTCACTAATATTAACCAACTAAACAATTACGGATTTAATTGATTAATTTGACAAGAGATTAACAAGTCAAATTGCACATCGGGCCCTTGATATCCAATTAACAAAATAATCCCATGGAAATTAAAATAGAAAACATGCAAATATTAACAAATTAAGGAACACGTAAAATTAATTAGATCTCACAGATATTTGGGACTGCGTCTTCGCGTTGATCCTTGACTAGATGAGAAAATTAGCCACGCCTCATAAGAAAATCTTCACACAATTCAATTGAATTTAAAGACATCATCTTTCTTCGATAATTGAGAGAGTGAATAACAAAGCTCTCGGAAGAGAATAAGAAAATTGCACACTAGAATTCAACAAACCAAAACAACTCCCTATTCTCTCCTCTGGAACATCCCTTGGAGAGAAAACTAAAAACTCCTCTATCCTCCTACGGAGCTTATTTTGAGAGAAAACTCCAAAACTAGTCTAATAGCTTCTCCAGCTATCTTCTCATTCTCCTCTCCACTAGTTTTATAAGAGAACTAGTTACGTAGGAAGCAAATAGAAAAGCTACTTTCATCATCAAAGTCCACCTATGGCTAATGAGTATATCTCCCACAATAAGAACAAACTTTCTACGTGGTCCCCGCTTTGATTTCTTATTGCTAGTGGATTTCATCATATCAATTCAATTCTTCATCAGCAATTCCGTTGGTTTGCACAATTTGGGCTGATGGTGGAAAGCTTTTAGAAGCTTTCACGCGTAGAGAAATCTTCTCAAGAAGGTCCCCTTTTAGCACTTTTCTGCTCCACTTTCTGAAATTATATCCAAATACCAAATATAAATATATATTGACAATTAAAACAATATTTGGCAAGGATAAAGAGGAAAATTAACAATAAAATTACTAACAATTAACACCCTATCACTAGCTGCCTTTGCCTTTGCATTCTATTCCAAAAGCCAGATCTTGCATTCAAATGATTAAAAAGGTGATTGAATAAAAGCATTTTGAGAGACACAAGTTCCATTATAAGTCTCTCGCTTTTCTATTCAGTTCGTTAAACTTTTTCTCAATCTCAATGCTTTGGGATTTCTTATCCATAGTATACTCCCAATTATCTTTGTCGTCGTTGGGTTTCCTGAATGTCATCAAAATGTATCATTTCCTAGGACAATTGTCCTTCAAAAGAAAATTTTACAACTACTGCACTTTGCTTCTCATGTCCCATAGCAAAATGGTAGAAGTGGGAGGTGGGTGGCGGCCAATGGAGTTTGGTGGTAGAGGAAGAAGATAACTCAAAATTATCAAAATACCCTTATTTATTTAGTCTATTGGGAACTAAATCAGTTTTGTGTGGTGGCGACACCGCAGAGGTTCTTAATTGGAACCGCAACATAAGTTTACATAGCAAATTGGCCAGAAATAAAAGTTAGAAATCAAATCAGCACTAGTAAAAAAGTATAGGGACAAATTTGGCCATTTCCTCTGCTAAAATAAAGTTAAAGGATTAAATTGGATTAAGTGTAAAAGTTCAGGGACTAGATCGGTGATTTCTCCCGCGAAATGATAAATCCACAAGCTCGTCCATGCCAAATTGCCTCTCTCTCAATCTCACCATAATCATGTCATATTCAGAGCTCTGCGCTTCAATTTCTCTTTCTAAAGCGAAACCCCTTTCTCCATGCCCGCCATTTTCATCGAATTCTTCATCTCCGACTACTTCTGTCTTTCTCCCCTCTCCCTTTTCGTTTCCTCTCCCCACCGCCATCTCCAGCCACCATCACCTCCACCACCTGCCTTTTTGCCGCACCGGCAACCGCCCGAACCTTTTCTGCAGGGACTCACAGGTCTCCGGCCCCAAAGATTTCGACGAGGAGGATGATAAGTTGTCGGATGAGTCTGACGTTGACGACGAGAGCTTCAATGTTGAATCAATGGAACACGAAGCCAAATTCGCTGTTAAAGAATTCTCCCACGCTTTGTCTCGTCAATTGACCATAGGTTTTTTTTTTCTTTGGACTTTTTTTTTTCCTTCATTGTTGGTTTTATTCTTCTTGTTTTTGTTTTTGGTTTGGATGAGAGAAGAGGCGGGAAAAGAAAAAAAATAGTGATGAAGTGCACCAAAATTTGTGTTTAGATTGAAGGATAATGCATTTTCGAAGTTACTAATTTTAGTTTCTAATAAAGCGCAAAAGAAGACAATGAGCTCTGTTTGGGGATTAAATGAGCCTTAATACGACGTGAATGCTGCTGGATAAAAGCCTGCCTTTCTTTTTGGTTTGGAATTCAATATGTTAAATGTAAGAGTAGCATTATGTAATTGACAAATTTCAAGGGATTTACTACATCTTGGATAAAAGGTAAAATTTGTTGTTGTTGTTATTATTATTATTTAGATAATAAAATAAATAAAAATGAAACATCAGTTCTACAGAAAATTGTTTCAAATATTCTGTATCTTACGCAGAGCAAGAAGAGTTGAAATAGAAGTGGGAAATTTTTTATTCTGTTATAGGATTTCGCAGGTTGGTTTTATGGTTTATTTTTAGTTTTTCACACAAAGAGTATAGTTTGTGAATTTTCTATAAATAATTAACTAGCTTTTACTTGATGCAGTTTAAGTCCTTTTATGTGGCAAAGTGGTTAACCAAATGGAAGACCTGATTAGTTTCTGCATTTACTTAGGATTTTCATCTCTTATGTTCTGCTTTCTCATTCTTCACTTAGGATTTTCATCTCTTATATTCTGCTCTCTCATTCCCTCACACCCCCTCTCCCTCCTCGTTTCTTCCCCTTTTCTAATCCCTATTATTGTTTGTTAGCTTTATGTTCATTTAGGCAATATTTTTGGTTTTAATCTAGTTTGAGTTAAATAGATGGTTCAAGTGGTGTTGTTTCCGTTTTGCTTTTCATCTTCCTCTAGTTCTGAATGCCAAAAAAAATTAAAACAAAGCATTGGGTAGGGAAACGTATCTGGTCGGCTCGGGTGAAATCTGTGCTCAATTATTTGCAAAATCTCAACCTTATATTACATGTATTGATTCTTTAGGGCTACTATGGTTCAGTTTAAAGGTTGGATGGAGAAAGTACATGGTTGTTGTCTGCATTTTTTCCTGCTGTTCTGCAGTTGTTTCTTTCAAAAGTAGAGTTTAAAGGATAAATTTTTACTATGGAATAGGGTTGCACTACTGATGGTTCTCTTTGACTCCTTAACTTTGGCTATAGGAAAGTATCCTGACTTTCCACTTCAATGGAAGGGAGACAGTGGATGGAGAAAAGAATACTTCCCTGCTGTTTCTCATTTTCTTATCAGTTTCTCCAAGAACTATATTGGAGAAAACAGTTACTACCTTTTTTTAAGAACGTGTTTCATTGAAGCTGACTAGAGAGCGATAAAATTCAATTTTACCTAATTGTTTCTTGCTCTTTAGGACTGAAATGAGGAAATACGGCTCTGATATAGAAAATAGGACTAGTTACAAACAGAAATGATTCTAAGGTCTTGTTTGATAACCGAATTCAACACTTAAACTTAATGGAATCAGATCTTAACATATTCAGACCATTTGATAACCAAAAATTGAACATTTGAAAACCAAAAATTGAACATTTGAATTAATTAAGTGGCACTAAATTTTCTAGGCAAAACTTTCTCCCAAAATTAAGTGATAAGCTATTTACTTGTCACTTAATGTGATATGCATTGAAATGTATTAGATTTAATACTTAACAATTCAATAACTTAATGGATTCAGACTTCAGATTTCAGACTTCAGTTTTCAAACTTCAGTTTTATCAAATGCACCCTAGGCCGGATTTAACAATTAGTAATGGTTCTGAGACCATGCTGAAGCTAGACACTTTGCAGATGTAATAGATTCAGATTGAATAAAACTTGAAGCCTTCCTGGTTAAAGTTATGTATCTTTTGAAGCCTTGAAGCTGGTCATCTGTAATTTTTCTCATTCATCTAATCACATTGATAGATGCTTTCGCTGAAATCGTCATCCAGGATATACTGATGCTTTACGTCTTTCTTTTGTCTTTGGGGACCTATTTTGGTCTCATTTGTTGACATACCTTTGACTTTGTTTATTTCAGATGATGATCCTGCTGATCAAAAGGAAACTAGCATAAAGAGGAGAAAGCATAAAAGCAGTGCTAAAAATGTTAGTGTTTACCATCTTTATGTGAGGCTAGTATCCATTGTTTATGTTGTTCTTGATGTCTTCTTTAAACCTTTTTCTCAAGTTCTTCCTTTTTTTTAACCCCCCTTTTACTGGGTTGAAGTTTCAGATTGAAAACATGTAAAAGTTTGCACAATATAAGGGAGGTTTCAAGTACTGATTTTTCAAAAAGTAAATCCAAGAGAAAAAATCTAGTTCACCATAATATTCCGTTCAGTAGTTTTCTTGTGGTCAACTGATGGCCCTCAGATCAGGAATTGTCTTTTCTTCTCATAAAATTCTGTTTCAATTTTAGTAGTAGATTGGACTTCTAGTGATTTTGATGGCTTCTAAATCACAGGATTATTGGGAAGAGAATTGCTAATATTTTTTATAAAAAGATAGATTGAGCATATATACTGATTTAGGGTTGCACAAGTTGATTTTGGAACAATTTGATACTTGTATAATTTTGAAGTTGTAGAGAAGCAGTGTTGTTTGGCATGTGTAGCTTACAATATTTTGCAGTCAGTAGTGTAGCTTTATAGGCTGGAAATCTTCTGATCATTTTCTATCAGTGTAAAGAAATCTTAACCCGGATAAAAGAACGAAACATATTAAGGTGAGCAGTGGCATCGTAAATGGATTACTAAAAGTTAAAGTGAATAGATTGTAGCAAAGAAGTTCAGAGAACAGTTGTGTTCTGTCCAATGGACCATTGTGAATTTTTTTCATAGTTTGTCATAGTTTAGTGTCAGTTTATGGTGAAATATTTGAATGCTGAGATTTAGGGATGGGCTGCTGACTCCAATAAATTTGGTGAAGATTATGTTTATTTTTCATCTTTTCCATTACTTGATAGCTGTTACTGACTGAAATTGAACATTGATTGCTTTTCTTTCAATTTTTTGATCTAATTAAACCAATTGCATCTGCAGATCCCTGATCATCTGCTTCCCAGGGTTACGATTGTTGGAAGGCCAAATGTTGGTAAATCAGCTTTGTTTAACCGTCTTGTTGGGGTATACCATCATCCTTGTATCATATTGCTAAGTCTACTGGTTCACTGGAAACAGAATTTAAAGCTGCTATTACTTGACTGTGAATGCTTCGGCATATGGAGTTTGAGCAGTTCTTTCTTCTCATTTTAAAAATTGCTTTGTATGTGGTTAATTAGTATTTTCTTCAGGGAAACAAGGCCATTGTGGTGGATGAACCCGCGGTTACTAGGGATCGTTTGTATGGTAGATCCTTTTGGGGAGATTATGAATTTTTGGTCATAGATACAGGAGGTGTGGTTACCATTTCCAAGTCGCACGATGATGTTATGGAAGAATTGGCTATCTCAACGACCATTGGTATGGAAGGCATACCACTAGCCTCTAGGGAGGCTGCTGTTGCCAGGATGCCATCAATGATTGAGAAACAAGCCACTTTTGCTGTGGAGGAATCATCTGTCATCATATTTCTTGTTGATGGCCAGGTATAGTCCAAAATTCTGGTTTTTATAATTGATATAGTAGGTAATTTGCTTTTCTTCTTTTGTGCTTCTTTCTGTCAGAGAAATTGTATTTATAAATGAAGCGGATTTGAACAACATGCTTGCTGAAACTATTTCTGAATGGTGGTCTGGAGGACAATAGTTGGTTTATATTGTTAAGCAAGCAACCCTTGTTTGTTTGTGGGCAGACAAAGTAATAAACTCTCAACAGGCAGGTCTCACTGCTGCTGATGTTGAAATAGGGGATTGGTTACGAAAGAAGTTCTCGCACAAGCATATTATTCTTGCAGTGAACAAGTGTGAATCTCCAAGAAAAGGTAGCATGCAAGCATCAGAGTTTTGGTCTTTAGGGTGAGTGTCACCTTCCTTGCTTAGAGTTTGCGGAATTGAAGCACATATGCCTAGTTTTACTTTTATGGAGTCAGTTTTATTCTGATTTAATGTGTAGGAAATGGTAAAAAAGGCTAGTTTATTTTCAGTTTTCTCTAAAAGTTTTGTGTGAAGAGTGGCAACATATCTCCCCAAAAATGGAGCCTTTTATCATTGCAACTAAAAATGAATTCAGAGCAAATGCAAGTAACTGTTTCAATTTTCCAGGGGCAAATTTTGACCATCACATAATCCATTTTGCTTTTTGAATGCAACAAGTTCTTAGATGAGTCATATAAACTCCTTTTCTCATTTTTGAACTCCAGTGGTTCTGAAAAAATTGTCTGCTTTATGTCTGCGTACTTGGTATACTTCAGTTCTGAAATATTTTGGCAATTGAAAAAGATTTGAGAAACAAAAGTTATAGTCGTGTAAAGGGCTTTTTCTTCACATTGGATGTCATCATGTCTGTGTTTCAGTTGCTTGATACGAAACAAAAATGCCAATCCATTGATACCATCCCTAACCAATTTGCCTTTGTTAAGTTTTCTACCAGAAGGGATTTAAAAGCCCTCCCTTGGCTGTACGCCCGGTGTCCAAGATCCCACTCTTCCAATTAAAAATTCCTGAGGAGGTGCACTAATGAACCCTTCTGGTCTAGATGTATTCTCACCCTCTAGCCCCTTCTCGTTAGAGTAGGAGAGCATAGAAATAGTGTAGGTGTTTTCTTATTGGTTTCTTTTTTTTTTTTTTTGGAGGGGGGAGGGGTTGGGGGGAACTAGCCTTGTCATATAGAGTCCAAATTCCTGGATAAGCAAAAGAGTTAGCAAGCTCTGTTATGGTTTTGCTTCTTGATATCTGATGTTTGCACAGAAATCTATATTTGTTATCTGCTATTTCCAGTTCAACGGAGGTTTTTTTTTAACTTTTGTTGCCTTGTATATATCCTTTTTCTGCTACTTCTGTGTTAGCATCTGTTGTTAAGGACTTGAATATGGTGTATGGTTTGATTTATTATTCATTTAATCTGTTTTGCATGGATGATAGCACTGATCTGGTTGATTTACTAGGTTTTCGCCACTTCCTATATCTGCTATATCAGGTACTGGGACTGGAGAACTTCTTGATTTTATTTGCTCAGGATTAGAGAAAATTGAGGTACGCTTTTAGTAGTATCAGAATGTTGTTGCACTGTCTCTTTCATTGGCTAACGTGCTTTGTATTGCATATGATGCCATAATTGTTTTTTTCTCATTATATGTTTGTTTCATTGTTAAGAATCAAATATGTTGCAAATGGTGTGAGTTAATCACATGTTGCACAAATGTTATTTTATTACCTTGAGATGGGCTTAGTTTATCCGTCCTCTTTTTCTTGGAAAGCTTGGTGGCTTTTTTCGTCAGTTGATTTTATAGAGAAAAAATTGGTTACTTTGACTTTGATTCTCATTTTTTTATGGTAAATTATGATATTTTGCAAGTTGATTTGTTTGTGTGGGACTGGTGTAAAATGGATTGAATAATAGATATAAATTGAGTCAAATTATAATGAACAATGAAGAATTTTATCTAGAGAATTTTTTGTTGAAGGTTTTTTTGTTTAGAGCGGACAAAGGACTGCTGTTTTCAGATATTTTCAACTGAAAGCAGTTCTGTGTATTGTTTGGGTGGAAAATATTTTTTTTCTTTAATTGACATGGGAAGTTATCAAGTAAAGCTTTTGAAAAGTAGGGTTCTGTAGTGACAGTTCTGTCATTGCATGGGTTGCTATTTATTGTCTTTGCCAGCTGGACTTCTCGGATTTAAAGACTGAATCTAATTTTAAATAAATGGAAACTGAATAAAAGGGAATCTGGCAATTACGTCTAGGGACTACTAGGAGTCACGGCAAGGAATTGCGCCTTCGTGGTGTTGTGCATAATCTGAAATGTAAATTTTTATTTCTGCTAAAAGTTTTCTTTGACAATAAGTGACATCGCCATTTGTAATGGAGATCGACATTATGGCCACTGGTTGATTTTAGTTCACGAGGAAGAAATCTGCTTAGTGCATCAGCTTGGGTATTTAAACAAATGAGCCTAAATCCTAAGCATTTGACCTGAGTCCTTAGGACATAACAACAAAAAAGAGCTGGAAGTGGATGAGTCATACAAGTAACTCAAAAGCTAGTGTAACTTGAAATAGCTAAAATTGAGCAAGCAGCTTCTTTTGAGCTGGAGTTTGGTAGTGCTTTAGGTGTGAGAATTAAAGAGTTTAGTTTCAGTAAAACTTCAAATAAAGTCTTCAGATTCTGCATCATTCTCCTCTAATTGGAGAAACTTGGCTTCAATTTTTGAAGTGTGGAAGTATAAAATCCAGTGCTCTTTAAATTGAACAAGTAGCTATTTTTGGACTTGAGCTATAGTAGTGCCTTAGATCTGAGAACAATCTAAAGTTCTGTCATGGATGGCTGAACAATGTTTAATATCTTTTTTTCACTAAATATATGAAAAATAATTGGAATAGTTGGTTGATCTTGTGATGTCACTTTACAGGACTATGATGATGTTGAAGGGAAAGAAGATTTCGTTCCTGCCATTGCAATTGTTGGCCGACCAAATGTTGGTAAAAGTAGTATTTTGAATGCCTTAGTCAGAGAGGACAGAGCAATTGTTAGCCCAGTAAGTGGAACAACACGTGATGCTATTGATACGGAGTTCACTGGACCTGATGGCCAGGTTTGTCAGCTTGACATATTGCAATGTAGGATTAGCTAAATTGATTTTCAGATGACAAATGTGCTAGTACAAAGCTTAAACAGTATGATGGATACTTGTTTCTTTCAGGGTAGATATTTGAGAGATCTTCTATTCCAAGATAATTTCAGATTTTTTTTTCTCTATACATGCACAAAATAGTCAGTTACATGGATTACGATAGCTTTCCTGTCTGTCTTTTATATGCACTGCTTGCCCCTAATTATTCCTATATTGGTAATGAGTACAAGTTTTGAATCCAAAATAGTTTTCTTTCTATTTCCATCTGTCATTGGATGGAATTGCTTTGATGGCCTATGTTTGCCATCTGGAGCATGTCTGATCCTGAATCAATCATCAATTACATTTAGTAGAAACAGAAAAAGAAAAAGTTGAAATTTGGGAATCTTCTTTCCTCACATTGAGGCAATTATTTATTGTCTTCCTCGTCTTTGTTCATGAAAGCAGAAGTTCTTTTATGAAGATTGCAAAGAAAAATAAATGCCTTCCTTGCAAGACAAATGCCAAGTTCAATATTTGTCATGGTTTGCTGATGGTTGATAGTTAGCTTGCTTTTCTCTCTGGCATTAGATTTTCAACCACTTTGTGAAATTCAGGCTCTACTTGCTTCAGTGAGCACCATCTCCCTTAGAACTTTTAGTGTTGTTAGTCAACATAATTCAAATTTGTGAAGGAAATTGGTCTTATTTTTTCCCTCAATATTATCTTCAGTACTTTATTTTTGGAGCTTACAGTTGCACTTCAAATTTTCCCAAATGATCTAATTACTTCAAAATTTTGCCGCGTTAGAAGTCCTTGAGAAAGTAGATTATTGTACTGTTCTTTCTTGTGTTTTTCTTGTCAGTGGAGGAGATTTATAGTTTCCCATTTTCTCTAGAAATTTCGGCTGATTGACACGTCTGGTATAAGGAGAAGGGTAGCTGTAGCTTCATCGGGCAGCACCACAGAGGCTTTATCAGTTAATCGAGCATTCCGTGCCATTCGTCGTTCTGATGTTGTGGCTATTGTGATTGAAGCCATGGCATGTATTACGGAACAGGTAGATTACGATACATTTCAGGGATTTTATTGGTTTTGGTGATGGTGCGTTGGTTTGAGAGAGCAGATAGACGCAACTTTGACAATTAGCTTTCCTGTTTCTGCCACTGTTCAAAGCTATTCTGTATTGGAATATTATAATGAGTTGGTTTGAATGCTCTCCTACTGGTCCAATTTTACCATTGTTACTATTAACAGTCTTTTAGGTCAATAGACAAATACTAAAATTACTGACATACGAAGTCACACAATACTTAACTTCTTAGAAAGAAGAGTAACTAATACGTCCGAAGTCCAAAAGATATGCTCAAGTGCACTGTTGTCTTCACCATCAAAAGGTTCAATTCCTAACAAAGGGCCTAAGAATTGATGGCAGGATCCTTTTCTTATCCATTATCCCTTGTTATGAGGGGGTTCCACCAAAAAGCAAAATCAGCAATCTAAGGCAGGAATTAGTCCACTAGGTTCTTATACTAGTTAATTTTTCATTTTGTGTCAGCAGTCACTTTTATTTTCTTATTATGAGAAGAAAGAGAAACGAAGTGATTAGTTGATTGTTATGGTAATGGTGGTCAGTCTTAAAAAAATTATGAAATGTGTCAAGAAGCAACGAATTCATCTTTTTCTCCTGCTTTTCACCATCAAATAGGTGCAACTCTATTAAACAGCACAAGTTACCTAGTTGAACATTCAAAGAAACTTTTCTTTCATTGGGTGATCAGTATAGCACTTTAACACATAAAATAGTTCTTATATTCATCCTAATCTTATGCATTAGTAGGTCACATAATGCCCCTATGGCCACAGACCAATTGTTTCTTTTTGAAGCTCACCTCAGTACTCAGTTTCCCATAAATGGATTAAATGGTCTTGGAGCTTAAACCTTCCAAGTATTGCTGTGTTTTGCTGCTAATTTTGTTTACTGGAATTGATTGAAATTTCGTTGACAATTTGGTTTGTTTACTGGATAGTTTGGAGAGCTCTAAGTTGGAAAATATATGTGACTAAAATTTGAAAATTAGAAGGCTTGCAGAAATTAGGGAAGAAGCAGAAGAGGGAGGAGACAGGAGAGGGGAGAACCTGGGCTTCACACCTAACAGAAAAAGAAAGTCTCCTGAAAACTTTCTTCTGGAGATTCCCATCTTCCTAAAGCTATTACCACAGATATTTATAGAGGAAAGACATCTTAGGAATTTAGCAAATGACAATTACCTAACAATGGTTATCTATTCCGCTTTTTGTCAATTTCTCCAGCATTAAATTCGTTGCTTGTATTTGTTTTTATTTGAATAAATAATGCTGACCTCCCCTCTAGTTTCTACAGAAGACATAAGACAGCCTCTCCAGATTGTGAAATAACAAGGACTTTCCCTGCATATGTTTTGCATCCAACATTATTGATGTAAAATATATTAAGACAAGTTTACCTTCACCATGTTCACATCTTCTTCCCATGTTGCCAGAAACCCAATAAAGAAAAATAGGTGCTGATCGTCAAATTAGATACAATAAATTTTTATTTGTTTTTTCAATTCCATAAAGGTGGCAAATTATGTTATAGTGTCAAAAGAAGAACAAATGCAGTTATACTTCCATCAAATAAGGAAACACCACAGATTTCTCTATTCTATGTGAATAGCACTTCGGAAAAACCCCTGTAGCTGGTTGTAGAACAAGCTGGACAAACTGAAAATAAATGAAAATATCAAAAATTGAAATGTGAGTTATGCTGATTATTGAAGTTTGTATATAGTTCACAACAATAGCTTGACGTTCGAATGTTGCATCAACCTTAAGATTCCTTCAGATTAATTACATCTAAAGCAAATTGAATTGAGATGTTTGAATTTGGTTTTTATTGGGTGGAGTAGTGGCAGACGGTTAGAGTTGAGAATGGGATTGGCATGTGTGTTATGGAGGCTGGGGTTGTGCTATTATATCACTTGTCTAAAAATAAAATTTTGCAATAAACATTAAAATTGTAAATTTAAAGGCATTTTTTTTGGAAAATTTTTTGTATATGTGACTACAGTTGTTATATGCCGTTCATTTGTTAACCATATTGGACGTTTTTTATTTATGTGACAAATAAGAGTGGAGGTCCCTGTTATTTTCTCAATCTAGAGGAGAGGCCTCTGCCTTTTCTAAAACAAGAGGGGAGGTTAGTGTAATTTACTGTTTCTATCATTGCGGAGTTGTGTTTTCCTTTCAATGTTCAACATCTTGTTCTCATGGGTGACTGGCTTTTGACTATATAAGCTTAACAGCTTGTTTTGTTAAATTTCAATACGTGAGTATATTGGACTCACTGACTTTGAGATTCATGAACTGTAAAAAACCTTTTTGAAACAGAAAACAGTTTATTGTGTGAATTTTTTAGGATTACAAGATTGCTGAAAGGATAGAGAGAGAAGGGAAGGGTTGCCTGATTGTTGTGAACAAGTGGGACACAATTCCGAACAAAAATCAGCAAACTGCAACTTATTATGAGCAAGATGTAAGAGATAAGCTCCGTCTTCTCAGCTGGGCACCTATCGTGTACTGTACTGCAATAGCTGGGCATAGCGTTGACAAGTATGATCTTGAGCTATCTTGATGAGAGTTTCTTGACTCCTGTATATCTTTGGGAACTTTATGAGCAAGTTTGGATTAAAGTTACAGAATTATCACTTGATAAATAGTTGAAAGCTTGGAACTTGGAAAATACTTGTGCTATTCAATGTTATTAAAATCGGATGTATGTAGATTGGTTTTATAAAGGTAAACTGAATTATCATTATTTTTCACTGGACTCTATGTCTGGTTCTAAACAACTTCATGATTAGCAAATGATTTAACTGGAATAATGACAATCTGCCACATACGAGGACTCTTACAGATCTTGCACCTGTGCTGGTTTGTCATATTTGTCTCTGAATTTTAGAGTATGTCTCTATTGATACGTGTTGAGGTGAATGAGATGAAATCAAAAAAGATTTGGAACCTGAGGTGTATATGAATTTCTTTGCAGACTACAGTTTGTAGAGCATTACAAGATGCGCTTGTTTGTGCTTGCTGAGTACTATAATCTGCTTTTGAATTATTAAAATTGCTCCACAAGCTTCCCGGGCTTGATTGTGGCATTCTGATTTGATATCCTGTTTGAGGGACAAGAGTTTGTTTTGTTCTTCAATTTTGCTTTCTATTGGAGGGTATTTTTAGTGAAGTCAGTTCATTCAACCAATTCGATTGCTCCTTTCTCATCCATCTTGAATATTTCATCTTTCTTTCTTTCCTTTTAACTGCTGAAGAGCTTTTTAGGTAGTTCGATAATAGTAATTAAATGAGATAATCAATAATTTGACTTATTTATTTACTGTTAAAATTTTGTTACATGTAAGGACACAAAAGTGAACCTCTGAAGGGAACTGCACGGAAAAAAGTACTAATCGACTAAACTGTTTTCCATCTTTTTAAAAATTTGATTAGTTTCTGCATCTAAATGGTTGGACTTGTTTCAGAATCATTGATGCTGCTGGTATGGTTGAGAAAGAGCGAAAGAGAAGGTTAACTACAGCAACACTAAATCAATTGGTGCAGGAAGCAGTTGTTTTCAAACCACCTCCAAGGACTAGAGGTGGCAAGAGAGGACGTGTTTATTATTGCACACAGGTACTTGCACCAAAACAGATTTTATAAGTTGGTTTTCTCAAACTGTCATTTCTGAATCTAAATGTGTTAATGTCTAGCTTTGCTAGAAGTTTGAAGTCTCTAAACTCTGAAGTTCATCAGGAATTCCATATGGAAAAAGGGAAAGATTTGGACTTGAGTTATAGAATGTTTGGAATTGCAGTTGAATCATTTTGTATCCTTTGTTTCAGGGGTTTAACTTGGCATAGATAAGGTTTATTTGACACGACAAAGTACATCAGAATGTTTTAAGACAGTAGAATTGCTTAAGTTTTTTATGTAACATGGCTAGAGAAAGACTCTACTGCAAGGGATTCATCATATGATTTGGTATATTTCATTAGCCTTTATTGTGTTGGACGCATTAATGAAGCGGAAAATGCATGTGATTTGTTAAGGCCGCCTAGAAATTCACCAGTAATTTGAAGCAAAACAATTTGACCAATTTTATTTGCATTAACCCAATCTATCAAACTTATGTAGCCATGTTGATCTTATTCACAGGCAGCAGTTAGACCACCTACATTTGTCTTCTTTGTAAATGATGCAAAGCTATTTCCGGAGACATATCGCCGTTACATGGAAAAGCAGCTGAGATCAAGTGCAGGATTTTCAGGCACTCCAGTTCGGCTTTTATGGAGAAGCAGAAGAAAAATGGAAAAAGATGATAGTAAGGATACATATATCTGGTTATTTATTTATTTTTCTGTCTCATGAATTTTCTGTGTCCCATATATAAAATACATACATATATATATATATATATATATATATATTTTGCATTTCAAGATACACTTGACAGATTGCTTATTTTGGTTTAACCTGGGAAGGAGGTTGAAAGGAATATTAGATTTCAAGCAAGAATGTCCTATTCTCTTTATGCCTGGGGTGGTCTGGAGGGAAGTGTTTGACATGATATTAAAATGGAAGTATATCTTTTCTTAGCGCATTCCATTAGCTGATTTTTGGCTTGAAGGAAATGGAATGCCCAAAAAATTAACAAATGAATAAAATAAAATAAAATGAGAACGGGGGCTTGGGAACATGTTCTGCACAGGCATGCTGTTTGAAACACCTGTCGTGGTTTGTTTTTATGATTTGCTTCCTGAGGTCACAGATGCCCACCTCTTTGTATTTTGGACTTCAGACAGTTAGCAGACTGAATTGACTAAATTCATTTTTTTTCCAGGGAGGTCTGCTGCAACAAATTTTGCCCAAGAGAATTACATTTCTGTTGATAGAAGGTTGGCTGTAGCTTAGCTGAACTTGCATTAGCTGTAATTTGGAAAGAACAGAATTATATCTTAGTTTTGACTGGATTCACACTTAGCATAGGAGATCCAGTAAAAAAGAGTCCTACTTTAGAAGTTTCAACACGTAAAAAGAGTCTGTTGTACTGAATTGTGTTGTTTAATTTAGTTGTCACTAGTCTACAATCTTGAACTCTCTGGTGAAGAGATGTAGAGGACCTGATTTTGATTACAAGCTGGACGAGGAGTTGAGGACATTCTGCTATGTGTCGACTTTTGCAGGGATACATGTTCAAATGTATTTATGAAGCCCTACCATGTGAAGATGATTCAAGATCTCTATGTTTTTTTCAGCAAATTATACTATTCTTTTGTTTATTTCTCAAGTGGTTCTCATTTAATTCGGATGGCATATGGGTTTTTCATATAAAATGTAGATTTGTGTCTTGCTTGTTGAATTTGGAATCGATCTAGTTTGATTGGGTTAGGCCTTCAAGCCTGATAAATTTTTTTGGGTGAGAGTCAATTTAGGTAACTTTCAGCTTGCATCATGTAAAGGAGTAGAGCAACCTACAATTAAGTAATTGGTTCTGTTCTGATTTATTAGCTCTGCCCATCCATCATCAGTGTTTCGGGGAGCCAATGTTTTTCCATCAAATGGGGAGTCCGGTTGTACTGTGTCCGAGAAAGCTCAACCCGCGAGGCTGGAGGCTTCATCTGGGCTCCGGATATTTATGAGCTTTCTTGCCCTCTATGCTATTATGCAACTAAATGATCATTTGGGAATGTAGTTTTCCCACTAACAAAAGAAAAAGAAAGAACCAAAATTCAGCTTTAACTAACAAATGCATTTGAGTCAGTTATAGCCAATTGAGCTTGAAACTTAAAAGAAGTAAACCTGAAATGTAAGAGAGCAGTAACGGGTCTGAATGTACTTCTACACGAAAGCAAAAGCATCACATTTCAAATAGGTTTATAAGCTCCATCAAATATCAGGGGGAAAAAGAGAGAAAAAAAAATCACCCCTAAAGGCCGAAAGTTGATGTAATGTTGCTAGAGCTGTTAATCGGGCCGAATATTTGGTTGCCGAGCATAACTCGAGCCAAGCTCGAGCTCGCTCAACTAGGTTGACAAGCTTTGAAATATGTTCGGACTCGACTCGCCAAATGGACATGTGGCTCGAGCTCGAGCTCGTGCAAATTAACTCCAATAAAAACTTATAATTTTCAATTTTTATACTTTTGAATTATAAAATGACATATATAACCTTCCTTATCGAGCCTAATCGAGCTACTCGGATAACAAATGAGTAGAGGTTATTCGGCTTGTTAATTAAACGAGCAGAGCTCGAGCTCGACTCGTTTACCACAATTAACGAGGCGAGCTTGAGCCTTATCGAGTCGAGTTCAATCGAGTTTTCGAGCTGCTCGTTTCATTTAACAGCTTTAAATGTAAATGCTGCTGATGTTCTCTCTCTTTTCCGTGGTCTGTATGATTAGGTTGGGGGTCACTTGATTGACAAAATTTTGATTATAGGATGCAAAGTTTGATAATTTGATGAGTTTTAACTATTTTGTGGATTTTTGAGGTATTAATTTCGTAAAGAACTACTCTTTGGAGCTTTATTTTGCTAGGAGTTTGTTGTTAATGATTTCTCCTTTTGGTTGAATGGATAGATTGTAGGGCCATATTCACTGGTTCCATGCAGATTTTGTTAGTCTATGCAATGATCAAAGTGACTTTTGTGTTAGTTGCTTGCTTAACGAGCTTATGACCGGTTGAGCATATACTGTTAACATGACCAAAAGCTGAGGAAGTATGGAAATTTTCACCCATTAGATGAGATGGGATGGCCTTTATGAAAAAAGATGGAATCTGTTGGAATGGTGGGAAGGTGTGATGTGTGCCAGACATAGAAAAGGAACTGAACATATTGCACTAACAGTGAACATTATGTGGGCAATCTGGAAGGAAAGAAATAGTTGTCAATTCAATAATGACAGAGGACCTTTTATGGTTACTGTTCAGATAGCTTGGAAAGAGAGGGGTGAGTTTGACAGATTGGTAATTAAAAAATGAAATTCAAAACACAGATGCAAGGAGAATGGAAGGGAGCAGGCAAGAGGGAGAGGGAGTAAGTGTGGACAGGGATACGGTACTCATTTCTTGCTTGAAATCTAATATTCTTCATTACCCCTTCCTAGGTTAAACCAAAATAAGCAATCTGTCAAATAATCTTGAACTGCACAACAGAAAAACACAGCAGAAAAGGAATCTTGCAAAAAATTCATGAGACAGAGAAACAAACAAATAAATAGTTTGACAGATATTTATATATATATATATATATATATTTAGACACACACACACTCACTATCATCGTTTTCCATTTTTCTTCTGCTTCTCCATAAATGCCGAACAGGAGTGCTTGCAAATCCTACACTTGATCTCAGTTGCTTTTCCATGTAACTGTGGTATGCCTCTGGAAATGGCTTTGCATCATTTACAAAGAAGACAAATGTAGGTGTTCTAACTGCTGCCTCTGGGTATAAGATCAACGTACATGGTCACATAAGTTTGATAGATGTGGTGACTGTGAACTAAAATTGGTCAAATTGTGTAGCTCCAAAGTCCTGGCGAACATGTAGGAAGCCTTAACAAATCACATGCATTTTCTGCTTCGTTTATGGGCCCATCACAATAAAGGCTAACGAAATATGACATATGACAAATCCCTTGCAATTCTCTAGCCATGTTTCATAAAAAACTTGAGCAATTCTACTGTCTCAAAACATTTCGATGCACTTTGTCATGTCAAAGAAACCTTATCTATGCCAAACATGGTTCAAAGAATCGGCCGAGACCAAGACGACTCGGCCGAGTCGTTACCGGATCAGGGCTTTTCGGTCCGATACCGAGACGAGATGATTCCGAAATAATGAATCGCCGAAAACTCGGTCGAGACGTCTCCCAAATTGATAGAAATGGCCGAGTCGCCCCGAATCATTCCGAATCAACTTGAATTTTTATTATTTTTGCTAATTTTTTATTATTTTTATTTATCATATATTTTTACAATTATTTAAAATATTAAATATTTCAAAAATTTGCGTCTCAACGAGACCACGACCGATATGCCGACACCAATGTGGAACAATCTGGGCCACGACCACGATTTTGAACCATGATGCCAAGTCAAACCCCTGAAACAAAGCATGCAAAATGATTCAACTGCAATTCCAAACATTCTATAACTGGAATGTCCAAATCTTATCCTTTTTCCGTCCGAAATTCCTGATGAATTTCGGAGTTTAGAGACTTACAATAGCTGCATCAAACTGACTGAATAGTGGCATATGCAAACTTCTAGAAAAGCTAAACATCAGCACATTTAGATTGAAAAATGACAGTTTGAGAAAACCAACTTATAAAATCTTTTTCTGGTGCAAGTACCTGCGTGCAATAATAAACACGTCCTCTCTTGCCACCTCTAGTCCTTGGAGGTGGTTTGAAAGCAAGTGCTTCCTGCACCAGCTGATTTATTGCCGTGGTTAACCTTCTCTTTCGCTCTTTCTCAACCATACCAGCAGCAGCAATGATTCTGGAACAAGTCCAACCATTTAGATGTAGAAATTAATCAAATTTTTAAAAAGATGAAAAACAGTTTAGTCGATTAGTGTATATTTTTCCTTCCCCCGTGCCAACTTTTTTCTATGCAGTTCCCTGCAGCGGTTTGACTTTTGTGTCTTTCCGTGTAACAATTTTAACAGTGAATAAATAAGTCAAAGTATTGCTCATCCCACTTCATTGCATTTAGCGAACTACCTGAAAAGCTCTTCAGCAGTTAAAAAGAAAGAGAGAGAGATGAAATATATCGATGAGAGATGAGCAATTGAATTGGTTGAATTAACTGACTTCACTATAAAATACTCTTCAATAGAGCAAAATTGAAAAACAAAACAAACTCATTGCCCCTCACTTAAACAGGATATCAAATCAGAATGCGCCAATCATGACCGAGAAGCATGTGGAGCAATTTTAATAATTCAAAAGCAGTTTATAGTGCTCAGCAAACACAAACAAATTCACCTTGTAATGCTATACAAACTGTAGTCTGCAAAGAAACCCATATAAACCTCGGGTTCCAAAATTTTTTTTTATAGTTCATTTGATTCGCCTTAACACAAATCAATAGTGACATATTCTAAATTTCTTAGACAAATATAACACACAAGCACCGGTCTAAAATCTGTAAGAGTCCTCTTATGTGGCATCTCATTCAGTACCTCAACACAAATCAATAGGGACATACTCTAAATTTCCTTGACAAATATGACACACCGGTGTAAAATCTGTAAGTCCTCTTATGTGGCAGATTGTTATGATTCCAGTTAAATCATTAGCTAAGCATGAAGTAGTTTGGATTTTGATGTCTTCTGTTTGAAAAAAATATTACAGTATTCTTTATTTGGCACTAAATGGATTCCAATTCTTTTTAGTTTGATCGAGAAAATGCAACCATTAATAGCAATTATTTGGATAAAAAAGTGCAAGAAGCTGCTTTCCCATCTAATGCTAATCATCTAGTAAGTGAACTAAAGCATCATACTGGTTTTCTAAAAGCAAAATATCACGACTTGGGTCAAAGGGTTAGTCTAAGCAATTTTTGGACTGAAATCCACTAATCTAAAATGGTTAACCCAAGTTATTTAAACCCAAGCTTATAAGCCATTCCTTTTCTCTTTCCTCTATTCATTTCCAATCCACTTGGCTGTGCTTTGAACTCTGGAGGTGGCCCCCGTATGTGGCACGCAGTTTCTGACACTTCATTACATAGTCAAAACCACAATCCGTTGGCTCTGACACTCCATTATGTAGTCAAAATCACAATCGGTTGGCTCGGACTTCTCGTTGATCCAGACTCACCCTACGCAAAAACCATGTGAGGTTCGCTCTGCATGACACGTAGTACTGGTCCAAAATGGTTATTCCAAGTCACTCAATAGCCAAAGGAGCCAAACTTATAAGCCATTCCTTTCCTCTTTCCACTTCCGATGTGGGATGCCTCACAAAATATTGATTGCTCTTGGATAAATAGCAAAATTGGGATTTAAATTGTTAATCATGATAATTATAAAATGTTGTTGGTTTTAATGATGAAGTACAATGAAGTTGGCAAATATTTGTAGAGCACAATGATGGGGTGATTTTAGGTTTGCAATTGGCTTTATATTTTAGTATTAATTATACCTTTATTGAATGAGTTTTGTTTATGCCAAGAAGAGATTAAAAATATTGGTCAAATATTTGTACTCTAGGTCATTGAATTCATTATGCATTGTTGTGTGAATTGCTCGATATTGTTGATCAAATCCTTTTGTGTGCCACATAAAATATTGTCAATCGCATATGTTATCCAACTTGAGATTGGCTGCTAGGTCTATATTGTTCTTAGGAGATACTATCGTTGTTTCCAAAATGAATGCTATCCTTTCTATTTACAATGAATATTCCTTAAAAAGAAAAAAATCAAAACCATAACATCTGCAAACTTTTGTGCTCTCAATCAATTCAAGATATTCAATTGGCTAATGATATTGCCAGATTACGTATTTATGCGAGACCAATTTTTAGTGAAGAACAATTTTATCCCTCTAGTCAAAGTGATTAATTCAGTTGAAAGAATTTTTGGATCCATACCAAACCTCCCCCATCTAGGTTTCAATCGATTTCAACACACGTGCTTTATCAAAAATCTTATTTTCTCAAATTCGATGTCCTTTCTTTAACTAATCACAAATGCTTCATCAAAGCACTTGGCTTCCAGTTTTCACAAACACTCTCTTATCTCTGATTATCTCTACACTAGGAAATTAACTGCCACCTCCACCATGGCTGCCATTACCATATTCAGTTTGCGACGGAATCTTAAATTAATCTGTTATTGCCTAAGCCATTAAAGTGCTTATCTCTTAGTATAGGCAAAGGGGATGTGCTATTCAAAGTCATTATGAAAAAGAGAGAAAATTTTTTTTCTCAATTCAAAATAGAAAAAAATAGTAAGAAATAGGGAAAAGAATTCACTTATATGTAGAGAAATTTTGTTGGGTTTTATGGATATTTGAATCATTGATAGTTCAAGGGCTCGATTTTCTTCCTTCATTTTTGTTCTTTCCTTTGCCAAACTTCAAAAGAATATGAAGTTTTACAATAGCCAATAAACTTGATAGTTAGTTACATTCAATCTATCCTGAAATTGGGATGGAGCTAGTACTGTAAGTTTGTGAAGAGAGATAGGGTTCAATTAAGATAAAGGAAGAGGCCAGATTGAAGACAAAAATCAATTTTTGAGAGGTTTGAAATTTAAAGAGGCTATTGATATGGGCTCTAGAACAACTTTGCTAAATTGATGACTTTGACTGAAAATGGGCAAAGTTGTCGTTGAGTTAAAAAATTACTCTAGCAGCTAATATTTGGTCTAGCAATATCACTAACCATTCAATTTAGGCTTGGGTTTTGTGCATGTTAAACCAGTTGAAAATGTTAAAGATACAAAAAGAAATAAGTAGTTTTCATATAAAATTTAAGTTTTCAAGCGGTAGAGAAAAGACGATCTTTCTCTCTCTTGGGAGTTGTGCTTTCTTCTTCCTGGGTGTGGGAGTTTATGTTTGAAAGGTCAAACAGTTTCAAAAGTTTTCAAAAGCTCACATTGAATTCCCAAATGCCTTGCTACCAACAAAATCAGATTATGTAGGGACCGACGACAAATCTGCACTTTTTGTCCGAAACCAGAGTATTTACGGCTGACAAATGAAGAGCATACTGGTAACGAAAATAGAGCTCATACCTGCATGGGTGCAACAAAAAACTAGTCTTTCCACTCAACCGTCCCATTAGCTTTGACAGGTAAAGGGTTAACATCTCCCTGCTGAACTTTGTCCGATCGTGTTTTTGTCTTTTATTTCTTCTTCCTTTTTTTTCCTCTGGTGGCGGCAGGTCTTATTTTCTGCTTGTGTAAGTCTTAGGAGTAGTAGTCCTTTTTGGTCAGTAAAGATCAGACTTTTTTCTTGCTTGGCGGGATCAGCTCTTGGTTAGCTTGCTTTCAAAATCAAAAGTTGTGTTGGTATTTTCCTGGGAGGTAAAGCGTCGATGGCAGAGGAACTAGCTTCTATAATGCAAAGGTTCGCACTCTCTGAGCAAGAGTTGGGAGGTACAGCTCTTGAACTGGGAGATGCTAACACGTGTATTCAGGAGTGCCAGCTGAGTCTGGTAGGAAGAGTGATAGGGGAGAAGATGATTAACTTTGTGGGGGTGAAAAATTTTGTAAGCCTGGCTTGGGGCTATCCTCGTGGGTTGACTGTTATGGAGTTAGCACCTAACTTGTTTCAGTTTATCATTCCGAGTGCTACTGATAGAGAGAGGATTCTGAATAGAGGACCTTGGATAGTAGATAGCCAAATATTGATCCTCAGAAGGTGGTATAATGGGATAGAGGAGGACAATGGTGCTTTTAAGTTGGCTCCTTTGTGGATACAGGTGTGGAATCTTCCTGTACATTGGATCTCGAAAGAGGTTGGGTGGGAAATTGGATCCATTTTTCCAGAAGTGAAAGAGGTTATAATACCCCAAACGGGAGGAAAGGAAGGGAGGCACTTGAAGATGTTGGTGATCGTAGATATTTCCCGTCCGCTGGTGAGAGGATCAGTAGTAAAGCTTAGTGGAGTAGGGAAATGGATTAGTTTCAAGTATGAACGGTGCCCGGACTTCTGTTTTGGGTGTGGTATAGTTGGACAAAGTGAGAGAAATTGTAAAACTTTTTCTAGCATAGGGAGAGGACTATTAGATAACCAATACGGACCCTGGCTAAGAGGTTATTGGAATAAAGGAATTCCACAGGCTGAACAGACCATAAGTAGAGGAAGACAAGATAAGGTGCTGTGGGGTTTTAAGGATGGGGAACTGGTGCGAAAAGGAGGAAGTGAGGACCCTCAGGGGTTGGAGAATGGCACGAAGGAAGGCTATGAACAAAGGGTTATGAGAAAAGAGGTGCCAACCACGGTGATAGAAGGACAGGAAAGGGAGGCCCAAGTAATTCCAACTATAATGAGCCAGGAGGATAGTTTAGAGGGGACAAGCAGAAATCCGAGAGTTTCAGCACCTGTTGAGGTACAAGACAAGGAGACAAATAGCATTACTGAAGGACAGGATATGAGGTCAGGAGACCAATGTAGCATTGAGAGGGAGAGGAGAAGCGAGGCAACAAATGTTGTTACTGTGGATGAGGGGGATGTAGGGATGGAAGAACTGCTGCAGGTAGAAAATGAGATACAGGAGAGGAAGCAGGTGGCTATCCAGAAGATGAACACTAGGATTAGAAGACAACTTAAGCCTCCGAGCAGGAGGAGGACTCCTTTAGGTGAAACGGATGGACATGTCAGTAACATAGAGACTAGAGGAAAGAGGAAAACGTATCAAGAGGATATTGAAATGGAAGAAGCTGAAGTTGAGTGCTTGAATTTAAAAAGGAATAAGGTGGATCAATCCTTGGAAATACGGTTAGAGATTGCTGAAGGTGGGAGGGGGACCAGCCTTAATGGGTTCCCAAGTGGATAATAAGAGTGCTGGTGTGGAATTGCCAAGGTGCAGGGAGCCCCTTGACAATTCCCTAGCTGAGGGAGGCTTGCAACCTCCTCTCCCCAAGTGTTGTTTTCTTGTGTGAAACTAAGAATAGGGACAAGTATATGGAGGCTGTCAGGAAAAGGGTAAATTTTGATCATAGTGTGATTGTAGAGTCTATGAATAGGTCTGGGGGGATGGCCCTTTTTTAGAAACAGGAAGTGAAAATTACAAAAATACATAAGACAGCGTTCATCATTGAGGCTCATATAGTGGACCACAGTCAACATACCGATTGGTGGCTGATTGGTATATATGCAAGTTGTGATACGACAACTAGGAAGAATCAGTGGAAAGTGTTGAATGAAAGGAAAAGACTATGGGGACAAAGATGGATAGTAGCAAGAGATTTTAATGATATAGTGTCCAATGAAGAGAAATGGGGAGGAAGAAGAAGAGAGGAGTGGACCTTTAGAGATTTTAAGCATTTCATTGCTGATAATGAGCTGATCGATGTAGGTTTTGATGGGAATCCTTGGTCTTGGTGTAATAATTGGGAACATGAAGGAGAAATTAAACAAAGGCTGGATAGAATGCTTTGTACTCATACCTGGTTCTAGATTTTTGACAAAACAAGAAGCAAACATGTCGACAATTACAGCTCAGATCATAGTATGATTATGGTTGATATTGAACCTGAAAAGGACAAAAGAAGGAAAAAATTCATTTTTGACAAAAGATGGGTACAACAAGAAGGGATTACACAAGTGATTAAGGAAGCTTGGAAATTAGAAGTGGAAGGATCAAGAATGTACCAAGTCACTAGAAAGATTTCTAATTGTAGAGTGGCTCTTCTGAAGTGGAAAAATAGTTTTCAGCATAACTCTAGGAAAGATATTAACAGAATCAAGGCAGACATGGAGAGGCTTAAAGAGTCAACTGAGTTTCACAGAGGAGCTATGGATGACCTTAAGACTCAACTTAAGAGAGCTTACTCTAATGAGGAAATGTAATGGTCTCAAAAATCTAGAGTTACTTGGTTGAAGAAGGGGGACAAAAATTCACAGTTTTTCCATGCTAGTGTCAAAGGTAGAAGGAAAAGGAATAGGATGGTTAATGTTCAAAGAGATGACGGATCATGGACTTCAAATGAGAAGGAACTAGGAGAGGAAGTGGCTAGCTACTACCAACAACTCTTTGATAGTCAAGGCACTGAAGGCGTTGAGGATATCCTGAGGGGAATACCAAACACAATTTCTGATCAAATGAATACAAATTTGACTAGAACTGTCACTGAGGTTGAGATTAAGTCTGCACTTTTTTCTATGAATCCCAACAAAGCCCCTGGGCCTGATGGGATGACACCTCTATTTTTCCAAAAATTCTGGAGGGTTATCAGGTCTGATGTTGTTCTAGCTATCCAGAGTTTTTTCCACTCAGGTTTCATGCTAAAGTCTCTTAATCACACGGTTGTCTCTTTGATTCCCAAAGTTGAGATGCCAATCAATCTTAAACAGTACAGACCCATAAGTCTTTGCAATGTGTTGTATAAAATCATTTCCAAAGTGCTTGCCAACAGACTGAAACATAATCTGGACTGTTGTATAAGCAAGAACAAGGCAGCTTTTGTTCCAGGGAGACAAATATTAGATAATGTCATTGTGCCCCATGAATATCTCCATTATCTGAAAAACAAAAGACAAGGTTCAGTAGGGTGTATGGCATTAAAACTTGACATGGCAAAAGCCTATGATAGGGTTGAGTGAAAATTCTTAGGTGCAATCATGCAGAAAATGGGATTCTCAGAGAGATGGATAAACTGGATATGGCAATGCTTATCAACTGTCTCATACTCGTTCAAGATTAATGGTGATCAGAAAGGCTATGTCACTCCCAAGAGAGGTATAAGACAAGGGGATCCTCTATCCCTCTATTTGTTCTTAATCTGTTATGAGGGTCTATCAAACCTGCTGCGAAGAGCTGAGGCAAGCAAACTAATGTCAGGTATTAATATCAGTAGAAGAGGCCCATCAGTATCACATTACAAGGACGAAGGAGCAGCTGTTTGGTTTTATCATAAATAATTGCCAACAAAGGATGGCAAGCTGGAAAAACAAAATGCTCAGCAATGCAGGGAAGGAAGTGCTACTCAAAGCCATCACAATGGCCTTGCCTACGTACGCCATGTCCTGTTTCAAACTTCCAGGAAAACTCTGTAAAGATATTAGTGCTATGATGGCAAGGTATTGGTGGGAAGAAGACAAGGGAAAAAAGAAGATGCATTGGTGTTCCTGGTCAAAACTCACGAAGGACAAAGGCAGAGGGGGAATGGGATTCAGGGACCTGCAAAATTTTAATAAAGCTCTCCTTGGCAAGCAACTCTTGAGACTGGTAACATGCCCAAATTTATTGCTAAGTAAAATTATGAAGGCGAAGTACTTTCCAGACAGATCATTATTCCAGTGTAAGGTGAGCCCAACTGCTTCATGGGTTTGGAAGCGTATGGCCAGTGTTAGAGATGAAGTGAGGAAAGGAATTTGGCAGAAAATTGGGGATGGTAGCAGTACCAACATTTGGAAAGATCGTTGGATCCCAAATAACAAAGGAGGGACACCTACTACTCCTAAACCTCAAAGCTGCTGCCTAAACAAAGTGAAAGAACTGATAACAAACTTCAGGTGGAATAGACCACTGATTTTTAGTACTTTCAATGGAAAAGATGCTGAAGAAATCCTCAAAATCCCAATAAGTATGGCAGGAAGGGCAGATAGCAGTTATTGGATAGCAAGCAACAATGGAAACTACACTGTGAAGTCAACCTACAAGATGTTGGAAGGGGAGAAGAAAACTACTAATATTGGAAGGGGAGTAGCTAGAGGGCAAGGGGAAACCAGCTTTAATGGACAGAAGGAGAAAGATTGGAGCAAAATGTGGAGAATGGACATTAAGGGTAAACACAAGACCTTTCTATGGAAATGTCTGAACCAAGCTCTACCAGTGAACGAGCTCGTATACTACAGAACTAGAATGGGGGAACCAATTTGCCAAGTATGTGGTGCAGGAGAGGAAACCATAGAACACTTGTTTTTCTTTTGCAATCCAGCAAAGGAAGTATGGAGGTTCGCACCAGTGCAGTGGGATGGCATTGTTGACAGTAGAGGCAAGTTCAACAAATGGTGGAGTGGACTAATGGAAGCAACAAGTAGAAATGAAGGTCACCAACACCAAGTGTGAACATTCTCTGGCAACTGTGGAAAGCCAGAAATGAGAAGGTCTTTAACAACAAGTGTAGGAATCCTTTTGACATTGTACAGAAAGCTCATCTAGAATGGATAGAGTACACTGAAGTAAAAAGTAGAGAGAAGCGGGTGAGCAGCTAGGAAACATCAACTAGTGATGAAGAGGGACCGTGTGACATTTTACACAACAACAAGATGACAATTGAAGTGGAGGTGAGCTAGCTGAAGGAAAGCAAAATTGTTGGCATTGGCATGCATAGTGGCAACAAAAAACAACAATATGCACGCTGCATGGGCCATGCAAGACAGAAGTACAGGTGACATTTTACTGGATTATACTGCTGCGCTCAAATTATCATTGTGCAAAATCAGAGAAATGCCTTGGCCAGATGTTAATCTGTTAGTTTCATCCGCTCAGTTGTTACGAATGCTGCGAACTCACAAGACACAAGACATCAGACTTTCACATGCTCAAAGCTTTGTTTATGAGCTGCTCATTCAGCTTGGTTGAAAACCAGTGTAATAGATTAGGGAGAAGAATTAGCAAGTATGCTACTACATTAGTAGTGCAAGATGAGGAATATCTAAGTCCTCTGTGTCAAACGACACAATTGTAAAGCTCATGATGGGCCTTTACTCAAGTTTGTATAGCTTGTTTTTGAAATCAATATATTTCCTATCGTTTCCTTAAAAAAAAAAAAATTTAATTTAAGTTTTCAAATTGTAGGATTAACTTAAAACGCATATGGTAAAAATCACATAGATCATAGGTCATCCCTCGGTCATCCAATCAGATGCTTTATAAGAATAAGATAAATATTATGTATATTCAAAATCTATTATGTTCAGTTAGGTAAATAAATTTATAATTAAAATTATGCATCAGTTTTTGACTTTTAGTCTTAGATTGGAGATTGATGTCTTTCTAGTTAGACACAGATTTCTTTAAATAGATAGATTGACTTCTTGCTCGTTTTCTATTGAGTATTGACAACAAGAAATTTTGGAAGCATTTGGTCATATAATACTTGATCATCTATTTTGCCTTCCTCTTTTATGTCTATGTGATTTCTACTGAAGGCTTGTTAACTTGGTTTTTGGCTTTATAAGTAAGATCTTGGTCTATTTTTCCTTTTTTTTTTTTTTTTTGTAAATGTCCTTGAAAAATTACTAACATTTTTCTTTAATAGTAATGAACATTACAATGAACAAAAATAGGTAAGAAACAAGAAAGCAAGCCTCTACACAAAAATTGCACAGTGAATTTTATAACGCATAGTCATCATTGGATTTTCATCACTTTTCGGCTATATTTAATCTTTTCTTTAATGTTCACGAACATAGTTCAATTATCAAATTATGAAAATAGACTTCTAGTGCATAAGGGAATAACCATCCATATAAGTTTGATATCTACACTACTCTCAATTTTCATGCAAAAATCAATGTTAAATAACTCTTTAGCTGTCCAATTTACTTATCAGAAAGAGTTCAGAAAGTACATATTTAAAAAAAATTTGAATATGAAATCTAATAACATCATAGGACATCAATATTGAAACCTTTCAGATAAAGAGCTTTTTTGCAAAACATGAGTGATATAAAGAAAATTCTGCAACTAGGAAGTTAGATATCCAAACTACTCTCAAATGCACAACCATTTATCTTGAAAACCTTTAGAAAGCTAGCAAATATGATAAATTGAGGAATATTATAATGGGACCTAACATGACCTAATAAACTGTTAACGTATAGAGAAAACTCTGTAATACACTTTGTAAATGCAAGATAAATTTATCTATCCTATCTTGGAGCCGACAAATCCATATTAGGGAATCAATATGTATTTGAAATTTGAGTACATTACCCTCCATCTGGTGGATTGTCCAATTGTTTTCCCTTACCTGTCGGACTTTATGAATTTACTACTTTATAAAGAAAATTGAGTTTCTATTACTAGATTTGCTGACTGAAAGTTTTGTCAAGAACACATTGATAAACTTTTCTTCCACGACTCATTTTTTCATAGTAAAAATAATAGGCAAAGAATGAACGTAAGAGATACAATATCAAATCTTAAGTAGGAAAGAGGAATGGTAACATATCTAGCAGGTACTAAGAGCAGATAATGAATGATGAAATATGAAATCAAAAATTTGAGATTCATTTTGATATCCACATTTACATCAACTAAAGAAGAGATAAAGTTCTCTTTTCCTCTATTATTTAATGCTGGAAGGAGGGCTCTCTATTAGGTCCCTTTGCTTCATTTCAAAGTTCAATTAGTTTAACTTTTCTATCAATAATTGGTGGTTTTAAATTGTATAGACTAATAATACTTTATCAACTTCTTTGCCCTTTTCTTTTTATATTCGAACCAATTGCTACTAGAGATTTATTAGCCTAATTCTTGACTTCACGAGCAAGATTTTTTATGTCATTTTTCTTGTTATTGTGTTCATTATTGGCTATAGAAAAAATTTAGTATCACATTTGTTAATAGTTATAAATATCTCAATGAATCAATAAATATACACAGTAATTGCACAAGATTTTTATAGCACAAAATCATAATTATAGTTTTTACCACCTTAATTTGGGTTTATTTAGGCATTGTTTGCTAATCCAATTCAGCACTTAAAACCTAATGGATTCAGATCTTAACATATTCAGATCCTTTGATAACCCAAAATTGAACATCTGAATTAATTAAGTGGCACTGAATTTTCTAGGCAAAACTTACTCCCAAAATTAAGTAATAAGCTATTCACTTATCATTGAATGTGATATACATTCAAATGTATTAGATTTAATGCTTAACAATTCAATAACTTAATGAATTCAAACTTCAAATTTCAAACTTCAGTTTTATCAAATGCACCCTTAATCTTTCTTTATGTCTAAGAACCGAGTATATTATTAAACTTTAAGAGTGTAATTTTGAATAGTCTATAGGGAATAACATCCACATATGTTCTCATTCAATTTTCATATTCCAATAAATGTTTCATAACTTTTTATCTACCTAATTTACCTAGTAGAAAGAGTTCAAAAAATATATTCTTGAAAGAAATTTAATATTAATTCAATCACATAACGATGCATGCACATAAAACCCTTTAAAATAAGAGATATTCACAAAATAGGAGTGATACGACAAAAACTTTGTACATTAGGAAAGTTTCATATGCAAACTACTCTCAAATGTACAACTATTTAACGTAAAAACTATTGTGAAGCCATCGTGCATAATAAACAAAAAATATGTTATAATAGGATCTAATATGACTTCATAAACTATTAATGTAAAGAGAAAACCCTTTAATGCAAGTGACATCTATCCATCTAATGCAGGAGTTAACAAATTTATGTTAGAAAAATAATAATGTAATTGAAATTTGAAAACATTATTTTGTTACTTTAGGTGTGGTCTATTGTGTTTTCCTACACTACATATCAAGTTTTTTGTGTTGAATTTGTTGACCAAATGTTTCATCAAGAAGCTCATTGTAAACTTTTTCCTATGGATAACTTCTATTGATTAAAGTGAAAGGCAATGCAAGAATAAATCGTCGAGACATAATACCAGATTTTGAACAAGACAGAGCTATTAGTAACATTTTAGATACACAAAACATAATAGACATGATGGATGATAGAATTCAAGTATTCATGAATAGTTTGTTATATCAATTGAAGAGGGATAGATTTATCTTTTCTTCTTGTAATCAATGCCTCAACGGAAATCTTTAATTCTTGTTGGTTGATTTGGCAACTCAAATTAGGTTTCCTCTTTCCTTTACTATGGACAACTGCAGGTTTTTTCATAACTTTCTTCAATAATATATGATCAGCTTTTTACCATTCCTTTTTAATTCTGAAACAATTACTAGAGGTATATTTGTTTCACTCCTAGTTTCATGGGTTTTGATCATTGTCCCTATTTTTTCTTTTCTTCTATTAGTTTGCTCTTTTAAAGCTTACTAACTTTTTCTTTATAAATAATGATTATCATAATTAATTAAAACCAAATGTAAAAGCAAGTAAAAAGCTTCTATTCAAAAACTGCACGAATAAATTGCTAATATGTTGTCATCACTAGATTTTCACCCTTTTTAAGTCATGTTTAAATTTTTTCTTCAATATCTAAGAACATTGTTCAATTTTCAATTACAAAAGTAAATTTTTAGATGGTACATAGGGATAACCATCCACAAAAATTTAAACAATTATG
The DNA here is from genome assembly GCF_036785885.1 of Coffea arabica. Classification (NCBI taxonomy): domain Eukaryota; kingdom Viridiplantae; phylum Streptophyta; class Magnoliopsida; order Gentianales; family Rubiaceae; genus Coffea; species Coffea arabica. The sequence goes on from NC_092323.1 coordinate 20,515,465, forward strand.
AATGTTTTATGGCACTCTACTTGCCTAATTTACCAATAGAAATTGTTCAAAAATTAACTTAACAAGAAGAAAATCCAAAATCAATGTAATAATATTAGGGCATTCATAAAGAAACCTTTCTAATAACAAACTATCAATGAAGTAAAAGCAATATACAAAAGTCTATACAACCTTGGAAGTTTGATAGCAGACCACTCTCGAATGCATAATAAATTAAATTCAAAATTTTTAGAAAGCTGGCAAACATGTCAAACTAAGGGGTGTTATAATGAGACCTAGCACAACTTGATAAAGTATCAACGCATTAAGCAAGTTCTATATTTTACTTTTCAAATGAAGAGAAATCTATTTAGCCAATCTAGTAGTCAACAAATCTATATTAGGAAAATCAATATGCAGTATATTAGCCCTACTTGAGGTGGGCTCGAATGGATTTCCCATTTTAGATGAGTAATTAAGCTTTTAATGACAAATCTACAGACCAAACATTTTGCTGAGAAACTCATTATTGAGTTCTTCATTCATGGCCACTTTCTAGATGTAATGGAAAGCAATATAAGAATAAATGGTTAAGATATAATATTAAATATTTGACATGACTTTTTTTTTAAAGATAACTTTATTAATCAAGACGCAAAAAGGAAACAGGGAAACAAAACAAACTGCTACCTACCGACCCTACTTAGCTTTGCTTCTACGAAAGCTCGGAAGCGCCAATCGATCAAGATTAATATCACCTCTCACCAGACACGGCAACTCAGAGAACGATCTATACGTAGAAGTGCTCCTAGAATCCACACCCGCATTTGCCAGTCTATCTGCAGGCTTATTCGCTTCCCGAAAGCAATGGAAAATGTGAGGACCCGTAATTTTTTTAATTTCTAGGTTTTAATTTCTTTTAATTGCACGTTTTTCCATATTTTCTTTATTCGAAAAATTTTAAAAATAAGTTTTATGAGTAAATATAGTTTTTAGATGATTTTTCTAGTATCGGTTAGTTTTTGAGAAATTAAGAGTGTATACCGGACGTGGGACCCGCTAGTGCGGAAAGTTCGGTAAAATTCGGCCAATTAGGTTAAGTGTTGGATACCGGGTTTATTTTAGCAGGTGTTAAGAGATAACTAGAGGATACTAAGTGAGTTGGTGTGAGAGGGACAAAAGGATAGCCATGCATTAATTGGAGTGACAAGTGTCACTTGGAGATTAATTCTTGCATTTGACCACTATTCACTACTTTACCAATTTATCAAAAATTGACCAAAAAATCCTCTTTATTTTCAAGCTTCTTGGCCGGTTCTCTTCAAGAGGAAAAGAAGAAAAACTCTCTCAAATTTCTTGCTCCAAACTTGCTCAATCCAACAAACCAACCGTTTAATCTTGAAAGTTCTCCATAAAAATCCTTCTCTTAGTAGTTGTGAGGTGATTTGTGAAGTTGGTTGGAACATTAAGGTGCTAAATTGCTCCCTTTCTTGGGTTGTTAAGGTGAGTAGCTAAGGGACCTCTCTTTCTTCTCAATAATGCTTAATTAGTGACTTATGTGAGATGAAGTGATGATATTAGGTGTTGTTTCATGATTTTTGGTAAAAATTGGTGAAGTTTTATATTTATTCATGATTTTTCTGTTTTCATATAATTAATATTGTGTGGCCATGGATGATGGTTGGGAATGGTTTAGAATGAAGCCTTAGGGTGTAAATTGTGGCTATTTGTGGAAAATTTCCGTTTTGAAAGGAAATTTCGGAAATTAGGGTTGCAATTGAACCCATTCTGTCCGGTACTTTTTTCCCTATTTAGAGGCCGAATTAGCCTTGGGTTAAAACATGAAAGTTGTAGGGAATAATATTTTATAAATTCTTCAAAATTTCAGGCCAATCGGAGCAACGTAGCCTGTGAAAAGACTGAAATACCCCTGCTGCCCTGTTTCTATCCGAACCTGGTAATCAGCTTTGGTAATTGGTTAATTTGATTGGGAATACTACTGATTTGGTTGTTGATGTCTTCTTAAGAAATATAGCCTGGTATCTTAGCTTTCGGATGGCTTTGGAATCACTTGAATTGGACTTTGGTAACCTGAATTATGGTTGTTTAACCAGAATGCGGTTTGCTAACCTGTTTATGCGGTTCTGGTTTGGTACATTGCAATTTTGACTTAGTTGCACTACAAACTGGACTGAGTGGCCTTCTTCAACATTGTAGCCCTTTCTGTTAGCTTAGAAACGGTGTATATTGAACTTCCATCCGATAATCGTAGTGCCGGTTGTGTCCAATACGCTAAACGATGTCAAAACTGTTTTTGGATTTTTGGGCTTAAGCAATTTTGACTTAGTTGCACTACAAACTGGACTGAGTGGCCTTCTTCAACATTGTAGCCCTTTCTGTTAGCTTAGAAACGGTGTATATTGAACCTCCATCCGATAATCGTAGTGCCGGTTGTGTCCAATACGCTAAACGATGTCAAAACTGTTTTTGGATTTTTGGGCTTAACTTTCATTTCCGGTCATTTTCCTAGTTAAATTTTGTACTTGAATGACTTTGAGCCTATTGAACGGCTGTTGTGATGAATTTATATTGCGTATAACTTTGGGATTGATTGAGGAAAATAATGAAGCCATAAGTGGCTGGGAAAATAGGTAAATACAGAGGGCATGCTGCCCAAAATTTTAGCGCTACGCGATTCTTTCAAGTTAAGTTGATCTTGGTAAAAATGATGGGTTTTAGGAGTTGTTTGTAACCCTAGGACCAATTGTTATCCTTTTTGCTCAAAAGTCATATTTTATTCTTTTGTACTAGTACTTAACATGGAAAGGCGTACGACATGTAGTCGAGCCTCACTTGTGCATTCCGTTTACTCGATTTTGGATGTGAAACCTTCAATTGGTTTACTTTGATGATTTTAGGGTTTCTTGGCGATTAAAGCCAATCTGAAGTGAAAACTTTTGAAGTATCTGTACTTGAACCGGTGAGTGTACCACTCCCCTCATTTGCTGCTTAACTTGATTTCTGCCCTGCAATCTGTGATTTAAATGACTGCACTATCTGTTTATTCTGTTTGAGACGAGGGTGTACTTTATCACACTCGTTCTCTTGTCTGTCCATATGCCTATTTACTGTTAATCTGTTAACTGTATCTGAATCTGTTCGGACGTCGTTTGGAGGCTGGTATCCAACGACCTTTCTGTGACCTCTGAGCTCAACACCTGTGACTAGTTACTCAAGTCGGGCTGGCAAGGGCCTGGTCGATTAGATAACGAACCACGGTAGTCTGTTTCAGGAATCTTTGGGTATTGAGACCCTTAATTCGGGTATACTCGAGTATTACCACTTCTGTTCTGTTCGGCGTTCGGGCCCGGTAGGGGTATGTTTGGTGGACGGAAATTGGTGTAAAGTGGGGTCTACGGATATGTTGGTTCTATGTACGTTGACGGAGAGTCAACGGGTTTGGATCAAGTACTGCACATGGAAATCTGGCTCCTGAGAGCCACCTGTATCCTTTCCCTTTGAATCAATGTGTCTAACTGCTTTCCTTTAAATCTGGTATATGTATCTGACTGGTTAACGTGAAAGGCCATGATTTTTTCCCTATATGATTGGTACCTCATTGAGCATAAGCTCACCCCTTTCTGTTGCTTTTATTTTGCTTACAGGGAACCACATTTGGGGACTATGATGTTTTGAAGCACGAGTTGAGCTAGTTTTAATATCTTTTGTAAAGCTCCTCGATAGTTGGAAAAACCCTAAATGTATTTTGATCCAATTATCTTCCTTTTGTTTTGTAAATTACAAATCTATGTGTATAACACTGTTTAACCCTGTTCATGTGTCCTTCCGAGTTATATGACATGACACCCACTATTCATCGACGGTTTTGATTTTCGTTTGGCTATTTTGAACTTTTGACTTGTTTGAGCGCGCTTTTATTTTCCTGGAACGTTTTAGATCGTGTTTAACTGCACCGTTAGTCCTGGCGAGAGTTGGGCAGTCAGTCCACTAACCTCTTTGGTTCGCCTTAGGGGAATGTGGGGCTGTCACAGAAAATCTCACTAATAAACCGTCTAAAGTCCAACTGCTCCTGTACCTCCCTCTGTAACTGCCATGGACACCTCGCTGTTCCCCGAATAATCTGAACCAGCACCAACGAATCTGATTCGATGTGCAACTTGAGGTATTCTCGATTCAAAGTCAACCGAACCCCATAAAGAAGCACCTTCAATTTCGCCTGCAGACTCGTCAGCTCCCAAAAAAAACATGAGAACCCTAAAAGAAACCTTCCCGCACAATTCCGAATCACGCCTCCTCCTCCACTCTTGCCAGGATTACCCCTAGAGCAACCATCAAAGTTTAGCTTCACGACCGACTACCCCGGACACCGCCATCGAACTATTTGCACATGGTATCGTCTTGCTAACCCAGCCACATTATCAAAGAAACTCGGCCAACCGCAACAATAGGTAACAGTATTCTTAAATCTAAGATGACAAAGGTCTTGCAGATCACCAAAGATTCTATCACAGATGAGTACAACATGCACAAGCTGACCCTCAAACATGACTTTATTCTGCATTTTCCACAAATTCCAACAGATTAAAGAAGGCAACAAACAAAATAGAAACTAAAGGAATGGGTTCCGAGTAGGCTTCAACCACCAGCTAATCACCTTATGTCTTATCATCGAGGAAACACCAAACCCTCCAACCACCACTGCAAAGTTATCCCAGATTCGACGTGCAACCTCCCCAGTGCAAAAAATATGGTCCAGAGTCTCCTGGCACGGGAGGGGACAGCAAAAGCACCGAGACGGGCCGACTACCCTAATCCTATGCAAACTATCCATCACTGGCAATCTGGCACCCATCAATCGCAGCATATAGAAAGAAATGTTAATCGGCAACCCCTGACTCCAGAGCGAGGAGTACAGACAAGAACTGTTTCCAACCCCTCGAGCAATATGGTAGGCCGACGATAGGGAGAACTCTCCTGAGGTACTGGGAGACTAGACTATTCTGTCCGAGTGTGCCAAAGTGGGAGGTTTAACGCTCAAGATCTACCTCACCCACCAGCTGGGCAACACAGAGTGTAGTCTCTGCATGTTCCACCAACCGTGCTCCACGAATTTGGAAACTACATATTCCTAGGAGGTATCCACTTGGCGACATAACGAGCCTTGACCTAACCAGTTATCATGCTAAAAACTTACTGATCCGTTGGACAAAATCCAGCGTATCTGTTGCTCAGCATCTCCCTGAATATCTACCATTCTCTTCCAAGTCCACGAACTCCCCGGCGAGACGTCAGCAAAGCAAGGGGGCGAGTTTGGCAATATTTGCAATGCAAGAACTTAGCCCATAAGGACTTCTGCAACCTAAACTGCCACCACAGTTTCATTGAGAATGCCTCGAAGACATGTCTCAACGACCTTAAACCTGCACCCCCCCTGTCATACGGTTGACACAGATGTTCCTATTTTATCCAGTGGAAATGCGGGCCACCCTCGAAGGAGCCCCAAAGGAAGTTAGCAAAGGTCTTCTCCAGCATCCCAAAAATGGCTTTGGGAGGGGTCGATGCCGCAAGAATATGAAGAGGCATAGAAGATAGCACACTCCTGATCAAGACCAGCCTACCACCATGCGACAATAACCTCCCTTTCCATGATAAAACCCTGCCCATGATCGAATCGCAAATTTTCGAGAAATAACCTTTCTTCCTCCGCCCAACGTATAAGGGGCAACCCAAGTATTTTACTGGAAACTCTCTTGAGTGGAACCCAATAATCTCACCAAGCATACGTTTCCTCGCCCTGGGAAAGTTGCTATGGGACAAGAAATAACTCTTTTGATGGTTCACCTGCTGACCTGATACCGAAGCATAATCTTCCAAAGCCTTCATCACCAAACGAACGGACCTCTTTAGTCCACTAGAGAAGATAATGACATCATCAACATAGGCCAAATGCATAACCTTCGGGCATCCTTGGGAAACACTGAACGGCAAAAACGTCGGGGAGTAAAGCAAAGAATTCAGAAGGCGAGAAATGACCTCGGCACCAATCACAAAAAGAGCTGGAGAGATAGGATCCCCCTGCCGCAGCCCCCGACCAAACATTTGAAGAAACCTTGTGGAGCACCATTGACTATAACCGAAAACCACACATTCGAAATCATCCTCCAAATCATATCAATCCACATCTCTCCAAACCCAAACTTACATAATACTTGCAACAAAAAAGGCCAAGAGACTCTGTCGTAGGCCTTGGCCATATCCAACTTTAGCATTACATTGCCCCCACGATTCGGTTTCCAAATATCAGATATCAACTCCTGGGCCAACAAAAAATTCTCATAAATCTGCCTTCCCTGAACAAACTCACTTTGTTGCAGAGAAATAATACTCGGCAGCACCTTTGCCAAACGATCAGCCAAGTTGCAAGTAACATCTTTGACATGACTAAGTTGCAAGTAACATCTCGAGCAGATGTAAAATGATACATATGTTTAATGATGAAATCAAGTTGCTGAGAGTAGTTTGTTTGGTTTTTCATTTGTACCAACTAAAGAAGGGATAGATTTCTCTTTTCTCTTAATGGTTAATGGTTTGGTGGAATGCTTCCCTCAAGTCCCACTGTTTTGGTTGATGGTGCAATTAGTTTTTATTGGAATGGGATGATAAATGTACATACAATAAAACTTTTTGAATCAATACTCCATAAATTACTAATCTCTATTAAATAATAAAATGTTTCAATCTTGACTTGGACTAACGAGTTAAATTAATAATTTTAATAAAATAATGAGATAATAATATTTCTAAAAACCTTACACAAGTCTTTGGTCTCATTCATATCATAAATTAACAGTTTATTAAAATTAAATATCATATTTTCCTAAAATGTGAGTCTATTATTGCTTGTTTTTTTTTGAAAATCCATTGTTTATAAGTAGAACCACAAAAAAGATATCAGAAGCTATCAAAATTATTGTTTTTGTATTGTGATGATTGGCTCTACCATTTTGTTTAATTAAATCATCAAATTGTTTATAAGTAGTCTAACCATTTGGATCAACAATATTATTCTCCTTCTTTTAGATGAATAGTCACTATATGCTCCGCCTAAATTTCTACTAAAGTGCTTTTCAGCTTCTTTCTAAATTTCACAAGAGTTTATTTTTTGGCACAATAAAAATTTTCAAAAGAAACAATCAAAATATAGCGATTAGAAGTGCAATAAAGCATAAAAATAAACTAAAATGATTGGAAAAACTATATCTACTTTTGCCTGCCTAGTCAATATGATCTTGAAAACTATATCTAGTTTTGCCTACTAATACATCTAGATGACCATCAATTAACATATCTTTATATTAGCAGTGCACTTATCACTTCAAAAAATGAAAACAATTAACTAAGAAGAACTCACTTTGTAAATATTGAATTGGAGAAGGTATATGATCTTAGTATCACTTCCAAATTGAAAATGAATAATTAAAGGGAACCCACTTTGAAAATATTGAACAAAATAAGGGCTTTGATCTTCTTCATATGAAATGAAATAGTGAATCTTGAAGTAGTATATTTAGCCAATATAATTCATTAGCAGGTTGTGATAATCATATCACGAGCAAAAGCCAGCACAATTTATGGTAAGAATATTTTATTTTATTTTATTTTTGCTTGTTTTTCTTCACTTATGAACAGTTGATTTATCTACCCAAAAAATGTGTTTATTATAGGCCTATCACTAGCAATGCAATCAACTTATATTATCATTTATCATCCACTAATTCTAGTAGCCAACATTCTAAAACACTGGTATATTATTGTATGCATTATGTAAAAATAGCATATAAGTGTTCGGATAGTTTTCGTAATTGAACATAGAAAATATACTTATCTTACAATTCATTTCTAATTTTACAAGCTCAAAGTAAGTAGAGCTTATGCTAAAAGAATCATGTCTGAAAAATTATATGACAAGAATTAGCAATAAGTTGAGTTGTCAGTGCAATCATTTGTGCGAAAAATTGGCTATGTTGAGAGCTCCATGCAAACAGTATGTTATATACTTTGTCAGCATTGCTTCTAATTCATATGCACTACAAGTTGAATTATTGATGTGTGTGTTAGCTTAAAAAATAGAGGCGATCATTTTAGGTAAAAGCTGATATTCTCGTCTCAAACACGAACCAAAGTTTATGCATTATGACCTGTCCAACATCTAACTGCAATCAGGACATTGGAGTTTCGACAATAAGTGCCACCAATATAACATCACAACTGTTAAAGTAGTTCCTAGGTAAGAAATAAAATATAGTGCAATTTTTATGTTATATTACAATCGTTGTACAATAATGGACCTAATGATATATGTATATTTGTATACATATAGGCTAAAATTGACATTGAGATATTTGATCAGACTAGTCTCATTATAGTATCAGTGAGTGACAGATATACTACCACTATTCTAGGAACAACAATAGAAGAAGTCCTTAATGTTGAGAACCAGGTAACTGAACTTTCACTTGTGAAGTTTACTTTCCAGACTCCTTCAGAAAGTAATATGTTTAATGTGCAATATAAAGTAGGATTAGGGATTGAACATTGAAGAAATAAATCAAAAACTACTAAAGCAGCATTATTACGTGCACTTAGACCATATTCTTGTCATGCTAGATCAAATTGTGTCACTAAATACTATGTTATAGTTTGTACTCTTTGTCCCAAGGAAATGCTACAATTGTCTGAACTTTAGTAGATACTAGACTTTTAGACTTCACGCCAAGAGAATCATCAGCATCAAAGAATCTTACATCAGTTGCAGGTGAAGAACAAACCAAGATGATCCTTAGTTAGGAACAAAGAGGAGTCTGTTCATGCAATTTTAAAATGAAGCAAAGATAATGAAACCAGGGACTCCCCAAGATAAGTAATGATTTTGACACATGATTGTACATCTAGAGTAATTATTTCTTTTTGGATATATTTAAGATGCAAATTTGGCTATCTTTGGGTGACTGAAAACAAGGAGTTGATTAGCTTCTTTACTTAAACTTATTTTGCCGATGACATGTATGATTATTCTACTTTGGTATCATGCATAGAGCTTGAAATCTAACTTTTATAGAACTTTGGACTTGGTATGTGTCCTTGACCACTATGTCAATGCAAATGTTGAGCAAAGAGCTATGTTATTAAATCTAAGATCTTTCATGTTATGGTGTTTCACAGCTATACTGTATAAAATTGTATTTGGTGTGGAATAATGAACGAACGTCAAACGCTCAAAGACATTACTATCTTACTCTTTAATTTGGAAATTAAAAACCACTGATCATCTCATTCTTCTTTGTGAAATTCTTGAACTAATACACCAGAATGTTAATAAAGAACAAACTGTTTTATACATAACTATCTTCTACTGGAGAATAAACAAATGATGCGATTTACCGCATTTTAACTTCTAAATTTCAATATCACTAGCCCATTAAATTCATATCAAGTATTAATTCAAGGAAAAAATTAACTTCCCACAACTTATCTATAACTACACAAACATTATATTCTATTAAGTATATAGAATCAAGTGATACACCAACAATTTCAATGCATTACATCCATTAGAATTAGAAGTTATTATGAATGGAAAAAAGATTGTGTTTCATTTTCTTAGAAAGCCTAGCATTATCGGAGGCAAATTGACACCATGCATAATGAGAAACAAAGCCATCTGTTCATGACTTCAGCTTGTACCATTATGCATGTAAGATACTTATCTATAACTTACAATTGCTATATGTCTCTTTTCATGCCAACTTCACACTGGATTAAAAAATATGCTAACTAATTCTAGCATAATCCTCCCATACTTTACACATACATCTTCCTATTAATATATGATGATCTTTCAATTTTCATTGCAACAAACTCATTTGCCCAAACACTCACAACTCTTTACGAACAAATTACACTGGTAAGAGATGCTTCTCAACAAGTTCATGCTTAATCTCTTTTTTATATTTCTTTTATTCACAATTATATTATGTTTCCATATTATGCAATTAAAATTCTTAATGGCACATGAATATACACCAATTGCTAGAATAAATAGCTAGATTAATGAATGGATAGCAAGAGTGGTAATCATTAAAAAAAATGCAATAAGACACACTTAATAGATAAATTATTTATATCAACGCCTCTTGTTAGTTGATTATTTAGTGAATAATATTTTGTAATTAGAATACTAATACTCTACTTCTAACCTTCTACTTAATAAACTAGCTGATATTTCTTTTATGAACTAAAACAATTCAAGATATAATTCACACATATGACATTGAAGCATTAAATGAATTTGTTAAACTCCATCCTACATCTTATATTATAAATGTGGTTACTCAACTAATATTTCGAAGTGGCATGCAAATTGGTTCCATTCTATATAAATGACTCTCACAAGAAACACTATCATTTATCTTGCTCGAGCAATGCACACAATTATTATACATGACTTCTACCATTTTGTTCCGTTTGCTAATTTTCAACTCATTACAATTGACTCACATCCTAGACAAGTACTGTTAAAAAAATACATACTTTTATCCTTGATTAAATTTTTTCTATTCATTAAATTTATCAAATTATTGATATCTTATGCTTTATATAGCTATATTAGGTATACTAGTCCAAGCAGGACCGATCCACTCATTTGAGCAACAAGATAGGCAAATACGTACTCAAGACTTTGTCATAATTAATCAAGAGTATATAACAAGTAGTTTCGCTTTTAAATCAAAGCAAAAATCTTGGATACAAAATCTCACTAGCAATTAATGATCTTTTTACATATAGATTAACACTAATTATTTTTTCTATATCTAAGTTTTACATTTACAATGAAGCCATACAAGTGTTACATCTTCTTCCCCAACATCTAATTATCATAATTTGTAGGCCAAGACGTCTAAATTGCAAGATGCAATATTTCAAACCTACTCTATAAATATTTTATATTTTTCACACATTTAATATTTTTAAAAAAATTGTAAATAGCATATTAGTTTGATCACATGAATTTTAATAGCAACTCAATTTACAACCATCATCATATGTAATCCAAATCTTCACCAAGCATATGAATTATGTGTTTAGCATGATATCACATTTAGAAATGGAAACAAGTGATTGTCAAGCCAGGAGAATCTAGTCTACTACTACTATAAACTTTTATCAAGTAATAGTTCCCAATTACTCGTATTAATTATAGTGAATATCCTTATCATGTATTTTTTATGCAATTTTTACTATTCCTACAATTATAGCAAAAATAATACAAAGCTAATAGTGTACTCTTTATATATTAGCTTTCCATGAAACTAGATTCTTTGGATATATCCACCACAATTTTCATATAATCCAATTGTAGGAAATATAAACTATCTATTACCAAAACTTAAAAAATTAAAATTGGTATTATGCATTTCAATTTAACGATAATCAACCTTCACTTATATTGAGTTTTATATGCACATTTACTGTAAAATTGGATATGATACCAATGATTATTGTTATCCTAAAAAATATATGGCAACAATTTCTAAAATTATAGAATGCTTCCATTTTTTCTAGTTATTGCATTTAATTTTGCTCTTTATGCATGAAAGATTTTATAACAATCATCAATAATATATGTTAAGGTATAGTTTTCCAAACGAAAGTAAAAAAGAAGAATCCCATTCAAAAAAATAAGTAAGCATTTATGCAAATCTTCTAATTAAAAAATCATTTAGATAAATAATAGTTGAATATAATGAACAACTACATATCACTGTCTTCCTCCTTGGCTACGCTAGGGTTTCCTAATGTTGTGTTAGGGTTTCATTGTAGGTTATGGCTGCCCTTCAGCCTTTGGTTGAGGGGCAAGCTTCTTCTCCTAACAGCAAAAAGTCTTTTTTCCAACTCTTCACACAACTAGCCGCCTCACATGGTTTCTTTAAATCTAGCAGAGGTCTACGTCAGGGTGATCCATTATCTCCTGCATTGTTTGTTATTGGGGCCAAGGTTTTGTCGAAAGGCCTTAATAGTCTTATTTCACAACCTGGCTTTAAGGGATTCAAAGTTCCAAGGGGGTGCCTACAGTTACTTACCTAGCTTTTGTTGATGATGTGATTGTTTTTGCAAATGGGTCTTCGATTGCCTTAAAGAAAATCATGCAAATGTTAGAATGTTATCAGAAAGTATTTGGGTAATTGATTAATGCTCAGAAGTGTGGATATCTAATACACCCTTCCACATCACTAGCTCACCAAAAGGTGGTAGAACGCATAATTGGCTTTTCTAAACAGACCTTTCCAGTTTGATACTTAGGGTTTCCTTTGTATCTGGGGAGAAGCAGGCTCTCTTACTTTGGGGAGGTGTGTCAAGCCATTATGGGAAGAATACTATCCTGGAAGTCAAAGTTTCTCTCTCTCGGGGAAAGTATGATTCTAATCAAGCATGTGCTGTCATCTATTCCAATTCACCTTCTATCAGCTGCAGTGGTGCCAATCTCTGTATTTAAAGCTATCAAAAAGGTTTACTCAAACTTTTTGTGGGGATCTGCAGATGAGGCCTGCAAACTTCACTGGATTCATTGGTCCCAGTTGTGTTACTCGTTTCAGGAAGGGAGAGTTGGTTTTGGGAAGTTTAGGGATATTTATACAGCTTTTGCTTGTAAGCTATAGTGGGCTTTTCGAACAGGCTCGTCCCTTTGGTCAGTATTTATGCGATCAAAGTATTGTAGTGGGATTTGTTCTTGCCAAGCTGAAATTAATCCCTATGTTTCGACAACCTGGCGATGGATGGCCAATGTTAGTCGACAAGTTGAATTATCCATGTTATGGCTGATCCATGCAGGGAAGTACAGTTTTTGGTACGATAACTGGCTGTGAAATGGAGCTATATATCTAAAAGTTCCTGTGAGGCTGAATCTGTCCTTTGTGGATTTCATGGTGAATAGGAAGTGGGATGTTCAGCGATTAACTTAAGAACTGCTTCTAGATGTTATATCCTCTGTGTTGCAATTTCCGGTCCCCGAAGACGGACAAGAGGATGAGGTTGTCTGGATGCCGGCGAAGTCGGGTAAGTTTATCTTATCTTCGGCATATCAAGAGGTCAGGCAGGCTTGTAATAGTTCTTTAATGTTTTCTCAACTATGGCAATCACGAATCCCATTAAAAGTATCTTTCTTCATATTACGACTGTTGAAGAGAAGGCTGCTTTTGGGTGATGTTTTGTGCAAGATGGGATTCCAGTTACCTTCCAAGTGTTTTTGTTGTGCAGTAGCTGAGGAGGAGTCCATTGAACACGTATTTTTTACTAGAGAGGTTGCATTGGAGGTCAAGAGCTTTTTCAATGGCATTTGAAGTGTTGCTCCTTCAACTCGTGACTTAAGAGCATGCTTGGTGAGTTTGGGAGTGCCATCTATCAGGAGATTTAAGATGGATTAGGGCTCAGAGTGGAAGGACTTGGTCCTGTGTTATGGAATTTTTTTTCCTTTTATGTTGTAAATTTGGTTGTTCTATGAATAAATTTTGGGGTGGCATCCGTCCCCATACTCAGAGTTAGCCAACAAAAAAAAAACACCTGCATACATGACAGGTTAAACAAAATTAAAACCTGCACTTAACCAGAAATTACAGTTTGCATTCATGAATCTAGCTTTATAAAGACACAACAACTTCAGCTAACTTTGATACTCATACTAAACGGATTTCATTATTAACAAACCAAAATGCCGATGACTCCTTCGTCCCCACAATCGATCATTGCTATCATCTAACATTGTCTCATACCAAAGTCACAATTTATGCACTTTAGGAATATCCAAATCAAACATAATCATTGTCCTTCTTTGAGTAGCAAGAGAAATTTCTATAAGAAATATTTTTTTTAGATTCATAGAATAAGTAATGAAAAATATATAAGTTATCTAAACAAACACAATTTCAAGAAAATTATCCACATAGCAATATTTCCAAGCACAATTCCAACATTTCTAAAATATTTAAATTCACAAAATATCATCACATGGCACTAGAATGCAAGTTCAAATATTTCCCTCCCCCATACTTAAACTTCACATTGTCCGCAATGTGAGAAAGAAAAAATAACGAAAGTAAGAGAAAGTAGTATTCCTTTATTGGACTTGCGCTATCCAAATCCATGGTCAAGTGATGAATTTCCAACCTTATTTGCAAAGAAAGGTGTCAGGATCAAGCGCTTACCATTGCACCAAAAGCTATAGCTGTTAGCGAAGGCGCAACTTTATTTCCTTAACTACAATGACAGCACAAAGTACCGTACCAAGCTCAGCCAGCATGAGGGGCTGCACCCTTGAGTGCCACGGGTTGGGCGATTAGTCCCTTCGAGCCGGGATCTGAGGGATGTTGTTGATTAGGCCAACAATCCCTCCCCCAGCAACAGCCAGGGAGACTCAAACTCGCGATCTCGCTCTGATACCACTTGGAACCCAAGGAAGAAATTCAACTCTCCCATCATACTCATCTCAAACTCATTTTGTATAATAGTGAAAAAATCCTTACACAAACATTCATTAGACACACCAAAGATAATATCATCCACAATATTTGTGCAAATAGAAGATCATTTGAACTTTATTTAGTGAAAAGAGTGGTATCCACAATACCCATTTTAAAAACATTTTCAACAAAAAACTATCCATTTTTTAAAACCATTCTCAATCAAGAGATTTGGGTCTTTGAGAGTTAGCATCATTTCTAACTATCCACATATATTTTATACCTCTTCTCATGTTCTTTCTCACATAACAATCACTTTTCATGTGACTTTTTTGACAACAAAAATTACACATAGCCAAAGAGTTATTTGCATAAACAGGTTGTTCATCTCATTCCGTATCTTTTGATGATTACAAAATAAATGGATGTTACTAATATTTCCTAAATAGATGTTTTCAGATTTGGAACAAAACAGACTAACATATGCTGAAGTATGAGTCGGACGCACAAAAAGTCTGCATCGGCCGCCCGATAACCTTCGAGTAACTTCGGACGCATAAGGAATTCACTCTCGGACGTCCGAAGTTAATAAGCCGAGTTCTCTAAAGTTACTGACTTCGTTCGGACGTACAACACCTGAGTACCGGACGTTCGACAAATGTTGCGACACTTCGGACGCAAAGCATTGAAGCACCGGACGTCCTAAACATTTCAAGAAAACCTCTTGAACTCACTGCCTGTGATCGGACGCGAAAAACCAGCCTATCGGACGTCCGACATCACCAATGGCTAGTTGATTCTTCAGCTGCCTTCTATCCGTTGACAGTATTAATTGAAGTACTTTTTGGTCTCTTATAAATAGAGCAAAGTCAACCACTTCAAAAAAACTTTGCACATTGAGACTACATCAGATCTTGAGTGATTCAAGTGTGAGAATACTCCAAAAAGGAGATTTGTACTCTTAGTTGTGTAATTTTCGATAACCTTTTCAAGTGTGTTTCAATTTCTTCAATAGTGTAGTTTTGTGAGGGTTATCCGAATGATAGTAAAACTTTCTTACTCGACCAAGTGCTGCTTGGGGCGAGGAGGAAGTGATCCTTCCTTTGTACACAAGAAATTGGTTGTAAGTTGATCAACTTGAAGAAACTTGCTATATAAAGTGAAATTCAAACTCAAGTGGAGTTTGAAACTTGATTTGCTATTCTATCCTTTTTACTTACTGTCTTGCACTATAAATTGTCTATCTTTTCTACTCCCAAGCACTTGTGCTTATTCATCAATTGCTCCATGAGTGGTCCTTTAGAAAAAGAGGGCAAGTTCTCAAAAAATGACTCATATCTTGGCCAGTTTTTAAACCTCCTAATTCACCCCCCCTTAGATTGTTTTCGATCCTTACAATTGGTATCAGAGTTTGGTCTCCTAGAGATTAAGCTCAATCGGCTTTGGAGTAAAAATGACAACCAACAATGCCATGTTGTTTGAGGGACAATCAGTCACTAGACCTCCAATGTTCAATAGTTCAAATTATGTGAGTTGGAAGGAGAGGATGATTATTTTCTTACAATCTATTGATATTAAGCTATGATTTATTGTCAATGAAGATCTATATGATGCCTCTATTATTGATGAAGATACTAATAGGTCGAGACCAAAAATAAGAAGTGAGCTGATTGCTAAAGATAGAACTCATCTCACTCTAACTACCAAGGCGATGAATGTACTGTACAGTACTTTAGATTCAAATGAGTCTATTAGAGTCAAGGGCTGCAAATCTGCAAAAGAGATTTGGGATAAACTTAGAGAAATCCATGAAGGAAGTGAGAATGTGAGAGAACAGAAAAAATTGTAGGTTCAATGATCTTATAAGATGGAAGCTCATGAAAATATTGACATGATGTATTGTAGGTTCAATGATCTTATTAAGGATTTAGAAGTGCTTGAGAAGAATTACTCGCTAGGTGAGAAAAATAGAAAAATTCTGAATGCCTTATCGAAGGATTGGGAAAGTAAAGTGACTGCCATTGAGGAAGCTAAAGATCTAAATATCTTACCTATTGAATCTCTTATTAATTTACCGACTTCTTATGAACTAAAACTCAAGTCCAAGGTGCAGGAAGAAAAAGACACAAAGGTGAGAAAGAATATTACTCTGAAGGTTTCACAAGATGAAGATGATACAGCCTCCCTGGAAGGAGATGACAGTGATATTGCACTCATCACACGAGGCTTCAAAAGAATACTCAACAAGAGAAGATTCAGAAAAGGTGGACCTAGCAATTCCTTCCCGAATCAGTTCAACAATTTGAGAAACAAAGGGAAGCTAGATTTCAATAAAAAATAAACTGATAAGTGCTTTGAATGCGACCAACCTGGACACTATGCAAACGAGTATCCAATAAAAAAAAAGGAGAGCAAAGTTGAACGAAAACCAAAGTTCAACAATTTTCAGATCACCTGGAATAACTGCAATTCAGAAGGTGAAGTCGAAGAAGAAGAGGAATCTATCCACGTGACTTTCATGGCCATTGGTGATGAAGAGTTAACCACGTGTAACTCTCAAATTGATAGTGATAGTGAATCTGATGATGATTTAATTTATTTTTGGAAAAAATGCATAACAGTTTGAAAGAATCCTATGTTAGAAACAATGAACTAAAACAGAAAATTAACTTTCTGATACAAGACAATGCAAGCCATTTTCGACAAAACAAATGTCTGAGAAATGAAAATGAGAACCTAAAAAGAATTGAAAATGATTTACATGCTGAACTTGATAGAAAAATAAACTTCTGTAACATGCTAAAAAATGAACAAAGTAACTTGAAAAGAAGAATGGATGATCTTAGTCAGATGTTTCAACATAAGAAACAAAACTGTTTTCAAAGGAATGACGCAAATCCTCATTTTGGTACTTATCAGATAAGGCTGAATCATAATGCAAATGAGTTTGCTCTTCATAGGAAAAGACAAGTCAGATTTATTAAATTTGTTCATTTGAATAATTCTTTAACTGAGTGTAGCTTCTGTTGTCAATTTGACCACATAAAAAGCAATTGTTATGTTAAGAAAAATATGAGAAATGACATGAGATGCATGTAGATGGTTAGACATAATGCTAACTCTTAAAGACCCAAAAGTAAAGGGTACCAAATATTATCTTGTGGATCTCTGTATAGGTGAACCTGGTGAATATTGTTAAGGAATCAAAATGGTTCATAGATAGTGGATGCTCAAGACATATGACTGGTGATACATCACAGTTCATCAAGCTCAAGCCAAAAGCAAGCGGAAAGGTAACTTTTGGAGATGATAACAAAGCCAAAACTGTTGGAATTGGTGATGTTGGTAAGAATGGTCAAATCTTTGTTCACAATGTTCTTTTAGTTGATAATTTGAGCTACAACTTGTTAAGTGTTAGTCAATGTGTGATAGGAATCTGTTTGTGTTATTTAAAAAGCATGAATGTCTTGTTCTTGACTCAAATTTCAACACTGTTTTCAAAGGAAAAAAGAATAAATGACATTTATGTAGTTATCCTTGAAAAAGTTGATTCATCTAGCCTTAGTTGTCTCAAAGCAGCAAATGAGGACCCCTGGCTGTGGCATAGAAGGCTCTGCCATTTCAATATGGATTTGCTAAAAGAAATTTTTAAAAAGAAACTTGTTAGAGGGCTTCCAAAAATCAGATTTGAAAAAGACCGAATCTGTGATGCTTGCCAACTTGGAAAACAAGTCAAAATATCTTTTAAACCCAAGAAACGTGTTTCTACTACAAAGCCTCTAGAACTTTTACATCTTGATCTATTTGGTTTTACTCAAACCATAAGCCTAGGTGGCAAAAGATTTTATTTTGTTGTTGTTGATGATTATTCTAGATATACTTGGGTGATGTTTCTTGCACACAAAGATGATGCTTTCAAAAAATTTGTTTCACTATTTGCAAAAGTTCAGAATCTGATTGGTTTGAAAATCATCAAAATAAGGAGTGACAATAGCTCAGAATTTCATTTCTGCGATTTTGCAGAATTTTGTGATAACAATGGTATTACACATGAATTTTTCATTGCAAGAGTCTCCCAACAAAATGGGGTTATTGAAAGAAAAAATAGAACTCTTCAAGAGACTGCTAGAACCATGCTTAGTAAATGTAATTTACCAAAGCATTTCTGGGTTGAAACTATAAACACAACCTGCTATACTATGAATAGAGTACTTCTAAGACCAATTTTGAACAAAACTTCCTATGAGCTAATATTTGATAAAAAGCCTGTTGTTAGATATTTTAAACTCTTTGGTTGCAAATGCTTCATTCTAAACATCAAGGAACATCTTGAAAAGTTTGATAAAAATCTGATAAGGGAATTTTCTTGGGATATTGTGAGAATAACAAAGGTTTTAGAGTCTATAATCGTAGGACTCTGGTTATAGAGGAAGCTATACATATTACTTTTGATGAATCTAATAGTGACATTTCCATGAGTTGTGGTGAAGATGATGATGCAGGTGTTCAAAAAGAACTAAAGAAGCTAATAATCAGTGACCAAGGCACTGCTTCACCAGAAAATGATTCAAAGGAAGATGAAACTCAAGACAGTCCAGTTAGGGAAAATAACGACAGAGACACTACCACTCCTAATAATCTTCCAAGAGCCTGGTAATTTGTCCAAAATCATCCTAAAGAATTTATCATTTGTGATCCATCCGAAAAGGACAGAACACGTTCCTCCTCTAGACAACTAATAGATAATTTTGCATTGGTTTCACACTTTGAATCCAAAAATGTTGTTGATGCATTGAAAGATGAGAATTGGATTTTAGCTATGGAAGAGGAGTTAAATCAATTTGAAAGAAACAAGATTTGGACATTAGTTGTTAGACCACAAGATCATTCTATCATTGGCACCAAGTGGATTTTTAGAAACAAAATGAATGACAAAGGTGAGGTAGTAAGAAATAAGGCCAGACTGGTAGTCAAGGGATACACTCAAGAAAAAGGAATAGATTTTGGTGAATCGTTTGCACCCGTAACTAAGCTAAAATCAATTAGAATGTTTTTGGGTTTCGCTTGTTTTAAGAACTTTAAATTATTTCAAATGAATGTTAAAAGTGCTTTCTTAAATGGATTTATAAATCAAGAAATTTATGTTGATCAACTTCCTGGTTTTGAAAATGAAATTTATCCAAATCATGTTTTTAAACTCTCAAAAGCATTGTATAGATTAAAACAAGCTCCAAGAGCATGGTATGAACGGTTGAGCGATTTTTTGATTGAAAATGATTTTAAAAGAGGTATTGTGGATACTACTCTTTTCACTAAACAAAGTTCACGTGATCTTTTAATTGTATAAATATATGTGGATGATATTATATTTGGTGCTACTAATGAGAGTTTGTACAAGGATTTCTCTAATATCATGCAAAAAGAGTTTGAAATGAGCATGATGGAAGAATTAAATTTTTTTCTTGGACTCCAAATGGTTCAAACCAAAGATGGAACATTCATCAATCAAACCAAATACACCAAGAAGCTGCTAAAAAGATTTAGAATGGAGGATTCAAAATAAGTTGGAACACCTATGTGCACATCTACCAAACTCGACAAGGATGAAGAAGGTACAAAAGTTGATGAAAAGAAGTATAGAGTTATGATTGGTAGTTTGCTTTACTTAACTGCTAGTAGATCTGATATTATGTTTGATGTGTGCCTATGTGCTCGTTTTCAGTTTTGTCCAAAGGAATCATATTTGAATGCGGTAAAAAAACTCCTTAGATATCTAAAAGGAATCTTGAGTTTTGGCCTTTGGTATCCTAAGTGTCATGAACTTCCTCTGTGTGGATTCCCTGATGCTGACGTTGGTGGCTGCAGAGTTGATAGAAAAAGTATAACAGGTATATGTAACTTTCTTGAAAATTGCTTAGTATCTTGGTTTAGCAAAAAATAAAATACTATTTCACCGTCTACAACTGAAGTTGAATATGTTGCTGCTGGTGCTTGTTGTGCTCAATTGTTGTGGATGAAAAAGACATTGAATGATTTTGGTTTATTGTATGATTGTGTGCCTATGTATTGTGATAACACTAGTGCTATCAATTTGACAAAAAATTTCATTCAACATTCTAGGACTAAGCACATAGACAGAAAGCATCATTTCATTCGCGATCTTCTTCACAAGGGTAAAATTTGTGTTCAATATGTTTGTTCTAAAGATCAAATTGCTGATTTCCTCACAAAAGCTCTTCCACTGGATCAATTTGTGTATCTGAGAACAAAACTGGGCGTTTCAGAAAAAGTATTCTAAGATTTTTTTTCTGGTCATTCTTTATCGGACGTCAAACGGGTTAGAACGGATGTCCGACAGTGTTCTTCATCCCTTTTTCAGAAAAATTTTGGTTCGGACGGTTGTGTCGGACGCTTCATTTCTTTCGGCCGTCCGACACTCAAAAATTGCGCCTTATAAAGAAATTTTCTGTGTCATTCAGTTCATTCTTATCCTTTTATCTCGAACGCAACCCTTCACATTGTCTCAAAGTTCAAAATTCAAATTCGTCTCTCCTTGGAACAAGTATCAAGAAATCACTCTAACCGACACCTTCTCAAATCTATTGCGAGTTTATTGCACTTCGTAATTTTCCCCAACCGCCAACTATACTATAATTCCCAATTACTACCCAAAACCCTAATCACAAAAACTCACTCTCTGTGGACTGTTTGTGCATCCATTGTAGTTCATACTGAACTTTTCACCGTTTGATACTCATTTGCATCACATCACACAACACAAACCACACTGCACTTCAATCATGGTGAGGATTAGAGGCGGATCCGTGAGTGCCGGAAGCACTTTCAGGCTGCGTGACGAAGAAGATGAAGATGTTCAAATTGTTGAACCCTCCATCAAATCACCCAAGAAGAAAACTGGAAATCGAGGTGAAAAAATGAAATAATTTGCAAGAAAAAAATAGAATGTGCAAACCAGAGAGCCATCTGCTGAATCATCTGATGAGCAGATGGAGGAACAACAATTTGAAGGGCATCCAGTGAGTGACAATGAAGAGGAACCAGTGCAGCCCACCAATGCAGATGTAACAGTAATCAAATCACCCAAGAAAGGAAAAAGCACTGCCAAAAGGAAGAGCATTGCTCAACCCAAGGAAAAGCAAACTGTTGATCCTTCCGGGGATCAGCAGAATGCAGAAAAAAGTGCTAAAGAACAGCAAACTGAGGAACCATCTACCAAGAGATCACTAAGGACAAGGTCTGGTGTCCAAAGTACTGCGCAAACTGCTCAGCGCAGTGAAAAAAGAAAGCGTCCTAAGCAGCCTGAGACCCACACTGCTGCTAAACCCACTCCTCTACCCAAGTTCATCGATGATGAAGCCAGAGAAAGGTTTGAATGGATCTCGCAGAAGGGATTCATCACCCAGAGGACCATTATTCCCTACCAACTCCATAAGTTTGATCTTGAACCTGTCCTCAACCTGTTTGAATTCCAAAAATAGATCCATCTTTTAACCATTCCAAACACATTCCATCCTGACATGCTCCATCAGTTTTTTTGCTAATGTTAGGAAAGGCAAATCACATACTGATCTCATTTCTCGTGTCAACTCCGTTAACATTGAACTGAACCCTGACATTGTTAACTCTGTTTTGCAAATTTCTTTTCTTACGAAGAATTTTCCTCTGCATTCCATCACTTTCATGTTGCAAAATTGAT
Organism: Coffea arabica; assembly: GCF_036785885.1. Classification (NCBI taxonomy): domain Eukaryota; kingdom Viridiplantae; phylum Streptophyta; class Magnoliopsida; order Gentianales; family Rubiaceae; genus Coffea; species Coffea arabica. Next base: position 20,537,695 of record NC_092323.1, read on the forward strand.
GATCTATTTTCAGTCTCACTTTAATACTCCTATTGAGGCAAGATTGAAAGATTTTAGTTCTCAAAACCTGATCATTTTTACCATCATTTCAAATCTGTTGGTGCCCACTGATGGTCACAGAACTGATGCAAACAAAATGAAACTTTATCTGTTCTACTATTTTCTTGAAAAAATTCGAATTGATTTTGGTTTTATCATGTGCAAATTTCTGCTAAAAATCAACACTGACAGTCGTAGGAAACTGTCCTATGAAAAATTTTTAACTCCTATTTTTAATCATTTTGAAATTCCTTTTACTTGCAAATCTCCAAAAGAGGGTGCATCAACTGTGTCAGGATGGAATGTGACACCCTTCACCATTCATCCTAAAAAATCAGCCTCTAAATTTCTTTCATCCAACCTTGAGGTCATCACTCTGTTTGAAGATATCAAACAACATATCCTGTTTCTTAAAGATGGCTTGATGATGACCATTACTTCTGATCAACAAGCCATCTTCGTTGCCAAAAGGAATCTGCTCGTACCTCTCATTCCTCCAGAAAATGAAAATGCACACCGAAAGGAGTCTAGAACTGAGCCAATCACTGAGGCTACTCCAGAGTACCGTGCCTCCAGTTTTCAACCATAGGACAAGGGAAAAGCTCCGATAACTGAAGAAGAAACTGAAGAGGAGGATGATGATGATGAGGATGAGGACACTGAGGAAGAAGACCCTGCTCAATTTCGTCTGGTTAGAAGAACGCCTGGATCCTCCAAAATCACATTTTAGGCACCCCTAGGCACATGCACCTCATGATAGTTCATAATAGACTCTTGGCATTCCTTGCGTTTCAAACTTTATGTGTTTTGTATTAAGACTTCTACTTTCCCTTTCACTGCTAGTTTATAAGAATATTTGGATATTCTGTGTGCTTTGAACTCGTGATTTGTTATTCCTATGATTTTTGGATGAATGTTTGGCACTTAATGTCTGATATTATTTGTTGCTGGACGATATTGTTGGTATATGGCCATGGTTGATTTAATGATGACAAAAAGGGAGAGAAATAGTTTGGATATGAGTTCTCTATATGAGGGGGAGTCATTTTTTTGAGTAAACATGGGTGAACATTATTCTGAAGGGAAGTTGTACTTAAATTTTGCACTTAAGCAAAGAGAGGAGATGCATTAAGTAAGGGGGAGTTGTACTTAAATTTTTTGCTTCATCCATTGTTTTGTCATCATCAAAAAAGGGGAGATTGTTCATCTCAATCCGTATCTTTTGATGATTACAAAACAAATGGATGTTACTAATATTTCCTAAATAGATGTTTTCGGATTTGGAGCAAAACAGGCTAACATATGCTGAAGTATGAGTCGGACACACAAAATCTGCATCAGCCGTCCGATAACCTTTGAGTAACTTGGGACGCATAAGCCGAGTTCTCTAAAGTCACTCTCGGACATCCGAAGTTAATAAGCCGAGTTCTCTAAAGTCACTGACTTCGTTCGGACGTACAACACCTGAGTACCGGACGTCCGACAAACGTTGCGACACTTCGGACGCAAAGCATTGAAGCACCGGACGTCCTAAAACTTTATTTAGAAAGTTTCTTTATGGAAGCTCTGTGATGTCATTAAATTGAATTTGCTTTCAAAGATGTGTTTCTTGAACTTTTGATTTGATAAATTGGAAAGGTTGAAAGTTATGAGATATTGATTTTTCTTAGAAGGGGAGGAGTTGGTTTTGAAAAGTGAAGTGGCAAAAAAGGTCTTGAGCCCAAAACCTAGAATTCCTTGGCCACTATTGAGATATTGGACCCATTCTCAACTGATTCTAATTTTGTAAAAGTTGATTTTGTAAAATCTATTCTTGAAAATTTGATTCAGAATAACTTATGTATTACCCTTATATGCTACATAGATGAACTTTTGTGGCCATTAAAAGATTTTTTTAATGTAATTTGTGACGACTGGAAAATTCGCTTATATTTTCTTAAAATTCCCTCTTATTTTGATTAACTTACTTTATAACATCTTTACTACTCATTTACTCCCTCAATAGTTGTAATGAATAAGAGATTTAAGAGTTTTACCCTTAGTTTTATAGTTCGGGTAAACTAGGGTTTTTACGTCTTTCGGTAGTGTGATTACTCGGTACGGAATGTGTACTGAATTTGTTGGTAAGAGTGAGTTTTAGATAAGAAAAAGTATGTGATTAGAAGTAATAATAATAAGTTAGTGAATTATAAGTAAAAACCCTAGTACGTGCGAGTTAAGGAAAAACGGTGTGAACCGACTTGTACCGTTCGCTACCGATTGAATACACCACTTGAACACTACTTTATTACCTTAATATCCTTGCTTTTATTTCAGCTAATTAACCCTAAAATATCTCTTAAACCAGCCACAATCTTTGACCAAAGAAAAGAGGAAAAAAAAGAAAAAAATTGAGAGTTAATCCTACGGCGACACTTGGCGGCCATCTACCTAACTTTGACCAACCAATTTCCTTCATTTTTATCGTCAAATTCACTTCATTTCCTCTTCATTTCTGCACATTCTAGCCGAGCTTCAAGAGAGAGAAACACAAGAGAGAAACTCGGAACTTTCACCTTGAATCCATCCTTGTTTGAGTGCAAGCAACCGAACTCAACCGATTAACCTTTCCTTTTGTGCTTGGAAGACTTGGGGTGCTGAAAATTTGGGAAGAAAGTGGTGTGTTTCTCACTTACAAGGGACTTTTCGAAGGTATCATGGCTGCCTTTCCTTTTTCTCTTCCTTAATCTTGTTTAAGTTTGGATAGAATCTTATATTCTTGGCTTGAGATGGTTAATTTGTTAGTTTGGCATGATATGTTGGATTGTTGAGCTAGGGTTTGAGATTTTCAGTGTGTTTATTGTTGTTTACATAGTATATGATGAGGAGCTTGGATAGGGACTTGGGTAGTGATTTAAGACATGAATGTGATTAGTAAGCATTAAATCATTAAATTTCCAGCTTTAGAGAGGAACCTGTCCTGTTTCTGACCTGTTTAATTTGTCCATGTTAGAGGTCGAATCAAGCCTAGGTCAAAACATAAAAGTTGTAGGGAATGGAGTTATATAGGTGCCTGTAAAATTTCAGCTCAATCGGAGTACTGTAGTATGTGAAATGACAAAATTACCCCTGATTGCCAAAAATGCATTGTTTCGCGGACAGTTTTCTATTTTCTCCGAGATTGCACATTTTGACCTTGAAAATGAATGAATTGGCTGTTGATGTCTTCATAAGACTTGTAGTTCTCTGTCTTAGCTTCAAAATGGTATAAAATATACCCCAAAATGATAGGCATAGCTTCAGTTGTGTCCGAAACGCCAAGAGACATCAAACCTGCTGTTTTGTTGTTTGTCCTTAAACTTGGTTTCCGGTCGCATTACTAGTATTGTTTTGTAATTGAATGAAATTGAGCCTAGTTGAAGGGCTATTGTGGTAACATTGATTGTGTGTGACTTTGGGGCTGAATTGAGGAAAATAATGAAACCATAAATGGCTGAAAAATAGCTCAATACAAAGGGTATGCCGCCCAAATTTTCACTCAAGGACTAAGCGTGTGTACTTGTGATTTGAGTGAAGAGTTGAGGTTGAATTGAACTTGAATTGTCTAGATTATTCGAGTCCTCTTTCGTAGAGGTATATAAGTTAGAATTCAGCCGAAACTTGTACCCTTGAAAAAATGAAAGTAACGACTAATAGAAATATATTTTCCTCGTCTCTTCTACTCAAATTGGGATTTCAAAGTTTAATCGCTTTAAAGTTTCAAAATTTTAAGAGCGAGCATGAGTTTTCTAGGGCATGATAAGTAATACAAATATTCTCCAAATGAGTTTCAATTACTTGATTTTCGTTAAATGAAACGTTTAAGTGTCGAACCTTAGTTGATTTTCAACGCTCTTAAACGATGTTTTATCGCAGATTTGGACTCCCAACAAGGAGTAATACCTGAACATGATCCATAGAAGCACTACATCTTTGGTGAGTGCTTCCAAATACTTGATTGAACTTGACACTTGTTTTCAATACTTGACCAATGTGATCGAATAATATTTGATTGGTATGGTCAGGCAAGGGTGTACTTTATCGCACTTGCCCTAATGTGATATGTACTTGTTTATTGTTGTAATCGACTTGATATACTTGTGCTTGACTTGTAAGTGCTGAGCGGCAGTATGTACCACACTCGATCCGAATGAGAGGTACCTCTCATTCCCGTCTCCGTACTTTTATCTTGATTCAGTCAATTGGAGATGTTATCTCATCGACTTCTTGGGAACCCAAACCCCACTGACTAGTTAATCGAGTCGAGCCGACAAGGGCTTGGTCGATTAGATAACGAACTATGGGTATCTAGTGTTGTCTAGTGGAATGTTATCTCTTTGACTAATCGGTATACTCGAGTATTACCACCAATGTTTATTGAGGATTTTGGACCCAATAGGGGGTTTGGATGGTGGACGGAGATTATAGCTAAGTGGTGTCCTGCTGAACTGGTTACTTTACTTGAAAGTTGACGGAGTGTCAACTACTACTTGATCAAGCTCTGGTAAAGCAATGGGAACATGGCTCTTGAGAGCCACCTGTATCCTTATACTTTGATTGTTATTCGTAGTGTTATTGTTTCTTTTAGAAAAGAATTTTACACTCGCTCATTTTGAGATTTGCTACTTGAAGTGTTATTGCTCATTTTCTTGACTTGTTATACTCGCTATTTTCCTATTATGATACTTTCACTTTTAAATAATGGTCAACTTACTATTTGGAACCTCATTGGGTTTTTAGCCATTTATTTTCCTTATAGGGTGTACGAGCGAGGTGGGAGACTTGTACAGACTAGCGTAGTCTAGTTTTTTTTTAAATTTTATAATTGTACTCGCACTAGTCGCCCGAATAGGGTTGAATGTATTTAGAACTCCAATCTTTTGATGTATTTGGGGTTGTATGAATGTTTGAGACAGAAATGAATGTAATTGTACTTGCCAAACTTGGTAACTGTTATTTCCTTTATTCTTGAGGTTGTACGCTATTTTAGTTGAAGTAAGTGAGTGAGTCCTGGCGAGAGTTGGGCACGCGGTCCGCTAAATCCTGGGGTACGCCCTAGGGGGAGGTGGGATCGTCACATAATTAATTACTTTTTTATGAAAATTAAATAGTGGATGAGAAGAACAAGGGGCACATTGATGAATTTGGAAGTGAGTTGAGAAGGGGAAGAAAATAGAAAGACCATAAAATGTTTTCTTATCTTTAGCTAGTTTAGTCATTACATTAAACTCTAAGGGGTAAATTTTTGTACATGAAAAAGTAGGCTAGAATTAGAATTTAAAAGCACCTCAAGACTTGCTTTTGATTTTTGGCTTCTTTGAACCCCAAAAAAATAAAAAATTAGTTTTTCAAAATTAGTTGAGAACACAACAAAATAACTTTTTGAAAATCAAAAGCTAAAATTAGGCTTACAAAATCAGTTGAGAACAAGGTCATTGATTGTTGCATGAAAGTTGAAGTAAACTTTATTTGGATGGTTATTCGAGTATGCACTATCTTAAAGTCTATTTTGGTAGTTTGATAATTAAAATATGTTCCCCAACATTTAAGAAAAGGTTGAATATTGCCTTAAAAGTGCTGAATATTTAACAATGGTAATATGTTATAAATTTTTCTGTGTGAATTGTGTGTAGAAATTCTTTTTGCATGTTTCTTATCTCTTACAAGAAAATTATTAGTAGCTTTTTCTAGCAACACCTAATAAATTTAAGAAAACAAATAGTAATAAGGATCTTGCTTATAAAGCCAAAAATGATGCTAATTACATACGTCTAGCAGTAGCTACTTTGGATATAAAAGCGAAGGACAAACATGTTGATCGAATAGTATTAGATCATGTTGTTCCAAAATTCCAATTAATAGAAAAAAGGAATGAACAAATGAATTCAGCCATCAAGTGAAACAACGTGGCATGGAGGTGAGCCTTATGCTAAGCTACTAACTACTCGGTGAAAAAACGAAATCTATCTCTAAGTTAGCTGGTGTGTATCAAACATTGAAACAAACTGCGCCCTACTATCTAATTCCATTATCCATCCCTTTTTTCGTATTGAGATATTTGCTCGTACCTATATTATATCCATGTCTTGGCCACTTATTCTAATGCTGTCTTCCATTCATCGACAAAAGGTGAGTCAAAGAAGAAAAACATGATAATGAGACTTCTTGATGAAATATTTGATGAATAGATTCAACACTATAGACTTAATAACCGGTTAAAGATGGGGAAATTTATTCGACAAGACCTCAAATAGGAGGGTAATTTATTTTAATTTGAACTATACATTGATTTCTTTAATATAAATTTGTTGCATCCTACATTAGATAGATAGATATTTCTTGCATTAGACAAGTATATTGAACTTGCTCTTTCCATTGACATTTTATTAGATTGTGTTAGGGAGCATTCCTCCATTTTTTGTGCTTACCAGGTTCCTAAAATTTTGAGCTAAGATGGTACGACAATTAAGAGTTGTTTGGATACCAAACTTCACTGGCTGTCGAAATGTTCTTTATATCATTTTTTTAAGGATAGCTTATTATTCGAATGGTATCTATGTGGATGCATTGTGATGTCATCAAGTTGCTATTGAATTTTATTTCAACGATGTCCTTTTTTACTCTTTATGTTAGGCAAATTGGGCATGTGGAAAGTTACGATAGTTTGATTTTTGCATAAAAATTGAATCAAGGATATATGTGGATAGTTGTTCCACTATGCACTATTTGAAAATTTATCTTTCTAGTTTAATAATTGAATTATGTTCACGGGTATAAGGAACAAATTAAACAAACTCCAATAATGGTGAAAATGTGATGATGACTATGTGTTACTAATTTTTTTTGTGTGATTCTTATGTATAAGCTTTTTTTACTTGTATATTACCTTTCCCTTTAATCAATTGTGATATTCATTCTTATTAAAGGAAAACATTAGTACTTTTCTCCAAAAACAACTAATGAACACAATAAATGAAAAAAAAAGGTCAAGGATCTACTCATGAACCCAAGAATTTTGCTAACAAACTTGCCGATGGAAAAGGAAATTACAAATTACTCCAAACATAAAATGAAATAATGAGACATAAAAGTGAACCCTCAGAGAAATGAGATATCTATCTCTTATGTAGTTCGTGCAAATGAAAAATCAAAGTAAATTCTTCATGCCTACCTTGTTCCATTATCATATATATTTATTTCTACCTACCTAATATGTTGCTCCTTCCTCTATCATGTCCAAGAGTTAGTATTGTACTTCGGCCATTTATCCTTATATGCCTTCCATTTCTTCTTCACTGTCCAACAACTTGTGAGATTTAATATTAGAGAGAGCTATCATTCTTCAAACTTGGGGATTCTATCTTATAAAGATCTTGTTTATAAACTCATGTGAATCACCATTGCCGGCTAAATGTTTGGATAGTTTTAAATAGAAGGACTTCTCACAACTTACTACAAACTTCATGAAAAAACGCACCAAAATTCAAGGAATTCTTCATGAAGTTTCTCTTATATCACATAAAATTACTTAAAGGTGATCAACTTATAGGAAATAAAATGCCGAACTTTCACTGCACATGCACGTTTATTTTCTTACAAAACTGCAATAATGATCTTGCAAATGAAGGTAAAAATCAAGCCAATTTACCTCTAGTTGTAATTGCTTTTGGGCATAAAAGTGAGGGGCAAAAGAGTTGATAAAGTACTATTTGATCAAGTAGTTCCAAAACCTCCAATTGTTGAGAAAATGGAAAGGAAAAACTCCAAAACCTCCAGTTTTTTGAGAGAAAAGAAATTCAAAACAAAACAGTTCCCAAATCTCAAGTTTTTTAGAGAAATAGAAAGGAAAAACTAATCAGACTAGCCAATGATATAATGGGATCTCAAAGTGAGTCGTCTATGATTCCATTAACTATTATGAGTAAACAAAATTCTACTTTTGCTTTAGTTGCTACAAATGTAATGTCAAAGCAAGCTACTTTCAACCTTACTCGATTCGATCGTCCATCATATGTCTTTTTATAGAAATGCTCAAGATGCTATTGGTACCTCTATGTTGTCCAAGACTTGGTATTGTATCTTTAATGTTTATTCTTACATTGCCTTCCATTTCATTTACAAAAAACAGCCATGGAAAAAGAATTTGGTGATGAGTTTCTTGTTGAAATGTTTCACAAGCATATTTGATGTTGTAAACTTGATTTTTAGTTTATGGTTCAAAAGTTCATTCGATGGCATATCAAGTAAGAGGCCAATACATTCAAGTTTCAACTGCATATTGGATTTTCTAATATAGTTTTTTGGCTCCCAAGTTAGACAGATATATTTTTCTAGCATATAGAGAAGTATATTATGAGCTTGCACTTTACACTTACAGTTTATCAAGTAGTACTAGATGATTAAAACATTCCTTAGTTTGCTATGCTTGCTAAGTTCCAAAATTCTTTTTTTTAAATAGTTGTACATTTGAGAGTAGTTTGGACATCAAACTTTCTTGACTATAGAGTCTTTCTTTATATGACTTGGTTTTGTGGATAGCATTTTATTCAAAATGTTTCTATGTAATGCTCTTTGATGTGATCAAATCAATATCTTATTTGCTTTCAACAATAAATTTTTTAAAATGATACGTTCATCGTTGTGTGAAATTTGAACTAAATTTATCTGGATAATTATTCTACTATGTGTTTTTTAAAAGTCTATTTTGGTATTTTCATAACAAAGCTTTTTTTCTAGACAATAATCAAAGGTTCAATATAGCCTAAAAGTACTAGAAATATAATGATAAATACATGTTATGACTTTTCTCGTGCTATATTTGTGTAGAAGTTATTACCCCCAACCCAATTGTTACTTCCAAAAGGTTAGAACGAACACTTTGGAAAGGAAACATCCATATTGGATTGTTAATAAATAAGAGACTCTATATTTGCTGCAGATATCTCCCAAGGCTTCAACTTAAAGTAATTTATTATCTTATAATGTCTCAAAAAAAACCATTAATTTTAGATTCAATGGTTCATATGATCCTTCTAAAGAAAAACTTTGATCCAGAAAAGAAACAACAGAGAACCTCTTCAGTTATATCAACATACCTCAGACAAAGAGATCTTAGACATCAAAATTCCCTTAAATGATGAACCCCAAGTTTTACTAAAGTAATGCATAGTCAGCTATATATTGTTAACAAATGTTTGAAATTCTCAAGAATAGCAAACTACATGGTTGTGAAGTATAGAAAAATAAAGCAGGTCTTACTATCCAACTCAAACTTTTGAACCTTTTTTTCGGCTGGCAAAGGGCAACAGCAAATAAACTTGATTCCATTCAGTGGATAAGAACGTGGTGAAAGAGTTGGGAAGAGATGATGATGAAGGTGACTTTGGGTTGAAGTATCCATTCTTGAGCCAATCATTTGATATGGACATTGGTGGGTGTTTCTTGAGAGAGAATATTAGTTTGACTGGGGTGCCAAGGCAAAGGATTTGGAGAGCAAGTGAAAGAAATTGCACCAAACTGAAGTAGAGGTTTTGTTGATGAAGATGGATTTATGAAGGAGCACATTAAATTGGTTTTGGAAGGTATAAAGAAGTAATTAGTGCTTGGTAGGTTATATGTTTGGGTTGTAAGGCATCATCTTTTGGGTTTCAGGATATTTAGACTGGAAATTTCATGATGCATATTCTTAATCTGGCTATGAAAACCTTTTGGTGCCAATTTTACAATCACAGTGGTTTTGCAAAACCAGCCAAATTGGACTGGTCACTGGTCAATGGCTACTATAGTGGGTGGAATGATAGCTGGTCAACTAGTCTTACCCGTGAAATATGGAGGAGCTCGCAGTGGCGGTGGTTGGTCATGAAAAATGGAAAAATTCCTTGGCTCCTTATGGTGGTTTTTGGTGGAGCAGAGATGGCTAGTGAAAGCTAGTTGAGTAGAGAAGGTCACGGCAATGGATGGAGGTGGCTGCGGCCGGCGGTTCAATGGTGGTGTAGGCTGTGGTTGTGGGCTGTGGTGGAAGGATTGGGAATTTGGGATTGGGAGGAAAATATGAACTAATTTTCCCTGAAGTGAAGTCAAAGAACAAAACATAACCCTAAATCCTATTCCTATTTTTATTTCCTTAAAATTATGAAATGACATATATGCCCATTCTCCTCGAATCCAAATGAGCTGCTCGAATAAGATATCAACCAAGCTGGCTCGGCTCATTAATTATTCGAGTATATTTTTAACTTGAACTCGATTCGTTTATTGAAATTAATGAGTTAAATTTGAGCCTTATCGAGCCGACTCTATTCGAGCTTTCGAGCTACTCGTTTCGTTTAATAGATCTAGAATTAATCCCAAATATGAGTCAATGCAAAACAAAACACTTGTCTTTCATGCAAAATAGATCAAGCCACCTTATTTAGTAGATAGCAAATAAATGTTCTTATTGATAATTTGAAAGCACTTGTCCTATCATACACCATATTTACTATCTTACTAATGCACAAACCAATTCCATAGTGCAATAACTGACCTGAACCTTAATACTATGCGTGAACTAAATCCGATTATTGATAAAATACTAAAATGAATTAAAAGCAGAGATAACAAAACAAGGGTAAAATCTTCTGCACAAAAATCGCACAAGGAAATTTATATCACATAATTATCATTAGAATATAAACACTTATAAGGATTTTAACTTTTTGTTTAATGTCTGAGAATATAGTTCAATTATTAAATTACCAAAATAGAGTTTTAAATGGTGCATTTTGTTTCACTTTTATACAACAATCACTATTTCGCTCGAAAAAGATCATTGTTTAACACTAGCTGGCTACTAGAACTTTATTTTTTTTTCCTACGATCAAGATGATAATTGATAATATGGCACTTTAGGAGGGTTATGAAAATACTTCCATACTATTAATCTATATGCAATAGCGTTAGTAATATTTCAGTTTCACTTTGTGGCCATTATCATCGCGGTGCAACTAATCAAGTTTATTCATTTTTTTAAATAAAATTTGATAACCAAACTTTAACCAAAATGAACCACTGTATATTACCAATTACTAGGTTCAAAAGAACTTATAAACCCAATTTAACAAAATTGGCACCAAAAGGTTTTCATAGCTAGACTAAGAATATGCATCATGAAATTTCCAGTCTAAATAACCTGAAACCCAAAAGATGATGCCTTACAACCCAAACATATAACCTACCAAGCACTAATTACTTCTTCTTCATACCTTCGGAAACCAATTTAGTGTGCTCCTTCATCAAATCCATTTCATCGATAAAACCTCTACTTCAGCTTCGTGCAATTTCTTCCACTTGCCCTCCAAATCCTTTGCCTTGGCATCCCCAATCAAACTCATATTCTCTCTCAAGAAACTCCGATCAACGTCCATATCAAATGATTATCTCAAGAATGGATACTTGAACCCAAAATCACCTTCGTCATCATCTCTTCCCAACTTTTTCACCATGTTCTTATGCACTGAACGGAATCAAGTTTATTTGTTGTTGCACTTTGCCAGCCGAAAAAAAGATCAAAATTTTGAGTTGGATATTAAGACTTGCATTACTTTTCTATTCTTTACAACCATGTAGTTTTCATTCTTGAGAATTTCAAACATTTGTTAACAATATATAGGTGACTACGCATTACTTTAGTAAAAATTGGGATTCATCATTTAATGGAATTTTGATGTCTAAGATCCCTCTGTTTGAGATATGTTGTTATAACTAAAGAGGTTCTCTATTGTTTCTTTGCTGGTTCAAAGTTCTTCTTTAGAAGGATCATATGAACTATTGAATCTAACATTAATGGTCTTTGTTTGAGACATTGTAAGATAATAAATTACTTTAAGTTGAAGTCTTGGGATATATCTACAGCAAATATAGAGTCTTTTTTTTTATCAGCAATCCAATATGGATGTTTTCTTTCCAAAGTATTCGTTCTAACCTTTTGGAAGTAACAATTGGGATAGGGGCGAAAACTTCTACACAAACATAGCACGAGAAAAGTTATAACATGTATTTATGATTATATTTCTACTACTTTTAGGCTATATTGAACTATTGATTATTGTCTAAAAAAAGTTTAATTATCAAAATACCACAATAGATTTTATAAAATACATAGAGGAACAATTATCCAGATAAATTTAGTTCAACTTTCATGCAACGATGATTGTATCATTTTAAAAAAAAATTTCCTTGAAAGCAAATTAGATATTGATTTGATCACATCAAAGAGCATCTACACAGAAACATTTTGAATAAAATGCTATCCACAAAACCAAGTCATATAAAGAAAGCCCCTATAGTCGGGAAAGTTTGATATCCAAGTTACTCGCAAATGCACAACTATTTAAAGAAAAAGATTTTTGTAACTTAGCAAGTATGACAAACTAAGAAATGTTTTAATCACCTAGCACTACTTGATAAATTCTCAGTGTAAAGTGCAAGCTCATAATATACTTCTCTATATACTAGAAAATTTAACTATCTAACTTGAAAGCCAAAAATCTGTATTAGAAAATCCAATATGTAGTTGAAACTTGAATGTATTAGCCTCCTACTTGATATGCCATTGAATAGATTTTTGAACCTTAAACTAAAAATCGAGTTTATAACATCAAATATGCTTGTGAAACATTTCAACAAGAAACTCATCACCAAATTCTTTTTCCATGGCTGCTTTTTGTAAATTAAACGGAAGGCAATGTAAGAATAAACAACCAAGATACAGCACCAAGTCTTGGACAATATAGAGGTACCAATAACATATTGGGCATTTTCAAAAAAAGACTAAATATAATGGATGATCGAATCGAGTAAGGTTGAAAGTAGCTTGCTTTGATGTTGCATTTATACCAACTAAAGCAAAAATAGAATTTTGTTTACTAATAATGGTTAATGGAAGGATAGGCGACTCACTTTGAGATCCCATTATATCATTGGATAGTCTGATTAGTTTTTCCTTTCCATTTCTCTAAAAATTAGAGGTTTTGGAACTGTTTTGCTTTGAATTTCCATTCTCTCGAAAAACTAGAGGTTTTGGAGTTTTTCCTTTCCATTTTCTCAACAATTGGAGGTTTTGGAACTGCTTGATCTAATAGTACTTATCAACTTTTTTGCCTCTCCCTTTTGTGCCCAAAGCAATTACAGCTAGAGGTAAATTAGCTTGAATTTTACCTTCATTTGCAAGATCATTATTACAATTTTTGTAAGAAAATGAACGTGCATGTGCAGTGAAAGTTTGACATTTCATATCCTATAAGTTCATCACCTTTAATTAATTGCATGTAATATAAGAGAAATTTCTTGAAGAATTCCTTGAATTTTAGTGCATTTTTTCATGAAGTTTGTAGTAAGTTGTGGGAAGTCCTATTTAAAGCTATCCAAACATTTAGCCACTAATGGTGATTCACATGAGTTTAACAAGATCTTTATAGGATAGAATCCCCAAGTTTGATGAATGACAGCTCTCTATATGTAATGTTAAATCTCACAAGCTGTTGGGCATTGAAGAAGAAATGGAAGGCATATAAGAATAAATGGCTGAACTACAATACTAACTCTTGGTCATGATACGGGAACGAGCAACATATTGGGTAGGTAGAAATGAACATATGATAGATAATGGAACAAGGTAGACATGAACAATTTACTTTGATTTTTCATTTGCACAAACTACATAAGAGATAGATATCTCATTTCTTTGAGGGCTCACTTTTATGTCCCATTATTTTATTTTATGTTTTGATTAACTAGTAATTTCCTTTTCCATTGGCAAGTTTGTTAGCACAATTTTGGGCTCATGAGCAGATCCTTGACATTTTTTTTTGTTTTCATTTAGTGCATTCATTTGTTGTTTTTGGAGAAAAGTACTAACTTTTTCTTTTAATAAGAATGAATATCACAATTGATTAAAGTGAAAGGTAATAAAAAAGTAAAAAAGCTTATACATAAGAATCACACAAAAAAATTAATAACATAGTCATCATCAGATTTTCACCATTTTTAGAGCTTGTTTAACCTTTTCCTTAATACCTATGAACATAATTTAATTATTAAACTACAAAAATAAATTCTCAAATTGTGCATAGAGGAATAACTATCCACATAAATCCTTGGTTCAATTTTTATGCAAAAACCAAAGTTTTGTAACTTTCCACATGTCCACTTCGCCTAACAAAAAGAGTAAAAAAAGACATCGTTGAAATAAAATTCAATAGTAGCTTGATGACATTACAATGCATCCACATAGATACCATTCGAATAATGAGCTATCCTTAAAAAAAAGTGATATAAAGAACATTTCTACAGCCAGTGAAGTTTGATATCTGAACAACTCTTAATTGCAGTACCATTTTAGTTCAAATTTTAGGAAGCTAGTAAGCACAAAAAATGGAAGAATGCTCCCTAACACAATCTAATAAAATATCAATGCAAAGAGCAAGTTCAATATACTTGTTTAATGCAATAAATATCTATCTATCTAATGTAGGAGGCAACAAATGTACATTAAAGAAATCAATGTATAGTTCAAATTAAAGTGCATTAGCCTCCCATTTGAGGTGTTGTTGAATACATTCCCTATCTTTAACGGATTATTAAGTTTATAGTGTTGAATTTATTCATCAAATATTTCATCAAGAAACTTATTATCAAGTTTTTCTTCTTTGACCCACCTTTTTGTCGATGAATGGAAGACAACATGAATAAGTGGCCAAGATATGGATAGGATATAGGTACAAGCAAACATCTCAATAGGAAACAAACAGTATATATGATGGATGATGGAATCAGGTAGGCGGGAGTAGTTTGCTTCAATGTTTGATACACAACAACTAATTTAAAGATAGATTTCTTTTTTCTCCTAGTAGTAAATAGCTTAGCAGAAGGCTCAATTCATTTGTTCATTCCTAATTCTATAAATTGGAATTTTGGAACTATATGATCTAATACTATTCGATCAACTTTTTTTGTTTTTAAAATAACACCATTCTTTTTATTCCATCAATCTTAAATACATACAGCACCTTTTCATCTAACAAATGCCCTCGCCCAAAGCTAGACATAACCATAACAAACCGAGGGACTATCCCTAGCATCAAGAGCGAACAAACCCCTAACAAACCTTGGGAGACAATGATGAGCCTCGAACACATGTGACGGGTTTTTGATATAAGTGTAAATTTAAATCCAATTTATACTCATTTTGACTGCAAGTACACAGGTCAACTAGTAGTTTAGGGCATATATCGAGTCGATCCCACGAGAAAGATTGGACAACTACCAGTGCTACTAAAGCTTCTCTATTATTTAGATGATCAATGAATTAAAAGAAATAAAACTATACTAAACTTGTGCAAGAGAACAATAAATAAAAGCTCCTTTGTTATGGTATTCCTAACTACTCATGCAAGTGCTACTTTTGGATCATCGAGTACTAATATCTTGGCTAGTTATGGCGTAATTTCCCTATGTATGTGAAACCTACTTTCGTAGTGAATCAACTATACTTATAACTAATCCATACCTACCCTCGTGATTATCAAATTAGCTACAAGTTCATTTCTTCTATAAAATTGCATGAAATGAATCACTAAATCCACATAGGTGCACTTTTACTCTCATGAGTGTACTCCCTAGATTTAGCACTTCTTGAACTAGTGTTAAATCTCAATTTTCATTGAAGAAACAACACCTTTAGATAATCACAATTAATGGTACCAAATTAATCATGATTTAAAAAGCTTAAGTGCTAAATAACTTACTCAAATAATAGCATCAAATAGCCAAATAATAAACACTAACAATCATAGAAAGTTCAACCAAAGCCAAGGCATAAACTTTAGAGACACATAATAAACATAGAATCCATAACTTGCATATTAACTAACCAATAGAATCAAGTATAAAAGATAAAGAGTTAGGAAAGAAATGTAACCCTTGTCACATGAGTTCATCTCCTCCATCTTCATCTTTGTCTAGCTAATAAACAAGAAGGATGAACTAACTAGCTAGACTAACCTATACTATACTAACCTAGCACTAAGAAAATGTAAGAACTACATTTTTGTGGTATTTCTTGCATTCTTCAAGCTCCTTTGAATCTTGTAAGTCCATGGCTATACATAGATGAATTTCGTCAAGAAATGAGGCTTCAAACATCACTTTTACAGCTGCAAAGTTGTTTTCACACGTCCATCAATACCAGTGAATTATTGGAGGAGAAACCAAGTGGTGCAAGTGGAGAGCAGCCATTTCTGACCAGAATCCAGCCAAGAATCCGGCCAATCTGGCCGGATTGTCGGCCGGATTGCTCCCCTGCATTTCTTTGCAATTTCTGTCCAATCTTTAATGTTGCTCCAATTTTGCCTCAAATTCAACTGAACCTTTCTTGATGATAGAAGCTGAATTACTCTTGACCAAAACATAAAGCCTGTATCCCTTTGAGTTATCTTTTCAATGCATCAAGAATCACCTCATTTGGATTTGTGTAGGCTGAGAAATGACTGAAATACCCTTGATTGCTCACTACCTCGTTTCAGCTTCAACTATAGAAATTGGCTACTGTAATTTGCCTTTTTGACCTAAAAAAGTCTTAAACTGGTTTCGATGTCTTCACATGAATTGTAGATTTATCTCTTATCTTCAAAATGATTCAAGAATCATCTCAATTCGATCATTGTAGCTCAAGTTATAGCTAAACTACGAAGATGTGTCAAAAACTGTCAACTTTCCTTTTCATCCAAATGAAGTATATTTCCAATTCCTATAAACATTATGGACAAAATGCAAGTAAAATGGACATTTAATCACTTAAGAGCATTTTACACTAATTATAGGCAAAATGATCCATTTTCTTCCTATAATATTGCCAAAGTGACTAGAAATAACATAAAATGCCATTCAAAAATAACTTAAATTAGTCACTTATCAATTCCCCCACACTTGAATCATTGCTTGTTCTCAAGCAATCCACACATAAACAACTACAATGATTCAAGAGGTGAAACAATATATCCACTTTTTCCCAAATTTAATTCCTCGTGACTTGGCAAACACTTATTATACAATTGTTCAATTTACACTAAATACTCGTAATATCAAGCAAAGGAAAGATAATTATGCCTAATTTTAACAAGTTAAATTTAATCTCTCACCCTAACCTAATTTCACAAGTAACCAAATCATATAGTCAATTTATAGCTTTCCTCCTCCTATAATCATCTTTTTCTCAAAAATTTTTAATTAAGAGGGATTTATGGCCGAATATCTTATTTCAATAGTGAAAACGTCTTTTGATGCGAAGATCGACACTTTTAGGTGAAGAACTCCAGTTATTCAACATTTCACTTATTTAAATTGCTATGCATACTCTTAATTCAAGTACATTTTTACACGAGTGTCGACATTTGTAGATGCCAACCCCTGATTACTCAATACAAGAATCATTGAAGTAGACCAAAAACTCTTTTTCTTCTTTTTTCTTCTTTTTTTTCTTTTAAAGTATAAGACAATAAATAGACATTCCCTCATAGAAAATATATAAGAATAATCAAAAGAAGAGTATAGCTTTTGACGAGCGCGGGGTATACATATACAACTAACTCATCCACAATCAAGTTTAAATTTATAACATCTTAAATACCCCACACGCGATTTTGCTACAAGTATACAGGTCGTGAGCGAGTATAGGGCATTAAAGGTCGATCCCACAGAGAAAATTTTCAATTACCGATGGTTTTCGAACTCCTTTATTATCTAGACTACCATAAACATAAAAGTAATGAAAATAACACTAGATACTCTTAGAGGTATGGAATTCCTTACTATTCTTGCAAGTGAGGTTCCGGTTAAGTTAATGCTATTATCTTGACTAGTTATGGCTTAATTTCCTAATGTATATGAAACCTACTTCGTAGTGAATCAACTATACTTGTAACTAAGCCATACCTACTCTCATGGTTATGAATTAACTACAAGCACATTTTTTCTATGAAATTACATGAAACAAGTCACTAAAGCCACATAGGTGCACCTCTACTCTCATGAGTGTACTCCCTAGGTTTATCACTTTCTTAAACTAGTGTTAAATTTCAATTCTCATTGCAATTTAACACCTTTAGATAATCACAACTAATGGCTAGTTAATCATGATTAGAAAAGCAAAAGTGATAAATAACTTTTTCAAAATAATATCATCACATAACCAAATAAACATCACTAACAAGTTATAGAAAGTTCATCCATAACTCTAGGCATAAACTTTAACTAAACATGAAAACAAATACCAAACTTGTATTATAGTTAAACATGAAATCAAATACAAAAGAGAAAGTGATAGGAGAGAAGTCACCCTTGTCACATGAGCTCTAACTCTCCATCTTTTCCCTTCAAATCTTCATCCAAATCTAACTACAAATACAAGAAGGAAAAACTATACTAACTACTCTATACTACCCTAACTAATAAACTAAGGAAACTCTAGTGAAAGCTACATTTTGGTGAGTTTATCTAGCCTTCCAAAGCTCTTAAAATATTCTCCAAAGGCTTCTATTTATAGAGGATTTAAGAGCCAAATGAGTTGTTTCTGGTTGTCATTTTTTACTCTTGAAACTCTCATGAGTTGTCTTTCTAACTTTCCAACCTTTTCTTGATCAGATACAGCCGAAATTGATAGTTGGAATTGAGCTGAAAAAGTTGTGTGAAAGCAGGGCAAGTTACAGAAAACAGAAGAGAATATGCGACCTCAGGAATACGTGACTTCATCTCGCATATTGGATAGTCACGTTTTCACTTCAGCACCAATTCAACCAAAATCTTATCAATGATAGAAGCTGAACTAACTCTTGTGCAAAACATAAAAGTTGTATCTGTTTGAGTTAGCTTTCCAATTCCTTAAGAATCATCTTATTTTAAGCTCTGTGGATCGAGATATGACCAAACTACTATCAATTGGTCAGAGCTCTGTTTCAGCTTTCGACAACAGAGTTGCACTTCTGTATTTTGACTTTTTGACTAGGAAAACGACTGAACTGGATTTTGATATCTCCATACCAAATGTATATCTTTATCTTAGCTTCAAAATGGTACAAGACTTACCTCAATCTAATATTTTTAGCTCAAGATATAGTCAAAATACCACAAGATGTCAAAGCTATGAAACTTGCTTCCTTTTATTCTTGATTGCATTTCCTCTTTTGCACTTCATATTCTCTTTTTATCACTTCAAATAATCATCAATCATCCAATTATCTTCTCAATTCATGCCATTTGATGATTGAATTCTTAAACCTACAAAAATATGAAGTTTTTACCATTAAAACCCATAGAAATGCAATTTTTGCCATTTAAACCATAAAATGCATATTTTCACTAGAATTTAGTTAATTAACTATAAAAGTAATTAAAACACACCAAAACTAACTAATATAACACACTAAAAACATGTAAAATATACTCTTATCAAATACTCTCACACTTGAACCAATGTTTATCCTCAAGCAATAAGAAATACACATCAACAATAATTCAAAATTTTAAAAACAAATATATGTGCTCCATTCAACTTCATTTCCTCAAAACAAGGTAAATGACCATTATGCAATCATTCAATTAAATTCAAGTACTCATAATATCAAGTAAACAAGAGTCAATTATACCCTAATTATGCTAGTTCAACTCAATTTCTCACATTTACCCAATGTCACAAGTAAGTAACTCATATGGTCAATAAAAGTGCTATCTAATCCCATGATCATTTTCTTATTCAATTTAGAGAATGATTTATTCATATCTAAATATTACCTAAGTTATGAAAGAGCCTTTTGACGTGAAGATCGACATTTTTAGATGAAAATCGCCGGTTACTCAACACTTCACATACTCAAGTTGCTTTGCATACTCTTAATTCAAGTACCGTTTTACGCGAAAGTCGATATTTGTAGATGAAGACTCTCGATTACTAAGAACCATTGGAGTAGAATAACTCTTATTCACTTTTTTTTCTTTTTTTTCACCTTTTTTTTTTTGCTCATTTTTTTCAAAATAAAGATAATAATTAGTCCCTCAAAAGTATAATCATGAGAAGAGTATTACAACAATTGACCAGATTTATCACTTAACTTATAAAGTCAAGTAAAGAGAAGAAATTTCATTAAATTTGCAAATTGTAAAACATAATTTTCTCCACTTTACATGATATACTTTCCTATAAATATACAAATTATAATCACATAATAGTCATTTCCAAATTAACTGAGAAAAGAAGTTTTTAAGCCACATATATTTATCTCAAAAGTAGAAGGAATTTGAAATGACTAATGGTGTGGAACACGTTACCCTTAGATAAAATTGAAAGAATTTGAAATATTTTGGGGCAAATTTACAATTTTGGATAAGATTTTGAAAAAATTTTAGCATAGTTTCCCTTTATAACTGGACTAACTCCCTGCCAACAAACTCAAATTTGAAAACAAAGCACAATAACATTTTCAAGACAAGTTCAAATCATTTCAATCACAAGTCAATCACAACCGATGCATATCATCTCAATTCTCCCCTCCCCCCCACCACTTAACATGCACATTGTCCTCATTGTGTAAAAAGAGAAACCAAGATAAAAAAAGTAATACTTCCCTATTGTTGCGATCAAAATGTCAAAGCATGAAGTTCACGAGCCATTGTCCACTTATCTCCACAACTTCATGAGTTCCATTGGATAACTATTAGTGATATAAACCTAAGAATTGAAAATGA
Source organism: Coffea arabica (assembly GCF_036785885.1). Classification (NCBI taxonomy): domain Eukaryota; kingdom Viridiplantae; phylum Streptophyta; class Magnoliopsida; order Gentianales; family Rubiaceae; genus Coffea; species Coffea arabica. The sequence continues at coordinate 20,558,527 of NC_092323.1, forward strand.
GAAACAAAGGTGATAACAAAGGCATTATAAAATACAATGGCGATTCGTAACTTCAAACCTTTGTGGTGGTGTGTGACGGCCCCACCTCCCCCTAAGGCGAACCAGAGGGTTCGGCGGGCCGCCTGCCCAGCTCTCGCCGGGACTCAGTCGTTCACTAAAGTCCTCAATTGAATTACAAGAATAAACCTCAAATACATCACATGGTCCACAAATATACATCCAAGTCTCCAATAATTACATGTCACAAATGCAGCGGAAACAATTCCAAATAAGCCATCCAGTCACGTGCACAAGTACTATAAGTCCTTCCTTCGCCTTGAGCCCTGTGGAGGGGAATAAAATATTTTTGGGGTGAGCTAGAAGCTCAGCGAGTAACCAGCAAAATCATTAAGCAAATATATTGTACAATGTTGCATTTCGATGATTTCGATGATGTCATGATTCAGAGATCAAATGTCCGTTTAGTGCTCTCGTGAGCTAGTGAAATCATTGCACTAGAACACCCAACGCTCAAATAGATCATAACACGCGAACAGAGAGAGGAAGCCCCTTTTTGAGCTCCAGATAACCATGAACATGAACCACAAACAGAATGGAGACGTTGGTGTCTAACACAAGACTTTCCCAAAACTCATTGAAGCCAAAATCATATCATGAATTCACATGCAAGCACGCATGAGATGCAATCGAATAAATAATGCAAGAAACATTTCACAAATAACTTTGGAAAGAGTTTAGGGTCACTCACCTCCACGGCTCTGAAACCATCCATCATATAGCATTGCCTTGCTCAAATCCAAGTCTTAGATCACAAACCCAATGCAACAAGTCCCTTCAAAGTTCGGACAGCATTTCCCCATAAATTCATCCTTTCCATCCTACAATCAAACCCAACCACATAGCAATTAACCACAATTGCTCAAAACCAGAAAACAGTTTTGACGTCCTTTTGCGGTAATGGCACCAAAGGCGCTACGATTGTCGGATGAAGGTGTAAAACCCACCGTTTCGAAGCTAAGAACCAGGGCTACAACAATGTAGAAGGCCACTCAGTCCAAATCCCAGCACAACTAAGTCATATATGCCAAATACCAAACCAGAATAGTAATTGCAGGTTCCCAAATCACACAAAACTGTAATACGTCTATCTCAGCCAACACAGGTCCAATTGCATTGATTCCAAAGGCACATGAAAGCTAAGACATCAAGCTACATTTTATCAGAAGACACCAACATCCAAATCCAAAGCAATTCCAGTAAAAACAGACGATTACAATCACAGTTCGCACATTCTGATCTCCCAGAACAGTAACAGTAAAAATGGCATAACTCACTCTATACTACTCTAAATGCCTTGAAATTTTGCAGGCACTACAAACTCATCAATACCTACAACTTTCATGTTTTGAGCAAAGTCCAATTCGGCCTCTATCTATGACCTAAAATTTCGGACAGATTAGGGGTTCATGAACCCTAACTTTTCACATTTCATTCCAAATCCAAAATTGATTGCATTTATCATCAATTCACACCTACTAGAGTCAAAGCCCCTTATTACCAACCATAAAAAACAACCACACCATCAAGATCATATGAAACCAGAAAATTCATCATAAAATTGAAAACTTCACCAAAACACTTCAAATCAAGAAACAAGTCACATAATCCATCACTTTAGGTCCCATTAAGCACCATATAAGCATCAATAAGTGTAGTAGAATGTTTAATCATCACTTACCTAAGAAATAAGAGAAGAGGAGTTGTAGACCACCCTAGCACTTCAAGAAAACTTCACCAAACAACCTTTATCACCAACTAGAAAGATTTTTATGGAGTAGAAATGGATGTAAGCAAATGTTTTTGGGTGATTTGCACCAAGTAGTAGCTAGAACTTGAAGAGTTTCTTCTTCCTTCCTTGCACAAGAGGTTCGGCCAACAAGAGGTAAGAAATGGTAATTTTTTGTGCATTTTTGAGATATTTAACCAATTTTTTGGTCAAAAGTCAAAATAGTGAATAGTAACTCTTAAGTCAAAACCAATGTAGTGGTGACACTTGTCACCTACATTAATGCAATCTTATCTTTCTTTTTCCTCTCACATCAATCAATCTCACTCTCTACTTATCTCTTAACACCCGATAAATTTTACACAGTATCCGAAACTTAACCTTATTGGCCGAATTTTTCCGAACTTTTCGCACTAGTGGGTCCCACGTCCAATATATATTCTTAATTTTCTAAAAACTCTCCAATACTAGAAAAATTATTTAAAAACTATAATTGCTCATAAAATTTATCTAGAAATTTTTCCGGATACAGAAAGTGCAGTAAACAAGCCATGAAAAATGCGAAAACCTAGAAAATGCAAATTACGGGTTCTCACACTCTCTCCCCCTTAAAAGAATTTCGCCCTCGAAATTTTACTTTTCAAATTTAAAGTAACCAATGGCCTGTACCTTCTTCGGCTTCAGAGTCAGAAGAAACGAGATTCTTCATTCCAGTCCCTTTTCCACTTGACGGTCCAGGGTCGGTCTTGGTTGGTTGCTGGGTTCCTTTCTTTTCACGCGCTTTACTCGGGCAATGAGCAATTCGATGCTCGGCGCTCCCACAGCACAGACATCTCCCTCCTCTTTTCCAACAATTCTCTTCAAAATGATTGGATTTTCTACAATAGCCAGAATATGGTAGAGGAATTGGGGTCTGATCTCCTTGTGAGATATCCCTCAGTGGTCCTTTTTCCCTTGAGTTTCCTCCTGGCGTATCCTCCTTAAGTGTCTCCAGAATTGTCACACCCCTAGCTCCACGACCCTTCTTCGTCAAGGGCCTACCTTGCTCACCCTGTTCTGGCAATTTACCCCTTTTCTTGCCCCTTTTCTTGGCATAGAAGATCGTCCCCTGTGGCCTTACAATTCCTGCCCTTTGAGCTTCCTCTGGCGCCCCCATAGCAGCAGTACTTTGTGCCATTGCTAGAGCCTCTTCGGAACTCCCTTCGTATTCCCTTTTTAGCTCTAAGTTCTAGTGCAAGAGCTCAATCTTTTCGGAATACTCGTGCCTCCATCGCCCTTCCCAGTATTCGGCTAGTCTTCTTTGAACCTCTATTTCGTCACGAAGTACCACGATCTCCTGATACATATTAACCCAATTTGCCATTTCACGGAGTCGCTGGAACTCAAATAATAGCCTGCCAGGCAAATCAATGGGTCATAATAAATTCTTAAGTAGGTGTGGTACTCTCGGTCCTGGTCTTTGTTCAACGGTTGTTTCCCTTTCTGCTCTTAATTCTTGACCTCGCTCAGTTCCACGGCCACCACCATGACCTCGACTACATTTTCCTTTCATATATTATTTTATTTTATTATATATATATATATTTTTTCTCTCTTTTCTTTTTTCCCTTTCTCCAAGGTAATTCAACGCATAAATACAGTAAAGTGACAAAAGTAATCATATTCTAGCACACCAATTACACCAATGACATATGCACATATAACACACCATGTATCACGAAAACGGTTAAGCAAATACACCAATACATGCCAAATTAGACAGATAATCCTATGCACAATACTCGAACCACTGTTATGTCATAGCGGTATCAAAGCAAATCAAGAGTAAAGGCGATATAGTCCCAGGCCCAATTAAAATAACCCCGTCCGATCCCTCACGTCACTTACCATGCAAACTAGATATCCAATAACCTCATGGACTCATTCCAGCCAAACAAAACCTATTAATGTTCCCAAAATGCAAATCTCACATACGTAACACCGTTTCAACTCTGGAGTACTCAGGCACAAGAATCCGAAATAAGACAATTCACCTCTCGAGCTGGCCAGTCCCAAGAGTAAATCATCTACAATCGAAATTCCTACCAGACGTACCTATCTATGGTCCTCAATTACCACGGAAAAGTTTTAAGGCCTATAACATTCACAATTCAGAGCTTAGGCTCGAACGAGCACTTAATCCTTCATACCTATCCACCACTTAGTCCAGGCTCACTCCGCGCAGAGACCACGCGAATCAGGCTCTGATACCACCTGTGACGGCCCCACCTCCCCCTAAGGCGAACCAGAGGGTTCGGCGGGCCGCCTGCCCAACTCTCGCCGGGACTCAGTCGTTCACTAAAGTCCTCAATTGAATTACAAGAATAAACCTCAAATACATCACATGGTCCACAAATATACATCCAAGTCTCCAATAATTACATGTCACAAATGCAGCGGAAACAATTCCAAATAAGCCATCCAGTCACGTGCACAAGTACTATAAGTCCTTCCTTCGCCTTGAACCCTGTGGAGGGGAATAAAATATTTTTGGGGTGAGCTAGAAGCTCAGCGAGTAACCAGCAAAATCATTAAGCAAATATATTGCACAATGTTGCATTTCGATGATTTCGATGATGTCATGATTCAGAGATCAAATGTCCGTTTAGTGCTCTCGTGAGCTAGTGAAATCATTGCACTAGAACACCCAACGCTCAAATAGATCATAACACGCGAACAGAGAGAGGAAGCCCCTTTTTGAGCTCCAGATAACCATGAACATGAACCACAAACAGAATGGAGACGTTGGTGTCCAACACAAGACTTTCCCAGAACTCATTGAAGCCAAAATCATATCATGAATTCACATGCAAGCATGCATGAGATGCAATCGAATAAATAATGCAAGAAACATTTCACAAATAACTTTGGAAAGAGTTTAGGGTCACTCACCTCCACGGCTCTGAAACCATCCATCATATAGCATTGCCTTGCTCAAATCCAAGTCTTAGATCACAAACCCAATGCAACAAGTCCCTTCAAAGTTCGGACAGCATTTCCCCATAAATTCATCCTTTCCATCCTACAATCAAACCCAACCACATAGCAATTAACCACAATTGCTCAAAACCAGAAAACAGTTTTGACGTCCTTTTGCGGTAATGGCACCAAAGGCGTTACGATTGTCGGATGAAGGTGCAAAACCCACCGTTTGGAAGCTAAGAACCAGGGCTACAACAATGTAGAAGGCCACTCAGTCCAAATCCCAGCACAACTAAGTCATATATGCCAAATACCAAACCAGAATAGTAATTGCAGGTTCCCAAATCACACAAAACTGTAATACGTCTATCTCAGCCAACACAGGTCCAATTGCATTGATTCCAAAGGCACATGAAAGCTAAGACATCAAGATACATTTCATCAGAAGACACCATCATCCAAATCCAAAGCAATTCCAGTAAAAATAGACGATTACAATCACAGTTCGCACATTCTGATCTCCCAGAACAGCAACAGTAAAAATGGCATAACTCACTCTATACTACTCTAAATGCCCTGAAATTTTGCAGGCACTACAAACTCATCAATACCTACAACTTTCATGTTTTGAGCAAAGTCCAATTCGGCCTCTATCTATGACCTAAAATTTCGGACAGATTAGGGGTTCATGAACCCTAACTTTTCACATTTCATTCCAAATCCAAAATTGATTGCATTTATCATCAATTCACACCTACTAGAGTCAAAGCCCCTTATTACCAACCATAAAAAACAACCACACCATCAAGATCATATGAAACCAGAAAATTCATCATAAAATTGAAAACTTCACCAAAACACTTCAAATCAAGAAACAAGTCACATAATCCATCACTTTAGGTCCCATTAAGCACCATATAAGCATCAATAAGTGTAGTAGAATGTTTAATCATCACTTACCTAAGAAATAAGAGAAGAGGAGTTGTAGACCACCCTAACTCTTCAAGAAAACTTCACCAAACAACCTCTATCACCAACTAGAAAGATTTTTATGGAGTAGAAATGGATGTAAGCAAATGTTTTTGGGTGATTTGCACCAAGTAGTAGCTAGAACTTGAAGAGTTTCTTCTTCCTTCCTTGCACAAGAGGTTCGGCCAACAAGAGGTAAGAAATGGTAATTTTTTGTGCATTTTTGAGATATTTAACCAATTTTTTGGTCAAAAGTCAAAATAGTGAATAGTAACTCTTAAGTCAAAACCAATGTAGTGGTGACACTTGTCACCTACATTAATGCAATCTTATCTTTCTTTTTCCTCTCACATCAATCAATCTCACTCTCTACTTATCTCTTAACACCCGATAAATTTTACACAGTATCCGAAACTTAACCTTATTGGCCGAATTTTTCCGAACTTTTCGCACTAGTGGGTCCCACGTCCAATATATATTCTTAATTTTCTAAAAACTCTCCAATACTAGAAAAATTATCTAAAAACTATAATTGCTCATAAAATTTATCTAGAAATTTTTCCGGATACAGAAAGTGCAGTAAACAAGCCATGAAAAATGCGAAAACCTAGAAAATGCAAATTACGGGTTCTCACACTCTCTCCCCCTTAAAAGAATTTCGCCCTCGAAATTTTACTTTTCAAATTTAAAGTAACCAATGGCCTGTACCTTCTTCGGCTTCAGAGTCAGAAGAAACGAGATTCTTCATTCCAGTCCCTTTTCCACTTGACGGTCCAGGGTCGGTCTTGGTTGGTTGCTGGGTTCCTTTCTTTTCACGCGCTTTACTCGGGCAATGAGCAATTCGATGCTCGGCGCTCCCACAGCACAGACATCTCCCTCCTCTTTTCCAACAATTCTCTTCAAAATGATTGGATTTTCTACAATAGCCAGAATATGGTAGAGGAATTGGGGTCTGATCTCCTTGTGAGATATCCCTCAGTGGTCCTTTTTCCCTTGAGTTTCCTCCTGGCGTATCCTCCTTAAGTGTCTCCAGAATTGTCACACCCCTAGCTCCACGACCCTTCTTCGCCAAGGGCCTACCTTGCTCACCCTGTTCTGGCAATTTACCCCTTTTCTTGCCCATTTTCTTGGCATAGAAGATCGTCCCCTGTGGCCTTACAATTCCTGCCCTTTGAGCTTCCTCTGGCGCCCCCATAGCAGCAGTACTTTGTGCCATTGCTAGAGCCTCTTCGGAACTCCGTTCGTATTCCCTTTTTAGCTCTAAGTTCTAGTGCAAGAGCTCAATCTTTTCGGAATACTCGTGCCTCCATCGCCCTTCCCAGTATTCGGCTAGTCTTCTTTGAACATCTATTTCGTCACGAAGTACCACGATCTCCTGATACATATTAACCCAATTTGCCATTTCACGGAGTCGCTGGAACTCAAATAATAGCCTGCCAGGCAAATCAATGGGTCATAATAAATTCTTAAGTAGGTGGTACTCTCGGTTCTGGTCTTTGTTCAACGGTTGTTTCCCTTTCTGCTCTTAATTCTTGACCTCGCTCAGTTCCACGGCCACCACCATGACCTCGACTACATCTTCCTTTCATATATTATTTTATTTTATTATATATATATATATTTTTTCTCTCTTTTCTTTTTTCCCTTTCTCCAAGGTAATTCAACGCATAAATACAGTAAAGTGACAAAAGTAATCATATTCTAGCACACCAATTACACCAATGACATATGCACATATAACACACCATGTATCACGAAAACGGTTAAGCAAATACACCAATACATGCCAAATTAGACAGATAATCCTATGCACAATACTCGAACCACTGTTATGTCATAGCGGTATCAAAGCAAATCAAGAGTAAAGGCGATATAGTCCCAGGCCCAATTAAAATAACCCCGTCCGATCCCTCACGTCACTTACCATGCAAACTAGATATCCAATAACCTCATGGACTCATTCCAGCCAAACAAAACCTATTCATGTTCCCAAAATGCAAATCTCACATACGTAACACCGTTTCAACTCTGGAGTACTCAGGCACAAGAATCCGAAATAAGACAATTCACCTCTCGAGCTGGCCAGTCCCAAGAGTAAATCATCTACAATCGAAATTCCTACCAGACGTACCTATCTATGGTCCTCAATTACCACGGAAAAGTTTTAAGGCCTATAACATTCACAATTCAGAGCTTAGGCTCGAACGAGCACTTAATCCTTCATACCTATCCACCACTTAGTCCAGGCTCACTCCGCGCAGAGACCACGCGAAGCAGGCTCTGATACCACCTGTGACGGCCCCACCTCCCCCTAAGGCGAACCAGAGGGTTCGGCGGGCCGCCTGCCCAGCTCTCGCCGGGACTCAGTCGTTCACTAAAGTCCTCAATTGAATTACAAGAATAAACCTCAAATACATCACATGGTCCACAAATATACATCCAAGTCTCCAATAATTACATGTCACAAATGCAGCGGAAACAATTCCAAATAAGCCATCCAGTCACGTGCACAAGTACTATAAGTCCTTCCTTCGCCTTGAACCCTGTGGAGGGGAATAAAATATTTTTGGGGTGAGCTAGAAGCTCAGCGAGTAACCAGCAAAATCATTAAGCAAATATATTGCACAATGTTGCATTTCGATGATTTCGATGATGTCATGATTCAGAGATCAAATGTCCGTTTAGTGCTCTCGTGAGCTAGTGAAATCATTGCACTAGAACACCCAACGCTCAAATAGATCATAACACGCGAACAGAGAAAGGAAGCCCCTTTTTGAGCTCCAGATAACCATGAACATGAACCACAAACAGAATGGAGACGTTGGTGTCCAACACAAGACTTTCCCAGAACTCATTGAAGCCAAAATCATATCATGAATTCACATGCAAGCATGCATGAGATGCAATCGAATAAATAATGCAAGAAACATTTCACAAATAACTTTGGAAAGAGTTTAGGGTCACTCACCTCCACGGCTCTGAAACCATCCATCATATAGCATTGCCTTGCTCAAATCCAAGTCTTAGATCACAAACCCAATGCAACAAGTCCCTTCAAAGTTCGGACAGCATTTCCCCATAAATTCATCCTTTCCATCCTACAATCAAACCCAACCACATAGCAATTAACCACAATTGCTCAAAACCAGAAAACAGTTTTGACGTCCTTTTGCGGTAATGGCACCAAAGGCGTTACGATTGTCGGATGAAGGTGCAAAACCCACCGTTTGGAAGCTAAGAACCAGGGCTATAACAATGTAGAAGGCCACTCAGTCCAAATCCCAGCACAACTAAGTCATATATGCCAAATACCAAACCAGAATAGTAATTGCAGGTTCCCAAATCACACAAAACTGTAATACGTCTATCTCAGCCAACACAGGTCCAATTGCATTGATTCCAAAGGCACATGAAAGCTAAGACATCAAGATACATTTCATCAGAAGACACCAACATCCAAATCCAAAGCAATTCCAGTAAAAACAGACGATTACAATCACAGTTCGCACATTCTGATCTCCCAGAACAGCAACAGTAAAAATGGCATAACTCACTCTATACTACTCTAAATGCCCTGAAATTTTGCAGGCACTACAAACTCATCAATACCTACAACTTTCATGTTTTGAGCAAAGTCCAATTCGGCCTCTATCTATGACCTAAAATTTCGGACAGATTAGGGGTTCATGAACCCTAACTTTTCACATTTCATTCCAAATCCAAAATTGATTGCATTTATCATCAATTCACACCTACTAGAGTCAAAGCCCCTTATTACCAACCCTCAAAAACAACCACACCATCAAGATCATATGAAACCAGAAAATTCATCATAAAATTGAAAACTTCACCAAAACACTTCAAATCAAGAAACAAGTCACATAATCCATCACTTTAGGTCCCATTAAGCACCATATAAGCATCAATAAGTGTAGTAGAATGTTTAATCATCACTTACCTAAGAAATAAGAGAAGAGGAGTTGTAGACTACCCTAGCTTTTCAAGAAAACTTCACCAAACAACCTCTATCACCAACTAGAAAGATTTTTATGGAGTAGAAATGGATGTAAGCAAATGTTTTTGGGTGATTTGCACCAAGTAGTAGCTAGAACTTGAAGAGTTTCTTCTTCCTTCCTTGCACAAGAGGTTCGGCCAACAAGAGGTAAGAAATAGTAATTTTTTGTGCATTTTTGAGATATTTAACCAATTTTTTGGTCAAAAGTCAAAATAGTGAATAGTAACTCTTAAGTCAAAACCAATGTAGTGGTGACACTTGTCACCTACATTAATGCAATCTTATCTTTCTTTTTCCTCTCACATCAATCAATCTCACTCTCTACTTATCTCTTAACACTCGATAAATTTTACACAGTATCCGAAACTTAACCTTATTGGCCGAATTTTTCCGAACTTTTCGCACTAGTGGGTCCCACGTCCAATATATATTCTTAATTTTCTAAAAACTCTCCAATACTAGAAAAATTATCTAAAAACTATAATTGCTCATAAAATTTATCTAGAAATTTTTCCGGATACAGAAAGTGCAGTAAACAAGCCATGAAAAATGCGAAAACCTAGAAAATGCAAATTACGGGTTCTCACATGGTGACGTACCTATAAAAAATATACAACAAACTACTTAAGATACAAGGAAATACATGAGGAAAAGAAGAAGAGAATGAATAAGGAACCTGCACTTTTCTTTTGAAAGAACCCTAAGTCGCATTTTCTGCTTTAATGATGCAGAAATGAATACACGACTTCAGGAATACGCGACCTGAAGTCGCATTTTGATGACCGCATTTTTAGTGCAAAAGTTGCAGAATGCAATACGCGGCTTGTAGAGTATGCGACTTGTAGTCACATTTTTCTGGGCACCGCATTTTCTTCTACAAATTTTGCAGAAATGTTAACTTTTCAAAATTATACATGGTACCCCAATTACTCAAAATGTATCCTAAATCATTCTTTTGCCAAAATAATCAATGTACGCACATGTAAAATGATCAAAACATGCATTTTGCCCATTTCTAACGAATCAAAAATATAATTACTCAAATTGAGGGGTAGAATTCCTTCATCAAATTTCACCTTTTTCACCTCATTTGGTCACTTTTGTTTCTATTTCCCAAACCTACAAAAGAAAAATAACAAAATAACTTAAACACATAATTTAAACATAAAATCACATAAAATAAATATAAGTAACAAAAACATTGGATTGCCTCCCAAGAAGCGCTTTTGTTTATAGTCGTTGGCTCGACTATTTTGCCTCATTTCTCAAGGAGACTTTGTTAATGAATAATCCACCATTAGAGGAAGAGGTGGATCATTAAATGGTGACTTATTAGCAAAAGTCACATGTTCCAATGATATGAGAGATGGAAGTAACTTACCTATTTCAAGTGATTCATAGATAGTACCTTGAATGTGTATAACTTGAGAACTCACCAAAGGAACGTCCGCATGGTTTTCTTGGGGAATAATACCTTTAAAACCTATATTCTCAATACATTCTTCAAGAGGGGTGAAAAATGAGTCTTTAAGGCTCACCGCTTGTTGTTCAAGATTAGTTCCAAAGGTACTATCATGTGAAGGACATTTTCTCATTGAAATACAATTGAGATTCATCATTTTCATCAAAATGCAATCCACTTTCACTTGCAACATGCTCACCATTCATGCTAGGATCATTTTGTATATGATTAGAAGAAATAACTTCACACAATGCATGTAATTGGTCTTGTATTCTACCAAAGTGAGAAGTTAATTCATCTAATTTTTCCTCAACCCTATCAAAACGGTCGGAGGTTGCATTTGCTAGCTTTTCTAAAGCTAACTCCCAAGATGGCTTAGAATTATTAGCTAATGGTTCACTTTTTAGTTTCGAAAGTGAAGGTCCATTAACTAACCTTTCTATTGCCAATTTTCATGATGGTTTTGATTCATATTGAACACATTCGGGTGGATAATCATAAGAACATGAAAAAGCATTATTAGCACATTGATTATTCCAACTGTAAGCATAAAAATTGCTCCTCTTAGGACCATATTGATCAAAACAAGGATTGCAATGCCCTAATTCATCATAATAATCCACATTTGTGCTTGTCGACATATATGAGTAACATGATAACCTCCACACAAGTCACAAATCATATGATTAGAATTAAAAATATTAACTTTTCTCTTTTGCTAAAGCATATTCATAATGGTGTCCATTTGAATTTTTAACGTTATAACATCAAATTTAAACTTTAAACACCTTAAACCATTTTCAAAAGACATACCTTCAGCAATTTCTTGGTTACTTCTATTCAAGGAACTTTGCACGTGATAACCGTCCATTGCCGATCTTCCATTTCTCAAGTATTGTCCTCTCATGTTTTCTACTCCCCTTGAATCCCTAAACATGCTTTTAAAGTAACTCAAAAACAAATTTAGTCAAAGAGAATATATAACTTGACACATATAAAAACATACAAATAAAGACTCAACAAGACACTAAATACAACAATTAAGACACTAGACACAACAAAAACAAGAAAAGCAAGAAAAAATGTCTAAATTAATAAAGTTATTCTTAGCACCGATATTGACAAATCAACCCCGACAACGATGCCAAAAACTTGATAAGCACGGGGTATACATATACAATTAACTCATCCAAAATTAAATTTTATATTTATAAAATTCTAAATACCCCACACGCGATTTTTCTGCAAATATACAGGTCGTGAGCGAGTATAGGGTATTAAGAGTCGATCCCACAGAGAAGATTATCAATTACTAGTGATTTTCGAACTCCTTTATTATTTAAATTACCATAAACATAAAAGTAATGAAAATAACACTAGAAAACTCCTAGAGGTATGGAATTCCTTATTATTCTTGTAAGTGAGGTTACCGGTTAAGTGAATGCTATTATCTCGGTTAGTTATGGCATAATTTTCTAATAGATGTGAAACCTACTCTCGTAGTGAATCAACTATACTTGTAACTAAGCCATACCTACTCTCGTGGTTATAAATTAACTTCAAGCTCATTTCTTCTATGAAATTACATGAAACAAGTCACTAAAATCACATAGGTGCACCTCTACTCTCGTGAGTGTACTCCCTAGTTTATTACATTCTTAAACTAGTGTTAAATTCCAATTCTCATTGTAACTTAACTTAACACCTTTAGATAATCACAACTAATGACCGGCTAATCATGATTAGAAAAGCCAAAAGTGATAAATTACTTGCTCAAAATAATATCATCACATAATCAAATAAACATCACTAACAAGTTATAGAAAGTTCATCCATAACTCTAGATATAAACTTTAACTAAACATGAAAACAAACACCAAACTTGTATTATAGTTAAACATGAAATCAAATACAAGAGAGAAAGTGATAGAAGAGAAGTCACCCTTGTCGCATGAGTTCTAACTTTCCATCTTTGCTCTTCAAATGTTCATCCAAATCTAAAAGCTACACTAACTACTCTATACTACCCTAACTAATGAACTAAGGAAACTCTAGTGAAATCTACATTTTTGGTGAGTTTCTCTAACCTTCCAAAACTCTTAAAATGTTCTCCAAAGGCTTCTATTTATAGAGGATTCAAGAGCCAAATGAGTTGTTCCTAGTTGTTATTTTTTACTCTTAAAACTCTATGAGTTGTCTTTCCAACTGTCCAACCTTTTCTTGATTAGATACAACCGGAATTGATAGCTGGAATTGAGCTAGAAAAGTTGTGTGAAAGCAGGGCAAGCTGATGAGCAAGTTGCAAAAAACAGAAGAGAATACACGACCTCAGGAATACGTGACTTCACCTTCCGTATTGGATAATCACGTTTTCACTTCAACACCACTTCAACCAAAGGTTTCTCAATGATGGAAACTGAACTAACTCTTGTACAAAACATAAAAGTTGTAGCCCTTTAAGTTAACTTTCCAATGCTTCAAGAATCATCTCATTGTATCCTTTGTGGACCAAGATATGACCAAAATACCATCAACTGGTCAGAGCTCTATTTCAGCTTTCGACAACAGAGTTGTACTTCTGTATTTTGACTTTTTGACTAGGAAAATGACTAAACTGGATTTCAATGTCTCATTCCAAATGTATATCTTTCTCTTAGCTTTAAAATGGTACAAGAATCACCTCAATCCAATACTGGTAGCTCAAGATATATCCAAAATACCACAAGGTGTCAAAGCTGTGAAACTTGCTTCCTTTTATTCTTGATTGCATTTCCTTTTTTGCACTTCATATTCTCTTTTTATCACTTCAAATCATCATCAATCATCCAATTATGTTATCAATTCATGCCATTTGATGATTGATTTCTTAAACTTACAAAAACATGAAGTTTTTACCATTAAAACTCATAGAAATGCAATTTTTGCCATTTAAACAATAAAATGCATATTTTCACTAGAATCCTAGTTAATTAACTATAAAAGTAATTAAAACACACAAAATTAACTAATAAAACATACTAAAAACACGTAAAATATACTCTTATCAGCTTTTATTGATTATATCAATCACTTATTTGTAAAATTTAAGTAAAGAAGAGAAATCTCATTAAACATGCAAAATTATAGGCATAATTCTCCCTACTTTACTAGATATACTTTCTAAAATGCAAAAATCATAATTACATAATAACCATTTCCAAATCAAATAAGAACTAAATCTTCCAAAATACATATAAAGTTTCAACAAGTGGAAGAATTAGAACAGTTAAAGTTGGAACAAATTGGCCTTTTTAAAACAAAGACAAAAATTGCAAAAATTTTTGGGCCATAGTGAAATATTGGAAAAGATTTTAGAAAAATTTTAACAGAATTGCCCCTTATAACTGGACAAAACTCCCTGCCAACAAACTTAATTTCAAGAAAATTATCCACATGGTAATATTTCCAAGCACAATTTCAACATTTCTAATGCATTTAAGTCCACAAAATATCATCACAAGGCACTAGAATGCAAGTTAAAATAGTTCCCTCCCCACACTTAAACTTCACATTGTTCTCAATGTGAGAAAGAAAAAATAACAAAAATAAGAGAAAGTAGTACTCCCCTATTGAACTTGCGCTATCCAAATCCATGGCTAAGTGATGAATTTCCAACTTTAAGAAGTCTAGAAGCACTAAAATCACAACATAAGTGAAGATCACTTGGATGAGTTCGTACAAAAAGGAGTAATAAAACAATAAAAACTACTAAAAGTGAAGACTAAAGACAATGATAAAGAAAACATGCAAATTTGGAGAAATGGATGGGGTTGATGGTGATGAGCACTCCCTCAAGTTGCCGCTTG
Source organism: Coffea arabica (assembly GCF_036785885.1). Lineage (NCBI taxonomy): Eukaryota > Viridiplantae > Streptophyta > Magnoliopsida > Gentianales > Rubiaceae > Coffea > Coffea arabica. Next base: position 20,573,565 of record NC_092323.1, read on the forward strand.
GTTAGGTGAAAAAGGTGGAGTCGGTGGAGTTTCAATGCCAAGTTTAGCCTCAATGCGACGAAAATGCTCGGAATTCCATTTGTGCTCTTTTCGACTCTTCTTCACTTTGGCCTCGATACAAAGTAGTTTATCCGTCATCTTTTTTAGAAAAGAGCGAGTGTCTTGCGGTGATGATAGAGGACCTGAGGAGAAGGGATCCGTTGAGACCAGTTGGGGAGTTGTCTCAACACCTTGAGCCTCTTCAAGACGTGCAATTTCAAGACGTGCAATTTACCCTTATCTTTAAAGAGGCAAACTCATTAACTTACTTGCATAATAAGTATCTATCAACACCATAAGTAAGTACCAAGATTCACTATCAACAACCATTGCTCTTATAATTTCTCCAAATGACACATATGAGTGCAATAAGCAATAATATCCAAATAATTAGAGGAAACAACTAAACAAACACACAACTTACTTACATCTTAATGACCTAAATAAGCATAATTAAATGCTAAATAGCACCTTGACCAAGAGTTTTAGGCTTAAAAAGGTCATTAATTTGCTATTTACCAAAAATTCTAGAATAAACATGCCAAAAATCAAGAGAAAAGCAAATTAAGCATAAACTTAGCATGTAAATATCCTAGAGCAAATCAGCTATCTCATAAAATTTTCTCCAATCCAATTAACTCAAGAAATTAGCTAATAAATCTCTAGTCACATTAATCCTCAAAATTAGCTAAAAATTGCTAAATTCACCAAATAATCACAAGTTCATGAGTTAACCATCACCAATAATCATCAATAACCTCAATAAGTACAATGGAAAGCATCAAACTTCACAAAATGAAGAAATTAGAAATTGCCCAAAAATTAGAAAAAAGTGAAAAATGGCAAAATTCAAATGGCAAAATTTGGTGAAGATTTGCTACCTCAAACTTGTTGGTTGATGCTTTTGGATGCAAATGGTGAAGAAACCCCCTAAAATCTCACTCTGAGTCGGCCTCAAATAGAGAGTTCAAAAATTTGAAACCCTTGTCTTTGCCAATCTTAAATCCGAATTAAAACTTATTTTTGAAAAAGTTTAAGCTATGAAATCATCTCCAGAAGTAAAGAGAAGTGTTTTGGTGAAGTTGGTTTGAAGATTGGATGGTGAAAAGAGTGATTTTAGTGAGCAGTGTGTGTTTTAGGTAAGAGTGTACGGGCGAGGTTGAAGAAGGAGGGAAAGAAGAAATGCACGGATTCCTCTCTTGTGCGTGTGACTGGCCAGAATCCGAGCACTTTATGGCCGGATATCTAGCCGGATTTTTGGCTGGATTCGAGGCAATGAGCACAAAATTTTTTTTCGCCTGCCCTGTCAATCCGGACGTGAATTCAGCCAATATTTGACCGGATTTGCTACAAAAAGTTCTAATTTCTGTAATTTTTCCTCCAATTTTCTACTTGACCAAGTTTCCGCACTCATCCCGTTTTCAATTGTTTTCATGTTTTTCAAGAAAAATTCCTTTAAACCATAAAAATGTGCTTTTCTCAACCAAACAGACGTAGAAATACTTGATTATGCATTAATATAACTCAAACATGAACTACACTAAATGCATGAAAGGTATGATTTGAACATGAAAACTCCCCTTTTTCCTCCTCATAAGCTCTTTTGCTCTTGAAAGAAATTGCTTGAATCCTTGCCATTGCCACCTACAAAACATACAAAAATACTAATCAAACAACTAAAATCTACTAAAAACAAGAAATCGATGGGTTACCTCCCAACAAGCGCTTCTTTATAGTCATTAGCTTGACTATATAATCTCATTTTTCAAGGAGATTTTGTTAATGAATAATCCACCATTTTAGGTCGTGGTGGATCATTAAAATGTGGCTTAACAACTAGAGCCACATATTCTAATGATATGAGAGGTGGAAGTAGGTTACCTAACTCAAGTGAGTTGTAGATATTACCTTAAATATGCACCACTTGAGAATTCACCAAAGGAACGTCCACATGATTTTCTTGGGGAATAATACTTTTAAAACGTATATTCTCAATACATTCTTCAAGAAATGTGAAAAATGAGTCGTTAAGGCTCACCTCTTGAGCTTCAAGGTTAGCTCTAAAGGTACTATCATGTGAAATAGACATTTTTTCATTGAAACACAAATTACATTCATCATTTTGATCAAAATGCAATCCACTTTCACTTGCAACATACTCACCATTCATGCTAGGGTCATAGTGCATATCATTAGAAGAAATAACTCCACACAACTCATGCAATTGGTCTTGTACTCTACAAAAGTGAGAAGTTAATTCATCTAATCTTTCCTCAAACCTATCAAAACGATTAGAAGTCACATTTGCTAGCTTTTCTATAGCCAATTCCCAAGATAGCTTAGAATCGTTAGCTAATGGTTCGCTTTCTAATTCTGAAGGTGAAGGTGCATTAACTAACCTTTCTATTATCAATTCTCAAGAGGGTTTTGATTTATATTGGACACATTCGGGGGGATAATCATAAAAACATGGAGAATCACTATAAGTAATTAATTATCCCAACCATAAGCATAAGAATTTCTCCAATTAGGACTATATTGATCCAAATAAGGATTGTTATGCCCAAATTCATTATAATAATCCATATTTTGTGCTTGCATACATGTATTAGTAGCATGATAATCTCCACACGAGTCACAAATCATATGATTAGAATTAAAAGTATTAATATTCCTCTTTCGTTCAATCTCATGCTTAATGGCGTCCCATTGAACTTGTAATGTTACAACATCAAGTTTAGCCTTTAAGCATCTCAAACCATCTTCAAATCACATACCTTCGGTAATTTCTTGGTTACCTCTATTCAAGGAGTTTTGCACGTAGTAACCATTCGCTACCGAACTTTCACTTCTCATGCATTGTCCTCCAAATTGACTTACCCTTCTCACTACCTAAAATTATTTTTAAACAACTTAAAAGCAAAATTAGTAAGAAGAATAGACGATAAAATACATACACATTAAACACACAAATAATAGAAAATACATTCAAGACTAACTTGACAAATGCACAACAAACTAGACTCAATTAATACACAAGAAGAACTATTAAAATGTCTAAATTAATAAAGTTGCTCTTCACGCCGTTATTGCCATTAATCTTCCCCGGCAACGGCACCAAAAATTTGATGGGTTTTTAATATAAGTACAAGTTTAAATCCAATTTATACCTGTTTTGACTGCAAGTATACAGGTCAACTAGTAGTTTATGGCATAGATCAGGTCGATCCCACGAGGAAGATTGGACAATTACCGACACTACTAAAGCTTTTTTATTATTTAAACGATCAATGAATTAAAAGGGATAAAATTATACTAAACTTATGCAAGATAATAACACATGAAAGCTCCTTAGGTTATGGTATAATCCCTAGATAGTCGGCCGGATTTCCCCCTGCATTTCTTTGCAATTTTTGTCCAATCTTCAATTTTGCTCCAATTTTGCCTCAACTTCAACTAAACGTTTTTTGATAATAGAAGCTGAATTAACTCTTTACCAAAACATAATACTTGTAGGCCTTTGAGTTATCTTTCCAATACATCAAGACTCACCTCATTTGGATTTGTGTAGGCTGAGACATGACTGAAATACCCCTGACTGCTAACTGCCTCGTTTCAGCTTCGACTATAGCAATTGGCTACTGTAATTCGGATTTTTGACCTGGAAAACGTTTAAACTGGATTTCAATGTCTTCACATGAATTGTAGATCTATCTCTTATCTTCAAAATGGTTCAAGAATCATCTCAATATGATCATTGTAGCTCAAGTTATAACCGAAATACGAAAATGTGTCAAAGCTGTCAACTTTCTTTTTCATCCAAATGAAGTATATTTCCAATTCCTATAAAAATTATGGACAAAATACAAGGAAAAGGGACATTTAATCACTTACGAGCATTTTACACTAATTAGAGTCAAATTGATCCATTTTCTTCCTATAATATTGCCAAAATGACTAAAAATAACATAAAATATCATTCAAAAATAGCTTAAATTAGTCACTTATCAACATGATTACCCTGAATGTTTAATATTGCTAAGCTATCTACCACTCTATTAGCTTCTCAAAAGACATGAGTTATTGAAGCCAATGACAGGTGTCGAGCCTGTACAATAATAAATACCTACTCGAGAAAAATGTAAATTTTACGTATAGCGGTGAGTAGTGTCGAATCCACAAGGATTGGGGATAATTCGTTTCCTTTCGAGTCAAGACAAGTGGGGGGTTTTCAATGGGAGGCAAATAAAAATGAAATAAAATAAACAAAATTCAAAACTATCTCACAAAGCACAATTTACTAAAAATAGCAATTAATAAAAATTCTACCCAAAAGATCAACTGCTCAGGCACGGTCCAATTAAATGCTCATCGATGCAAGGATATTTCATCCATTTATCACTAGGTTGGTTATAGCTATCAACAACCTCTGACAGCCAGTTTTTCCTTACCTTTTCGACAGCCAAGGTACGACCGTTGACTGTTTCTCTAACCAAAAAATAACCCTAGGTACGACCATAGGAATTTAATTATCCAGTTGCATTAAACCTGGAAAAATCCAACCCTAATCAATAAACACGCTAAGATGGTTTATTTAAATTAGATCTCGCGTTTCCCCAACATAAAGCCAATTATGGTGGTTGTCACTAGTTATCAACTAAACGAACAATTACGGATTCAAATCAGTTAATGTGACAGTAGACTATTGAATTAAATCAAATATCCGGCCGTTGATATTCAATTAATAAAATACCCATGAACAATTAATTCAGGAAACGCACGAATAGCAACAGATTGGAAGAAATAATGAAAATTCGATTAGATCTCACAGATATTATGGACCACACCTTCACGTCGACTTTTGGGTAAAGGAAAAAACTAGCCGCTCCTTATCGTGTCAATCACACGTGGGTTAATTGATTCCATCCGCACAAACATCACAGAATTTGGAACGATGAAATACCGAAGAAAGAAAAAGGAAAAAGTCTTCATTGTCTCTGCGTTGATGTTCGTACTAAAACCCAAAGTTCAACACAACACCCACGAGAATTTGACAGAGCCGAAGCAAGAGCAAAAGAGTCTAAAGCGTAAAAGCCAAAAAGCCAAAAAGCAAGGAAAAGTCTACAACATCTGACTGCTGCGTGAAAAGAAAACTAAAGCTAAAAAATTTGCCCCCTCGTGAATCTGGCCTTTTCCTATTTATAGCCATTAATTAGCGCCGCCAGGAGAAATCCACAAAGGGGTCAGGAACAAAGCTTTTGTTTAAAGGTTCTGATCCAGTGCTTCGGGTTCACGTGGACTGGGATCCTTAGTTGGCTTTGCTGCAATTAATCCCGCGAGTCCGTCCTTTTGATGTACCTCTTTCGGTCTCTGGCGTGGGCATGCCCTGAGACAAAAAGTCTTCTGAAAATTTGCCCTGCGAGAGCACTTTTTACGCCAACCACCTACACTTTACACAAATGCCAAATATGAGCAAAATTTCAATTCTTAGCACCATGAGTAGCCATAATTAGAACAAAATAATTGTGCAAAGTGTGCAAAATAATTGCTCTATCAAATCCCCCCACACCTAGACAATGTTTGTCCTCAAGCATTTTGGAGCTTTGAAGCACAATCAAGATAGCAACAGTTTCATAGTCATCTATACTAGCACAAACATCTTGTACTCCTGACAATGTCACCAAAATTAGAACATACTGGATAGGTAGGAATCCAAAAAGAATATGAACAGTAATACTCGTTACCTCCAAGAAAGTGTATGAATACTAGAAAAGCTCAAATCAACATCATGAAATGGCATTACTATAGGCATGCACGTTTATCAAATCTCCACCACTCAAAAGTGAATCAAATACACTAATCAAAGGGGCTTTAATAGGGTTGTAATGGGACTTAGTTAAAAGGTGGGACAAAAAGTTAAGTATAGGGTGTAGTGTGCCACGAAGATGCCTGATATCCACTTCATAACCATAATACATTACCAGGGGATTTCACAAGCAAGGCATTTCCATTTGCTATTCCTACTGTGAAAGTATCGAAATTGACTTCTTTTGCTCTTTTTTTTCCATTTTTTTTCTCTTTTTTTTTGAAGGGGAACGGTTCGCAAGGCGTGGGCACGCCTTGTAAGCCAGAGTCTGCTGTTCACCTTTTTGTTGACAATTTCAACCATTTTTGTTCCCCTTTTTTTTTCTTTTTTTTTTCTTTTCTTCTCTTTCAATCTTCAGATGCACAGAAACAGTACCATACAACATCAAATCTAACGAAACTCGCAGCCATAGATTACTTGCCTTGCAAACGCAATGAATTTTCAAGCATCCCTTAACAACACCAGGTGGAACAAAAAAGTCTAAAAAAAAGTCATGGGTTATTACACATGGTTAACAAACAAAGAGAAGGATAAAAACTCAAACGGGTTCACTATCGGAAGATAAGATGAAGGCGTGGTTTTTAGAAAGTCAAAGAAGGTTAAATCCTAAATGCCCTTATCATTTCAAATGCATCCAGTTCAACAAAATGTGGTCTCGACATGTACAAAATAGCAAGTTCTAGAATGCTGATACCATGCATGATACCCACTCAATCAAATAAAAATAGAGCAAACAAGAATAATGTGCGCATATAAGGCTCAAAAGCTCCCAAAAGTTTCAAGAATGGGTCAAGTCCAGCATATTCAACACTCAACAACACTGCCAAGGGAAAACAAAATGCATAGCTAGTATTTTTACCCACATACCCACGCACCTTGATTGTGTCATTCATCACAGCAACATGCTCCAGCATTAACAAGCATAGAAATAAACAAAAAGCCGACTAATTACAATGTTTTCATTTTTTTTCATTTTTCCCATTTTTTTTGTTTTTTTTTGTTTTTTCTTTTATTTTTTAGAGTAACAAAGCAAAAAGAAATAATGGAAGCCACTCTCCTACACCTAAAACCTACATTGTTCTCAATGTAGAAAAGATAAATAAAGTATTAGGAGAAAAGAAGAGAAACTTCCCTAACCACCGGGGAGGGAAAGCGAGACACTAAGGCGGAGGAGGGTGAGGCGGCTGCGTGCACAAGGTGGTGTGGTGGCGGCGGACGCAAGGTGGAGTGGCGGCGACGGACGCAACACGAACAGGAAGGAGAAGACTGAAGCTAAAATAAAGTGAAAAGGGATTAGACAAGACAGGATAAAGAAAAAAAAAGTAGAAAAGTGGGGCTAGGAAAAAAAAATTTCTTTTTAACTTTTGTTATCGGAAGGGTTGGAAGGCGTGGGCACGCCTTGGAAGTTATAGTCTTCTGACCGTCAATTCCAAAACTTCATTCCTTAGGTGTGACGACCTAGCGTGGGCATGTCTAACTGCCAGCTTCCTACCACAAAATAACAACCCACTAAATGACACTAATACTTAACAAAAACTTCAAAAATATAAGAAAACTAAAACAAAAGAAGCCTTGGGTTGCCTCCCAAGCAGCGCCTTTCTTTAATGTTTTTGGCTAGACATCGTCATATTTATTCACGGAGGATAAAATCGTGTGGCTCGTCTCAATACTTCATCTTCTATATATCTATGATATCCCTCGTAAATAGAGTAATCCTTGAGCACATGAGGTATGGTCTTCCCTGGATTAGTAGCTGGCTCTAAACAAGTCAATAAGAATATTAGTTCTTCACTTACTCCTCCATCACGGACACTTACTAGTTCGAGATATTTTTTCATCGTAACTCTTAACTTATTCCTGTCATGAAATCCAAAATCTTCTGGTATAATAAAATCAATTTCACTAACAGGAATTGAAGAATAAGAGTTAGGTAAATATTGATTAAGGACTGGAGGAGATATCACCGCATTTGAAGATTGTTCACTGGATTCATCCACTTGAACCATTTGATGTTGGATTCTCAATTCTTGTACTTCAACTTTCTTTTCAACTGCATCTTTAGTTTTTTCTTCTTGAGACTCTTGCAGTACCATGTCATTTGTTAGGATAATTGCACTCTCATCCACTTCAAGGCCGATGTTAGTCTGTGAGAGCAATTCTGACATCGATGATGGCTGTTGCTGTTGATATTGATGTTGAAAATCGGTTGGCTCTGGTGCATAATTAAAATTGGAGTTGTCACACCATCTTTGATCACCCATTTGAATAAGGGTCATGTCACGTTCGAGATTGGAGTGAAAAACTTCCAAACTTATTGAGATAGGCATTCAGGTAATCTTGATATTTAGAGCACATACTGGTTGAATGATCTATGGCATAACAAATCTCACAAGTTGCAACAGCCATTTTGTCTATAAGAAAGCTTAGTGAATCTGAATATTGATCATCAGAACAAACACAAGCCTCATTTCCTTTCGTAAAAATAAAATTCAGTCTATCACCAAAATACGAAATGTCAGCAGCCATAAAAAAAAGAAAAATAAAAAAAATAAAACAAGATAAACTAAAAAAGAAACAAATTAATCAGGCACCAGTCCCCAGCAACGGCACCAAAAATTGACAGGTGTCGAGCCTGTACAATAATAAATACCTACTCGAGAAAAATGTAAATTTTACGTATAGCGGTGAGTAGGATCGAATCCACAGAGACTGGAAATAATTCGCTTCCTTTCGAGTCAAGACAAGTGGGGGGTTTTCAATAGGAGGCAAATAAAAATGAAATAAAACAAACAAAATTCAAAACTAACTCACAAAGCACAATTTACTAAAAATAGCAATTAATAAAAATTCTATCCAAAAGATCAACTGCTCAGGCACGGTCCAATTAAATGCTCATCGATGCAAGGATATTTCATCCATTTATCACTAGGTTGGTTATAACTATCAACAAGCTCTGACAGCCAATTTTTCCTTACCTTTTCGACAGCCAAGGAACAACCGTTGACTGCTTCTCTAACCAGAAAATAACCCTAGGTACGACCGTAGGAATTTAATTATCCAGTTGCATTAAACCTGAAAAAATCCAACCCTAATCAATAAACACGCTAAGAGGGTTTATTTAAATTAGATCTCGTGTTTCCCCAACATAAAGCCAATTATGGTGGTTGTCACTAGTTATCAACTAAACAAACAATTACGGATTCAATTCAGTTAATGTAACAGTAGACTATTGAATTAAATCAAATATCCGGCCGTTGATATTCAATTAATAAAATACCCATGAACAATTAATTCAGGAAACGCACGAATAGCAACAGATTGGAAGAAATAATGAAAATTCGATTAGATCTCACAGATATTATGGACCACGCCTTCACGTCGACTTTTGGGTAAAGGAAAAAACTAGCCGCTCCTTATCGTGTCAATCACACGTGGGTTAATTGATTCCATCCGCACAAACATCACAGAATTTGGAACGATGAAATACCGAAGAAAGAAAAAGGAAAAAGTCTTCCTTGTCTCTGCGTTGATGTTCGTACTGAAACCCAAAGTTCAACACAACACCCACGAGAATTTGTACAGAGCCGAAGCAAGAGCAAAAGAGTCTAAAGCGTAAAAGCCAAAAAGCAAGGAAAAGTCTACAACGTCTGACTGCTGCGTGAAAAGAAAACTAAAGCTAAAAAAATTGCCCCCTCGTGAATCTGGCCTTTTCCTATTTATAGCCACTAATTAGCGCCGCCATGAGTAATCCACAAAGGGGTCAGGAACAAAGCTTTTGTTTAAAGGTTCTGATCCAGTGCTTCGGGTTCACGTGGACCGGGATCCTTAGTTGGCTTTGCTGCAATTAATCCCGCGGGTCCGTCCTTTTGATGTACCTCTTTCGGTCTCTGGCGTGGGCAAGCCCTGAGACAAAAAGTCTTCTGAAAATTTGCCCTGCGAGAGCACTTTTTACGCCAACCACCTACACTTTACACAAATACCAAATATGAGCAAAATTCCAATTTTTAGCACCATGAGTAGCCATAATTAGGACAAAATAATGGTGCAAAGTGTGCAAAATAATTGCAAATACCAAATATGACCAAAATTCCAATTCTTAGCACCATGAGTAGCCATAATTAGGACAAAATAATGGTGCAAAGTGTGCAAAATAATTGCTCTATCAGCCAATAATTTTTGCAATAGCCACTGAATCCTTCTTATGACGTTAACCATAGACCACCTCCCCATGCCCCCTGCCTTCACCAAGTGTACCAATGCCAAAGAATCTACTTCCAATGTAATGCCTTGCAACTCCCTATGAAAGCAAATGACTAGCCCTTCCATCAAAGCCATGCCCTCCGCCAATACTACGTCCACATCTCTCCAAATTCCTTATAAAAGACAAACACAACCTTAGCTTCCAAGCACTGCAGCACCTCTCCTCCTCTTGCCTTCCTATTAACTTCACTCGCATCCGTATTCAACTTAAAACCCCACAACAGCGACCTTCTCCACGACACTACCCTCACCCTGACCTTCCTCTTTTTAACTTGACTAAATCGTGCCCAAAAATAGTCCATGTCACCCTAAAAAATGCGCCCTTATGAATTTCTTGGCCTGTCCTAACCTCGATCAACTTGTTTGTCCTTCACATTTATATCCAAAGTAGCTACTGCTAGATGTATGTAATTTGCTTCATTTTTTACTTTATAAGCAAGATCCTTATTACTATTTTTTCTTAAATTTATTAGGTGTTGCTAGAATAAGGTCCTAATAATTTTCTTGCAAGAGCTAAGAAACATGCAAAAAGAATTTCTACACAGAATTCGCACAGAAAAATTCATAACATATTACCATTATTAACTATTCACACTTTTACGGCAATATTCAACATTTTCTTAAATGTTGGGGAACATATTTTAATTATCAAACTACCAAAATAGACTTTAAGATAGTGCATACTCGAATAGCCATCCACATAAAGTTTACTTCAACTTTCATGCAACAATCAATGGCCTTGTTCTCAACTGATTTTAGGAGCCTAACAACCAAATAGACTTTAAGATAGTGCATACTCGAATAGCCATCCACATAAAGTTTACTTCAACTTTCATGCAACAATCAATGGCCTTGTTCTCAACTAATTTTGAGAGCCTAATTTAAGCTTTTGATTTTCAAAAGAGGTGATTTTGTTGTGTTTTCAACTAATTTTGAAAAACTAATTTTAGATTTTTTAGGGTTCAAGGAAGCCAAAAATCAGAAGCAAGTCTTGAGGTGCTTTTAAATTCTAATTATGGCCTACTTTTCATGTAGACAAATGTACCTCTTAGAGTTTAATATAATTACTAAACTAGCTAAAGATAAGAAAACATTTTATGGTCTTTCTATTTTCTTCCTATTCTCAACTCACTTCCAAATGCATCTATGTGTCCCTTATTCTTCTCATCCACTATTTAATTTTCATAAAAAAAGTAATTTATCACATTAAAAAATCATTTAATAGCACAAAAGGTCATTTATGTAGCATATGAGGGTAATACATGAGTTATTCTAAAAAATCTAATTTTCTAGATTCAATTTTACAAAATCAACTTTTACAAAATTATTCAGATGGTTGTTAATGAAATTGACAAGGTTCCCCTTGAAAAATTAGATTTAAATGTTTATGTGGAAGAAGGTAGGTATGTCTGTGATGCAAATGCAAATCTTGATGCCTTGGATTGGTGGAAAGGGGAAAGATGGAGATTCCCCATATTATCAAGGATGGAAAGTGATGTACTTGCTAGTCTAGTTACAACTGTGGCATCCAAATCTACTTTCAGTGATGGTGGTAAAATAATCGATGATCAATATGTTTCTGTGTCGATTGAAATGGAGCAAATGCTATTTTGTTGCAATTATTGGTTTTGCGGTTTCATGGGTTAAAAAACAAGTCTTATGTAAGTAAAATATATCTTCTATTTGCAAATTTATTTTGGTGCCTCATTTTACCTTGTTAGAAATTGGAACTTTCTTGTTTTTGTTTTGTAGGAACCACTTGATGTTGCCAAATCATCTACCATTGAAGAAATGGATTTTTCTGACATGTGAATTCTATTTTCTGGAGTAGGTGATGCTAGACCTTGTCGAATTTGTTTCCTAAAGTGAAGTTGGACCTTGTTAAAGTTCAATTTGTGAAGCTGGACTTGTCTAAAGTTGTTTTCTGGTTTATTGGTTGCTCAGATTTGTGACTGCAATTGACTATGTATGAAAGACATTCTGAAATTTGTGATTTGTGAAGTTGGACTTGGTCAAATTTTTAGTTATCTAGCATTTTCTTATATAGTTATTTGGCTGGACTTTGTGTCTTCATTGACTTGAAAAGAATTTGATCAAATCTATTGACTATATATTTAGATGGAATTTGTAATTTGCGAGGCATTTTGTTTTGTGAAAATGTGAATTTGCAAGTTTAACTTTGGTATTGCTTTGGGTGTTTGTTATTGGCTTATTCCTTGTGAAGTCAAATATGACATATTTTTTTATGCAATTAATTTGTGATTGTGAATGGCAACCTAGCAAATCTGGTATTTTTAGATAGGGTAAGGGATTTGTTTGATTAAACCTGTGTGATTGAATTGTGGCATTTGTATGAATATTGCCAAAATTATTGCAGTTGTTTGACAAGGATTTTGAGTTCAAACTTGAGCTCGAGTTCAACCTCGAGTCACATATCCCATTTATCGAGTCGATCTCAAGCACACTTCAAGGCTCATCTACTTAGTTGAGCAAGTTTAAACTTGGCTCGATAGATGCATAAGTCGAGTTTGAGAATCCAAAAATCGACTCGACTTCACTCAATTAATAGCACTATTTGGGATGTCAATTGTTTTCGATTGTTGGAGTTATATATAGTTTTCCTGTGTAGTAGTGAGGAATGCAATTTTTTGGTTTTAGGTTTATGCATGTATAACTAATGGGTATAAGTTTTAGTGATTTTAGAGTAAAACATTAATAGACTTGATAATTATTATTATTATTCTTTTGCTAGTTGAGCCATCTTCTAAATTTGTATTTTTACGTCTTTGCTTTTTTCTTGTTTTTCCGAAAAGTAAAAGTTTTCTAGGTGATAAATCGCTATGTGTTCATCAATGGATTTAGTGGTCAAATGAAGCAATGGATTTCTCGCTTGGTTGTTGTAGAATGTGGAGGAGCCAATCTGCCACAGACATGTGTCAGTTCAAACAAGCCTGTTCGAGCTGACAGGGAAGCCAGTTCGGGCGTGATCACCGCTTCCTCGCTGAATGGGCTGAATAGGCCGATAATCCTTGACCTCTCAGTATAAGGTTGGAGGTAGAGTTCAAAAAGGAGTCCACCACTAGTAGCCTAGTAGGGCTCATAATTCCACAAGGAACAACTACTGAGAACTCTATAAATACAACACAACGGGACAAAGCAAAGTATGCAACCTACAATAAACAATACTCTTGCTCTGCTTGTAAGCATCACTGACTTGACCGTCGGAGTCGGAACGGGGAGTTAGTCCCACTGTTCACTCTTCTGCAGGTCAGTTCGGAACTATCTCGTTGGTACCGGTTCGGTTTCTCTTAGTTCGAGTCCATCTCTGATGCTTAGTTCGGATTGTGCTCTCGGCAGTCGCATCAATTGGCGCCGTCTGTGGGAACTTTGACTCTTTCTTTGCGAAACATGCCAAGAACCAGATCCCGAAAGAACACTGAGGAATCGAAGGGGAACGAGCAAACCTATCCCCAAAATCCTCACCAGGGGCCAACTCATGGTAAGGAGGGAACGGAGCTCTCGCGAATCCCTCCTGAACAGCTGGTACAAGCGGTGGCGGAGAATCTGCCCACCTTCGAAGCAATCATGAACTACCTAAAGGGTCAAACTGGAGACCGTCACGTCCAGGGTCCTAAAGCCCGGAAGGAGGGCGGAATAGAACTGTCGGAGCCCAGGACAGAGAGCCCCCGCCCCCTACGGAAACGAGTACGAAAGGATTCTATTCATGAGCAAATGGACATCCTGGAGCCTTCTCATAAGAACTCCCGAACAGACCATTTTGAGTCTTTTCAGGGGATCCCTCGGAGGGAGAACTCTCCGAGGAGAGAAGAGTATCCTATACAGGATGAATTGGACCTACTGTTGGACCCGAAAGAGGACAAATATTCTTCCTCTCCCTTCGTGTCGGACATTGAGAATTACCCTTTACCTGCTAAGTTCAAAATACCGAGTATGAAACCCTACAACGCGACCAGGGATCCAGAAGATCATCTGTTCGCATTCTTGACCCACATGCGACTACAGACGGCCGCTAATGCAGTTAGGTGTAAAACCTTCCCCATGTTCCTGGCGAGAAGGGCGCGTCGATGGTTTCAGGGGCTATCCCCCGATCGATTCGATCCTTCCGACAGCTCGCGCGCTTGTTTGCAGCTCAGTTCGTTTCGTCCTGAGCTTTCTCCAAAAACACTGCTCATCTGATGGCAGTTCAGCAAAAGCTAGATGAGTCGCTGTGAGAATACATGGTGCAATTCAACAACGAGTCTCTCCAGGTCCGGGATCGAGATGATAAGGTCGTCAGGGCCGCCTTCATCAATGGATTGCATATGCAGAAATTATATATCGAGTTCGTTGAAAAACCTCCCAAGTCTATTCGGAAAATGTTGGACCGAACTCACGAAAAGGCCAATGCCGAAGAGGCTAATCGCCTGAAGAGCGAGCAGGAGAGACAGAGAGACGAAAGGAGGAGAAAGAACATGGATCCGGGGGAAGCACGAGGAGGTCAATCGCGGAAGAATACGTTCGACCGTTTGCCAAGGAACAGGGCTTTTGAAGGAGAGAGAAGATGGACTCCTTATGAGAACTTGGAAATTCACCTATATTTTCCTTATAATTCTCTTATTTTGAATAAGTTAAATTATAAATTCCTTTTACTACCAATTTACTCTCTCAATAGGTGTAATATATACTAGAATCGAGAATTTACCTTTACGTTTATAGTTAGTATAAATTAGGATTTTTGTGCATTTTGGCCGTGTAATCACTTGGCGAGATGTGTATACTAAATTTGGTGGTTAAGAGTGAGTTTTAGATAAGAGGAAGTGCGTGATTAGAAGTGCTATTAATAAGTTAGTGAATCATAAGTTAAAACACAAGTACGCAAGAGTTAAGGAAAATAGACTTGAACCGACGTGCACTGTTTGTTACCTGTTGAGTACTCCACTTGACAGATATTTTTTTACCCTAATCTTCTTGTTTTTTATTTCACCTAATCCTTCCTAAATTATCCCTTAATCCAGTCATCTTTGTTGACTAAGGAAAAGGAAAGAAAAGAAAAAAAAAAAGAGAAAACTTGGCTTTGACAAGTGTCAAAGATCCAAGGGTTGGTTGACCAAATGAGTTTTCTTTCTTCTTATCTTTCTTCTTGGTTCATTTTTCTTCATTCTCTTCTTGTGTTGGCCGAAAATTGGGAGAAAAAAATAAGAGAGAAAACCTCCAACTCCAATCTTGACTTTTGCCTTGTTTGAGTTGAAACCACAAAACTAAACTGATTAATCTAGCACCAAGGAGCTAAGGAAGCTTGTTGTGGAGTTGTTTGGAGAGAAATAGCTTGGTTCTTCACGTTCTTCAAGTGTTTTGGAAGGCATAAGTCTAAAACTTCCTTTTTCTTTCTTGTTTTAGCAAAATATGGGATAGATGACTTGAATCTTGAATTATGTTGGATGATACTTTAGTTTTGGTGAAGATTAGCGAATTTCAACTAGGGTTTGTGATTTTTCAGTTTTGATTTATGATGTTTATCTCTAATATGTAGGTATTGAACTTGGAAATGAAATTTGTGAGATGATTAGTGGGTTGATTGTGATATTTAGCCTTAAAAGATGAAATTTCAGCTTTGTCAAGCAATTTTCAGCTTTGATGAGTAGTTTTAGGGTTGATATGCAAAATTCCAGCATTTGGTGGTGAATTTCAGTTCTGCCCTGTTTTTGGACTCAACTTGGGCAGCGAATTTCTTCATATTTTCAATTGAATCAGCTTTTGGACAAAACATGAAAGTTATAGGAATTTGAGTTAACTTTCTACCTGAAAAATTTTAGATCAATTGGATCATTTTAGCTTATAATTTGGTTAGAGCACTCCTGATTGCGCGAAAACTTTAATTTTCCTGACCTGTTTTTCATGTGTTTCTGACTGTCCATTTTTTACCCTAAAAATGCGAGAATTGGGTGTTGATGTCTTCATAGGAAATGTAGCTCTATGTCTTAGTTTCGAAATACCATAAAATTTACCTCGATCCGATATACGTAACTATAGTTATGACCAAAACACCGAAAGATGACAAATCTGCCACTTATAATTTCTTCACTAAACTGGTTTCCAACTTTGATATTCATGGTGACAAGTTATTATTTGGTTTTTTTGGTTGGTTTTGAGACCTTGAATAGATGTATGTTGTTGGTTATCACTTGTGGTTGGATTGGAGGTTTGTTGGCCTGTGAATCCAAGTTGTACTTGGATGGGAAAAGTAAGAAAATAGGGGAAATGCTGTCCAAATTTCTAGTACTTGCTCCTATGAATATTAGTGAGATGTAAGGTTTGATTTTGGGTTAGTTGGATCTTAAGTTACATATGTATTCTTGAATGCACTTTAATAGTAATATATGAGTGTTTTGACCTAGATTTGGTATCAACTAAGATGAAAAGTGTTAGTTTTATCTCGAAAACTTTGAATTACATTTGCTCACTTCAATTTGGGATTGGTAATTCTTTCAACTATTGATTCCTGAAATTTTCTTTTGTTATGTTTGAATTTGAGGAATGACTCAAGATTTTTCATGACTTGAAAATTCAAATGTTATTATTCACTTTAAAACTGTATTTTCATATTTGCAATGGTAATTTCTGAATTTTTTATGGTTCATCTAGATTTTGATTAGTTGAACCATAATACCTTATTTTGACTGATCTAGGTTTCTTTGGTGATCCGGAGTACAATCTGGAAGGAAACTTTTGACATATCTCTTACTCATATTGGTAAGTGTTCCAACTGCATGTTACCTGCTCATTGTTGCTAGAAATTTACTAAACACTTGATTTGATATTTCATAAGCGAGTGTGTACTTTATCGCACTTAACCTAACTCAACTAAACACTTGATATCTCATTCATGCTTGTACATGTAACTTGATTTGCATTGACTTGTACTTGTATTTGTACTTGTGCTTGACTTGTAAGTGTTGAGCGGCAGTATGTACCACTCTCAATTCGAGTGGGAGGTGCCTCTCCTTCCCTTCTCCGCATTTTTTCCTTGATTAAGTCGATTGGTCATCGACTATACTAACTACTTGAGAACCCAAACCCCACTGGCTAGTTAATCGAGTCAAGTCGGCAAGGGTTTGATCGATTAGATAACGAACCATGGGTCTTTTGTTTTGTCGAGTGCAGTGTTATCTTCTCAACTAATCGGTATGCTCAAGTATTACCACACGTGTTTATCTTGACGTTCGGACCTGGTAAGAAGGTTGATTGGTGGATGAAAATTGGTGTAAAGTGGAGATCTACGGTTATGGTTTGCTACTTCAAACGTTGACGGAGTGTCAACGGGTTCGGATCAAGTAATGCAGCGGGAATTTGGCTCTTGAGAGTCATCTGTATCCTTATATTTTGAAATGATTGTTACTTGTAGTGTTATTATTTTTTGAAAAAAAAAACCTTTACACTCGCTTATTTTGAGATTTGCTACTCGAAGTGTTATTGCTCACTTTTATGAACTTTTATGCTCGCTACTTTGATATTGCAAATTTTACATAATGATCAACTTGCTATTTGGGTCTGCATGATGTATTGGAACCTTACTGAGTTTTGGTTCACTCAATTAGTTTCTTTTGTTTTCCTTACAGGGGGTACAAGTATAGGCGTGAAGTTGGAAAGGCTAGTTTTTTTCTAGATTTTTAATGTTTGTAATTCTACTAGCACTAGTGCTCGATTAGGGTTAGAAGTGCCACTAGAACTTGAAGCTATTGTTATATTTGAATATGTATGAATGGTTAAGATAGAAATGAATGTACATGTACTTTCTAAGCTTGGGAACTGTTGTTTCCTTTTTTTTTGAAGTTATAGCTTATTTTATTCGAAATAAGTAAGCGAGTCCTGGCGAGAGTTGGGCAGGCGGTCCGCTAAATCTTGGGGTATGCCCTAGGGGGAGGTGGGGTCGTCTCACTCCTCTCACAGCACCAAGGGCTCAAGTCCTCGCCGTGATGGAACAGGAAGGTCTCTCGCGATCTCCCAGGAAGTTAGCCGACAGTAAGAGTAAAAGAAACCAAAATTTGTACTGTGCTTACCACAGAGACGTGGGACATGATACGGAGGAATGTCGGGACCTTAAGAAAGACATTGAAGAGCTGATCAAACGACAACACCTAAGACAATTCATCCGCAGTGGACGAAATGAATAGAGGCGAAGGGAGTACCAGTGAGAAGGCAGGAACTACTCGCGAGACCGACCCTGGAGTCATAGGGACCGAACTCCCGAACAGGAGACGTAGAACTTGGTGGGAGTAATCAACACCATCGCGGGAGGTTCCACTGGAGGGGACAGTCATGCAGCTCGACGGAACAACCGTCCACTTCCTAGCGGAGATAATCCGAGTAAGCAGTTGAAGATGTGCGAGAAAATAATATACGGACCTGTAGATGCAGTTCCCCTTGCTTCCAATAACCATGAAGCCATTGCAATGGAAGTTATAACGTGCAACTATAAAGTAAAAAAGGTGTACATAGACAATGGGAGCGCCATTGACGTGCTATATTATAAGACTTTCAAGGAACTGTAGCTAGAAGACAAACAGCTCATTCCAATCCGAACTCTCTTGATTGGCTTCGCAGGTCCCCTGATAAAACTTGAGGGGATGATAACTCTCATGGTCACGGTGGGGGTGTCCTCAAAATACCGAACTGTCCCAATGAATTTCGCTGTGGTAAAAGAACCATCGTCGTACAACATGATATTGGGGCGGCCTACCCTGAACGCACTCCAAGCTGTCTATTCAACTCTGCACCTTAGCATGAAATTCCCTACGTCCGCAGGAGTAGCCGAGGTGCTGGGGGATCTAGAGGTAGCTCGGACCTGCTACATCGCAACTCTCAAGGGTAAGGAGAAACTGGTCGCTCAAACGACTTGTTTAGAGCCCTGGGAGCCAGCAAATAAGAAGGAAAGATTGGAGACGGACAAGGGGCTACTTGAAGTCTTGATTAACGACGAACGGCCGGATCAGGTGATTAGAGTCGGCTCATGCTTGAACGAACTGATCAGGAAGGCATTGGAATCCCTGTTGGCTGAATACGCTGAGAAAGGATGGTGCCATGGAGCAGCTCCAAAGCTACTTCAGGAAATTGAGCTCGATTGTTGACTGACAGCCTCCACTGCAGACAGAAGTGCGTTGGATATGTATGCGTGGTCGGCTTGGTTTGTGGATCGAAAGGACTAGTGCTTGTGTACTGCCACATATGAGGAGGAGCCTCTGTCCGAACTTGCTCTTTAGTAGTGTTGATACCATAGTGCTCGAGCTGGGAGAGGTCAGGAGCTGATCCTCCCTCCCAAACGAGCGAAAGAGTTGCCTCTGTCCGTGCCTTCTTGGCCATGGACTTCCTTCGCTTCTTCTTCCCTCGTTCCTCAGCGGGGGACGACTGAGCTAGCGTTGGCTGAACAGGCACTGGCTGAGGAGGTGGAAGAGGAGCCGAGCTGGCTGGTGCAGTGGATGGTGCAGGAGTGGGCGTGCTCGAACTACCAGCTCCGCCAAGGGACAGCATCTGTGAGAACCTCTTCACTGCAAGAAAAAACAAAAAAGTGACTATCAGCACCAGAACAAATAGAGATCGCAAGTTCACAAGAACAAAAAAAAAGAGAAAAAAAGGAAAGAAAGAAGGCATCGGCAATTACAGGTGGCCAGTTCGTTCGGGGAGAGGGGTCTGGTCTCACGGGAAGGATCAGACACATCTGCTCGGATCAGGCCAGCTACCCAGAGTTGGGTGTTATTGAACTCCTTCACGTTCAACCTCATGTCCGAACTGAGCAAACGGTCCAGTTCGGACTCAGGCAGAGGAGAAGGAACAGGGTCAGAGACCTGGGTCTCTTCCCTCCAGGTCGGCAGGGGAAACCCTATATTCTTCAAATAGAAGAACTGGGCTTTCCATGCCCAAATTGAAGAGGGGACACTCGTGAACAGCTCACGTGTTGGATACTTCGACCTGCTCCTACGAGCGAAGTAAAACCAGCCCGGAACATGACCATTAATCTTCATATGGAAGACTGACCGGAACAAATCTAGAGAATAAGGGATCTCGAGAATTCGACACAAGATAAAGAAACCAAGGGTTGACTGAGCAGCATTGGGGATGAGTTGGGTTATTCGGATCCCCCAGAATGTAAGAATTTGAAAAAGGAACTGGGGAATAGGAAGGCGATGGCCGGCTATGAGTTGGTCTTTGTATATGGCCACAAACCCCAGGTTGGGCCGCCCTAACTTTGAACTGGTAGGGAAGTACGTCGAACTGGGTAGGTATATCGTACTTCCCTACCAATTCGTCTATATCCTCCTGCTCCAGGATAGGTGGAATCATATCGACTTCGCCAAAGTCAATACCGGTCCCCCTAGAGGTCCCTATCTCAGCCTGGGCTGGAACTGCTTGGGTGGCAGTTTCAGCGATAGGCTAACCAGGCTGTTCAGGCAAATTCATTGCTTGAACAAGAGAATTAGCGGGGGAGGAGACGTACTCGGATCCTGACGAACTAGAAGAGGACGAACTGGAAGGAGAAGTAGAAGAAGAGATAATCTCTACGAGAATAAGTCGAGCTACCCTACGCCTAGGAGCTGAACTAGTGATATCAGACTGTTTGGAAGAAGACATAAAAGAAGAAGAGAAAGGGAACTTACTGATGAAAAAGAGGGAGGATAGCTCGGACGCTAGGTGGTGCCTAGGGGGAAGCACGAGTAGACTCTTGACGCCTAAGGGGACGATGCATGAACAGACTCTTGTGGGGAAGGAAAATATGCGAACTGGCTAGAAGATGGAAGAACGGACAAAATGAGGAAAAATGATGAAAATGACGTCTGGTAGGACCTATTTATAGGGGTCATCAGAGTGGGAGACGAAACGACCCGAGTTAAATTCAAATTTAAATACTAGTAACTGTCATTATGGAGTGACGTAACGGCTGAAGGGACAGTTACTCAAACAAACATGGTGGTTACCCGAACAAACATGGCGGTTACAAAAATCGTGGACCCCAGTCTGAACTGGCACCTTTCTCGAAGTTTGGTCCAGACTCATGCGACTGTTCGATAACTCTAGACTCCATGGGGGGCTAGTGTGGACGAGCCAATCCACCACAGGCACGTATCAGTTCGGACAAGCCTATTTGAGCTGACAGGGAAGCCAGTTCAGGCATGATCACCGCCTCCGCGCTGAATAGGCCGAATAGGCCGATAATCCTTGACCTCTCAGTATAAGGTCGGAGGTAGAGTCAAAAAAGGAGTCCACCACTAGTAGCCTAGTAGGGCTCTTAATTCCACAAGGAAAGAACTACTGAGAACTTTATAAATACAACACAACAGGACAAAGCAAGGCACGCAACCTACAATAAACAATACTATTGTCTGCTTGTAAGCATCACTGACTTGACCGTCGGAGTCAGAATGGGGAACTAGTCCCTCTATTCACTCTTTTGCTGGTCAGTTTGGAACCATCTCGTTGGTACCAGTTCGGTTCCTCTCAGTTCGAGTCCATCCCTGGTGCTCAGTTCGGATTGTGCTCTCGGCAGTCGCATCATAGAACAAAGTGTTTTTTAGTGTTCTTTAGATGGTCAGAGTTTATATGAATAGGTTGTGTTTATTGTAAGAAAATTTTAGTTATAGCAAGAAATGCTATTTTATATATGTATGTGTGTGTGTATATACATATGTATACACATGTGTGTTTGTGTATATATGTATGTATGTGTGTATATTAATTGACTATCTTTTACATGTTGGTTGTAAGGTGAGACTGTTCAAGGAATATTATTCAGATGGTCCCAATTCTCTCATCAAACTAGTTTAATTGCACTCAACTTATTATGTTACGAATGCGGATATTTGGCGAGTAACTGATCCAAAGTTGCAAATTAGACCAGTTCCATATGAATTAATATTGATATGAAATACTTTTATTCCGGTGTGCTCGGACCATCCATCAATTTATAATTTTCAATTTTTATCACTTTATTCATTTTGGTTATGACTTATAATTGTTTCTATTTTAGTTATCATTGTGTTTATGACTGATAATTATTTTTTATAAAAGTTTTTTTATTGTGCATTTTTGTGCAACTATATTTTGTTTGGTTATTCGGGCTTTTCCTACTCGAATATTAATGATTGGAGAACCTACCATGCGTATCCAAGAATTCATTATTATCAATAAATAGTGTGTATGCAAGTGCATAATTGTTGTTTTCCAACAAAATTTTATGCTTAGTTTGATTAACGAAAGATACCTTTGTTTCTTTTAGAATGAGGCCCCTCTTTTTTTTTGACGTGGCAAAAATGATACAGAAAAAGATAAAGAAGTTGATAAAGTATTATTAGTCTAAATAATTCAAAACCAATGGTTATCAATAGAAAAGAAATAGTGATAAGTTACATTTTTGTCATAAAATTCATGATTGTTTTCCCTTTAATTTCAATCAAATATTGCATTAATTACTGGATTCTACTCATATTTGGTGTTTGGTGTTGATTGTAGGGATTTTGAGTAAAAAGGGATTAAAGACGTAATTTTTATTGAATTTTTATGCTAATCAATGTGGTCGCATCAAAATTTAATTCTACAAGTTCGAGAACTCGGGAGTTAACGCGTGACTTCTAGTTTTGGATTGGAGCTGTGGAAGAGACTCTTTATCAAGTGAATAGTTTCCTATTCTTACTAGGAGACTAATCTAGTCTATCTATTAGGAGTTTGTTTTGTTTTAGGGATTGTAGTTTCGATAGGAATAATAAAAGCTACATGTCTAAGATATTAGATAGTAACTTTTCTTTTCTCCTTTATCGGGAGAAACAAAATAAACGCTTTTCTATTCTTATTCATCGCAATTGAAGATTGGCCGCAGGGATTAATCCAAATATTTTGTGCGAGTAATTAAATCCTTAATTATTTAATTACTTTAAATTAGTGGTGACTGGAATGATTGGTTTTGTGTCAGGAAAACATATGAGTTAATTTAAAATAACCCTTGTAGGGTGTTATTTGGTTAGAATAGGACTTCTCTAATTCTTAAGGCAATTGGAAAATTGAACTCTACGGTCGTACCAAGGGTTATTTTTTGATTAGGAAAATGATTAATGGTCGTACATTGATCATCGATACAGTAAGGAGAAATTGATTGTCATCGCTTGTTTAGCAGTTATAACTTGTTTATCAGTGAATAAATAAAATTATCATTGCATCGATGATCAATTGAGTGAATTATCTCCAAAGTTATTTCTTGGCTAGAGTTTATTTATTCTTGATTCAATTTTAATAAATTGTCATTCAGTTTTTATATATTTATTTTATTTGATTATTTTCGATTTTATAAACACCCTCCTTACTTTGGGCTCTTCTTAGTCACCCTATATATAAAATTTATATTTTTCTCGAATAGGTATTTATTATTGTATAGGCTCGATACCTGTCAAATAGCCAAACTAATTGAATTATCAAATGAAGCAAAGGGACCTAATGGTGAGCCCTCTTTCTAGCCATTAAACAATCGAGGAAAAGAAAATTTTATCACTTATTTAGTTGATTCAAATATGGATATCAAACTGAATCTCAGGTGTTTGATTTCATCATTTAGTATATGCTCTTTAATACCAGCCTTATATGTTACTAATTCCTCTTACATTGATTCTTTGCATTCCATTTTTACTATGAAAAAATGAGTCATAGAAAAAAGGTTTATCAATGAGCCTCTCGACAAAACATTTGATCATCAAATTTAGCAATGGAAACTCAATTTTCTTTATAAAGTAGTAAAATTCATAAAATCAAAAAAGGTAGGGAAAACTGTTGGACAGCTCCACAAGGAATATAATGTACTGAAATTTCAAGTACATATTTGATTCCCTAATATGGATTTGTTGGCTTCAAGATAGGATTGATAAATTTTAGGACAAATTACACTTTACCCCCTGTGATTTAGTATTTTTTTACATAACCCCCTATGATTTCAAAAGCTATATATCACCCCCACATGGTTTGAATTAAAGTGTCAAAATGACGGAAATAGTCATTCGTCAAAGGGTATTTTTGACATTTTAGGTGACTCTGTTATGAATGATTATTTCCGTCACTTTGACACTTTAATTCAACCCATGAGGGGGTTATGTATAGCTTTTGAAATCATATGGGGATTATGTGAAAAAATACTAAACCATAGGGGGGATAAAGTATAATTTGCCCTCAATTTTATCTTGCATTTGCAAAGTATATTACAGAGTTTTCTCTATGCTTTGGCAATTTATCAGGTCATGTTAGGTCCATTTATAATATTCCTCAATTTATCATGTTTGTCAGCTTCCTAAAGATTTTCAAGACAAGTGGTTGTGCATTTGAGAGTAGTAGGGAAATTTAACTTCCTAGTTGCAGAGTTTTTTTTTTTTAATATCTCTCATGTTTTGCAAATTGCTCTTTATTTGAAAGGTTTAATATTGTTGTACTTTTTAATATTCAATTTGTTTTTAAATATGTACTTTTTGAACTCTTTCCACTTGGAAATTGGGCAACAAAAAATTTATTTAACATTGACTATTGTATAAAAATTGAGAGTAGTGTAGATATTAAACTTATATGTATAGTTATTCCCCTATGAACTAAAACTCTAATTTCATAGTTTGATAATTGAATTGTGTCCTTAGACGTTGGAGAAAAAATTAAGTATAGCCTAAAAGTGATAAAATTCCAGTGATGACTATCCGTCGTAAAATTCTCTGTGCAATTTTTGTGTAGAGGCTTGCTTTTTTGTTTCTTACTTACTTTTGTTCATTGCGATATTCATTAGAAGAAAAATGTTAGTACAACCCCATAACCAAAAAGTAAAGGAAGAAGAAGACTTTTACGCTTTGCAAAACACCAGTGTGCCTTCATAGAGAGCACAGAGGAAAAGCATTCAATATAAAAATGGCTCAAGATGTTCCTAGACCTGAATCAACTCACCGGAAATCTGGCCTCCTAAAAGACCAAGTTCAATTAGCAAGGAGAAGGGATTCTGATCGCTATGAAATTGTCCCTATCCCGGATCCTTTATCATTTGAGAAAGGCTTTTTTGCTGTGATCCGGGCATTTTAGTTGCTGGCACAAAAGAATGATGGACTAATATTAGTTGGCGTGGCTGGTCCTTCTGGAGCCGGAAAAACTGTATTCACTGAGAAAATAGTCAAAGTACTCAATTTTATGCCAAGTGTTGTTGTCATCTCAATAGACAATTATAATGATCATTGTTCACCGTAACTTCAATGATCCACGTTTGACTGACTATGAGACGTAGTTAAAGAATATCCAAGATCTTAAAGCAAGGAAGCAGGTTGAGGTTCCGATTTATGATTTCAAATCCAACTCCCGCATTGGATACAGGACACTTGAAGTTCCAAAATGTCGCATTGTGATAAATGAGGGCGTTTATGCTTTGAGTGAGAAATTGCGGCCTTTATTGGATCTTTGAGTATCTGTCACGAGGGGAGTCCATTTTGGCCTTGTAAAACAAATACTACGGGA
Organism: Coffea arabica; assembly: GCF_036785885.1. Lineage (NCBI taxonomy): Eukaryota > Viridiplantae > Streptophyta > Magnoliopsida > Gentianales > Rubiaceae > Coffea > Coffea arabica. The sequence continues at coordinate 20,599,237 of NC_092323.1, forward strand.
CATTCAATGAGTAGGACAAGAGCCTGAAGAAATAATCCACCAAAAATCTGAGACAGTGTATCCAATGTATAAAGCTTTTATTGAGCTTGATCTCTAGACTGCACATATTAAAATCATTAACAAGTTCAATCCTTTCACTGGATTCCAGTGTCCTGCTTATATTCTTAAGTCATCAAGGGGTTTGACAAGCCAAGCATACGTAAGAATGCGAAATAAAGATGGGAAGTACAATCTTATGTTAAGAGTGGGTCACAGATCCTCCATTTGTAATATCTCGAAGTATAACTTTTGAGGTTAGCGTGCAGCTTCTTGGTGGTTTGATGGCCCTGGGATATACACTAGCAGCTATACTTGAGAGAAGTAGTAATGAGAAGGTCTATGTGAAAATTGATTGGCTGGAGTAGCTCAACCATCAATACGTTCAGCTGCAAGGAAGAGATCGGACTATTGTAAAAAGTGTTGAAGAGCGGTTGGTACCATGGCTCAAAGACTGGGCCGAGTCCAAGATGACTCCGTCTCGAGTTCTCCCAATACGATACTGGAACGATACGATTCTGAAATACTTGACTCGCCGAGACGTCACCGTGAAGGATTGAAATGGCCAAGTCACACCGAATCACTCCGAGTCATCCTGAATCAATTAGAATTTTTATTATGTTTACTATTTTTTAATTATTTTTGTTTATCATATTTTTTTATAATTTTTAGAATATTAAATATTTCAAAAATTCGCATCTCGTCGAGACCGCGATCTATATGTCGAGACCGATGTAAAACGGTCCGAGCCGCAACCACGACTTTGAACCATGAGTTGGGACAGGAAGGTCCATATGCCCCATGCACCATGTGGATGGGGCATTTATAATATCATACACACCTATATTAAACAAATGGAACTGGAAAAGCTTGTGAATGAAGTTATGGCTTTGGCAGATTATTTGAAGACAAAGCTTAGCAAAGATGGGTATAAATATTAAGAGAGGTATGTCTCATATCTACTTTAAATGCTCGGATGGATGATTTCACATCTCAGGTTGAAGAATTTAGCTTCAAGTTAACCAGCAGACTATCATTTCCACCTTCACAAAATTTCGTTTCGCAAGCTGAAACCTGCAACGACTTTGCACCAACTTCGCACTTTATTTCTGGCTTAGAGAATGGCTCCTTAACTAGGGGTATAATGCCGAGTTCCTCATCTTCCTTCCTTTCGGGGAAGGATGCTCCACTGTTGGAAGAGATATCCAACACAGCCAGGGGGCAGCGCCAAATCATGCATCAATTGGACAATCTTAGCACTCTTAATCATGAGAATTTGGAAGAAAGAGCCCATCCAGGCAGTATAAACAAGAGCAGTGAGATGGCTTATGTTGATCCGGCTGGAGTCTCTCTCATTTTGACATTTGCAATAGGTGGCTTGGGAATTTTGTTCTTCAAGGGTTATGCGCCCCCAAATTGATTCCTTCCCCAACACTGTTTTATGTAGATCTTAACGTCTATAGAGCTTGAGTTACTGCTTTCTTTCTAAAGAAGAAGAAGAAGAAGAAGAAAAATGTTAGTAATTTTTCAAGGACATTTACAGAAAAAAGGAAAGGAAAAACAGACGAGGGTCTTACTTGTAAAGCTAAAAAAACAAGTCAATAAATTTCAATAGAAGTCACTTTGGGACGTAAAAAGGGAAGACAAAGGAGTTGACCAAGTATTATAAGACCAAACGCTTCCAAAACATGTTTTCAATAGAAAACGAATAGGCAAACTAATTGAAAAATGAGGGAATGGGACCTAAAGATCCCTCGGCAAGTAATAATTGCAAGACAAAAACAAAAAGAAATCTATCTCATCTTTAATTGTTTCAAATGGAACGATTAAGCTGACTATTACACATACATGCATTAAAAAAATACACTAGAAAACATCTGTATCTCCCTTAGAGTGTTTTGCTATCTAGTATGGTGCTTATCAAAATAGATGAGTATCATTTTTCAATCCTAATTAATTCAGTAGTTTATTTTAAAAAACCTACTATGATTAGATCACTAGTAGTTGCTTAAATTAGACCTTACCTACTTAATTTTTATTTTGCATTCAATTAATTATACCATTTTTTTCCTTTTAATTAAACTAGAATAGGTCACGTGCATTGCACGTGATTATAATATCATAAAACATAATATTTCTTACACACTAAAATTTATTTGTGAAAATTTTGTAATAAATTTAACATTTTCATAATTTCTATTTGCATTTTATTTCATTTTTCATTTTCTTTAATTAATTGTACTTCAAACCATTATTTTAAAAGAAAAAAAGGTTTACAAAATATTATATCTAAAAATTCGTATAAATTCTTGAGAAAATTTTTAACAAATGAGGACATATTTGGTCTCTTTCAATTTAAAATAATGATTTGAAGGACAATTAATTAAAGAAGATGAAAAATTAATATTAAAAAATAAAGATTTGACCATATATGAAATGATTTGACAAAAAACATCAACATTTTGAATGGTATGTACAATATCAACATTTCTAGTTACTTCTTTTATTTTTTTCTATGACAAACAAACTATGATAATACCACTAAAATTTTTTTATTTTTAATTATATATGCGAAAAATTTTTTAATTTTCTTTTGGAATTGGATGACCTAAAGTTGCACACTAAGAAAAAATTAATTATTTGCTAACCATTGGAGTTGGAGTTCTTAGGGGCTGCTTGGTTAAAGAGTTTGGGAATCACAGAATGGAATGAACCCCTAATTTGTTGCTTGGATTAAGCCTATTGGAATGCAATTTTTGGAATCATTTCTAAAAACACGGACTTATCCCATTCCCGAGCACATTGGGAGGTTTTGGATAAAACCCTCAACTTATTCCCTCAGACAACCTTTATGACAGACCTACCCTCTCTTTCTCTCCATCACACGCTGCACCTTCTGTTCTTCTTTTTCATCAGATTTCCTATCTCTTCTTCTTCATCATATAGTCTTCATCTCTTATCCAAAATTTCTTGAAAAAAAAAATCTAAAGTAGATCTAAATGGGATAGGAATGGACAAATATTTTCAGCGATAAAGAGAAGTAGATTTCAAGTTAGGGATAGAAATTCGGTAAGAAGCAAGGACCGATTGGACAACGACAAAGAGCAGTGGGTATTCTGCTAGAACAGAGATCACTGAGTGGAAGGATATTCCCGTGGAGTTGTTGTTGGGGATTGTTTCACTAGTTGATGATGATAGGATCGTGATTCTGGCTTCTGGGGTTTGTAGTGGCTGGAGGGATGCCATTTCTTGTGGTCTCATGCATCTCAAACTTTCAAATACGTTATTTTAATTTTCGTAAATTTGTTTAAATATGAAAAATTGGTTAAATAGCGCATTAAATACAAAACTTGCCAGTTTCCCATAAAGAGCTGGTATGTTATGGGCAATTTCAACTTTTTTTTTTAACTTTCACATATTTAATTTATGTTAAATACAAAACATACTAGTTTTCCTTTAAACGCTATTTAACCAATTTTTCCCATAAAGAGCTGGTATGTTTCCCATAAAGAGCTAGTACAAAACATACTACAAAACCTGCCAGTTTCCCATAAAGAGCTAGTATGTTATGCGCTATTTAATAAAGAGCCATGGCTTGTCATATGTATAATTCTTTTGTTTTATAAGAATTGTTATATCAGGGATAAATTTGGAATTTAATTGCATTTAATTCCGAAACACTCATCAAACCAAGCATCAGGAATTGGAATAATGCTAATTCCAATGTGTGAACCAAGCTAGATATTGGAATGAAAAGTTTAATTCCAAAACCAGAGTCTATGATTCCATTTCCATTTCCGATTCCAATCTGTGAAACAAGCACCCCCTTAGAGTTCTATCCGATATCAGGTTTAGGGTTCAAATTCTATACTTAGGGATGAACAGGGTGTAGGGAGGGGTGAGAGGGTAAAAAATAAAATAGAAAATACTTGTTTACATAAATATCAGTTGCATGCTCTACCATTATTATTTTCAATATTAATTAAATTGAATTTGTCAGTATTTTGATGAAATTTCTCAATATGAAGTTATATACAACTTTTTTAAAAAAAAATAAAGAGACGTATATTCTTTGAATTGAACTCTTGGTATTATTTTGTGTATTATTTCTGTTAACAATGGAGTACAAATGATCAACCACATATAAATTTTTTTTATCTAATTATTCAATTTTTGAGAATTCAAATTTAATTGGTAGAGTGATTAAGTTTTTCTTTTGTTTTCTTCTATTTTTTATCTTACTAGATAGAATCTGATATAAAGCGCAAATGATAAAGATATTTTTATCCTAAGAGCACCTTTTTTTGGTATTAGTAGTAATATTTTTGACAATTTGAAAATTTAATTAAGCTAAGACTAATTAAAATTTTTTAATAAAAAACTAAAAATAGAATGGAAAGAGACACATTGGTTTGGAGTGTTATATTTTGTTTATTGTCTTCATAATTTAAATTTAATTAAGGTTATAATTTTTCCTAACTACTACAATTATTACTATTATTAGAATACAATAAATTTAATTATCAGGAGAAGGGTATTTTGAACAAATAGAAAACTAAGATCACATCCTACTTAGTTTCTAATGCCTTTTAAGTTTATCCTACAATTTGAAAAACTTAAATTTTATATGAAAACTAATTACTTCTTTTTGTATCTTTAACATTGTCAACTAGCTTAACAAGCACTAAATCCAGGCCTAAATTGAATGTCTAGCTATATTATCAGAGCAAATATTGGCTACTAGAGTAATTTATTAATTCAAGGACAACTCTGTCCACTTTCAATTAAAGTTAGTAATTTAGCAAAGGTGCTCTAAAGCCCCATCAATCACCCCATAAATTTATCTTAATTGAACCCTATCTCCCTATCACAAACTTAGAGTGCTAGCTCCATCTCAAATTCAAGATAGATTGAATTACTAAATTGAGTTTGCTAACTATGTATGAAGTTTATTGGCTATTGCAAAGCTTCATATTCTTCTGAATTTTGCCAAAGGAAAAAGCAAAAATGAAGAAAGAAAATTTAGCCCTTGATCTATCAACAATCCAAATATCCATAAAACCCAACAAAATTTCTCTATATAAAAGTGAATTCTTTTCTCTATTTCTCACTATATTTTTCTATTTTAAATTGAAAAAATGTTGCTTTCTCTCTTTTCACGACGACTTGGAATAGCACACCCTGTTTGCCTAGAATCAGATATAAACGCTTTAATTTTTTAGGCGGTAACATATTAGTTTAGAATTCTATCCCAATTGTTAGGACAAAAAAAAACTATAATAGTGGCTGCAAAACTAACAAGAAAAAGGTTTCAAATCATGATTACAAATCACTTTCGTTAAAGCTTTATTCGTCCACTATAATTTGTAAAAAATTAAGACTATCTCTAAAATAAGATGAAGTTTGGCCGCAAAACTATGCACTAAGTTATTACAACCCCAAGAACAAAGAAAAGAAGAGCAATGTTTTTCTAGAGTTTGTAGATCTTCTTTGTTTGCGGCCAAAAAACCACGAATTGATCCATATAAATAAGGTTTCATATCCACTAAACAATTATTAACCATTAGAAACATGTCTGGAGTTGTATCTCTTCAAATAATGGTTGAAACCTAAAACGTTGCGAATGAAACACAGAAACCTACTTCTAGAATTCTGTCCGAATTTTCAATATTTGAAAATATTCTAACAATCCCCTACTGTTTTCAACATATTGAAAGTTTCTATGGATCATTGAAAAATTCTAATAATCTATGCATAAATAATGGTATCTTTCGATTGAACCACCATCTTAGTGTTAATTGATTATAACTTGTTATTACTACTTGGTAGACAAGCTTTGAACCTAAAGTATAAGCAACAAGCCACATAAATTAACACACACAAATTCATTTCTCTTCAATTTGTATATTCGACTGATACATTAGATCTTATATCCTTATACTTTCATGAACGTGTTCAAAGTTAAGTCCTAAACTTTGTAAATGCCACCAATCCAACATTCATATAGGCAAGCTCTTAATGCCCCCACCATTTGTAGCATTTTACAAGACTTGTTAAGAACTGTAAGTTCAACCTTCCAATTTCAAGCGGAAAAAATCACACTGCGCATTCTAGGATGTTTTGTAGTGTTCAAACCACTATCAATGTATTTTTACTCATTGAATTCAAGGCTAGTTGTTATAACTAGTATTGAATTGAGGTTCCATTATTAGTGATTCATGGATTCGATTTCAACTTCATTCCTTTAGATGTTCTAACCATTACTTCCTTTGTTAATCTTTTGGTTAAACGATCAATCAGGTTCACTTTTGATCTTACAAGATCTATGGTTATCACACCATTCGTGATCAAATCTCTTACTAAACTATGCCTTAATCCAACATGTCTAGATTTGCCATTGTACACTTGTCTATAAACTTTAGCAAGTAAAGCAACACTATCACAATGTATGAAAATTGGTGAAATTACCTTTGGCCACATTGGTATCTCGTGTAGCAAATTTCGTAACCAATCGGCTTCTTTACTAGCTGAAGTCAAAGCTATAAATTCAGCTACCATGGTGGAGTCAGTTATGCATGTTTGCTTCTTGAATGCTCAAGAAATCACTCTTCCACCTAACATAAAGACCCAACCACTCGTTAAAGAATGATCATCTTTATTGTCATCCAACTAGCACTCAAATAACCTTCCAATACTGAAGGATAGCCACTATAGCAAATGCCATAATCTTTGTTATGTTTTAGATACCTCAAGACTCTAGCACCGATGTTGTTTGCTTGGATTGATTGTGTATATACTTAACACGCCTATAGCAATAGCGATATCTGGCCTTGCACATGTCATTGTATATATCAAGCATCCAATCACTTTGGCGTAATCCAATTGAGACACAGGATCACAAACATTTTAACAGAGTCAATTTTTGGATTAATAGGAGTTAAGGCAGGTTTACAATCTTGATAATTGAAATGACTTAGAATCTTCTCAATGTAATGAGATTGTGAAAGAAAAATTTGTATGTAATAAGATTGTGAAAGAAAAATTTGTCCTTACTCTCTCTTAATTCTTATTCCTAGCATAACATCGGCCACCCCCATATCCTTCATTTCAAACTTACATGATAGCAACTTTTTGGTCTCACTGACTTGTTCTAAGTCAATACCAAAGATTAACATATCGTCCACATACAAGAAAATAACGATTCCTTTACTACTCGTATACTTGTTATTTATACATTTGTCCAATTCATTAATCTTGAACCCACTAGCAAGTACTCCCTCCGTCCCATTGATAGTGTCATACTTTCCTTTTTGGGCTGTCCCAAAATATTTGTCATGTTTGACATTTCAAACTATTTTAAGCTATGAATTTCCATTTCTGCCCTCCATTAATGGTGTGATAATGCATGTGCTAGTTGGCCCACAAATTGATGTGTGGTCCCAAAGGACATCCAAATATTCCAACTTGTACCATATTTGACTTTCGGCTCCAGCAACAAAGTTCCGACTCCAGCCAAATTCATCATGAAGAATGTGCACATGGCTCTTTTAAACTTCAATTGAAAACTGGTTTTGTTATCAAGAGGATCATTTCGATTTTTTGCAAGAAATAGAATATCGAGATGATTTAATTAGTGATTTTCTTTTGAAAGCTTTCAAATTTTAAATTATTTTCATACGCACTAATTTGTTAAGAATGATCAACTTTCACAAAATAAATTCATATTGAAAGCAAGAAAAAAGTGTAAAAAATAGGTGAATAATTTTAGATTGATCCAAAAACTAAATGAGCAAAATAATAAGGCATGTTACTCTACTTGGAGAAAAAAAACTACACTTACTACCAAATTTAATTTAAACGTAGTCTATGGAAGTGTCAGTTCCTTTCTTTTTTTTTAATGTTTCAAAACTCAAAAATGCAAAAACAGATATTCTACCACCAAATAGCAAAAGAATGCAAACCAATATGCACTATTTTCACTTTATAGAATAATGCTATTGACAGTTTCAAAAACTCCAACAAAAGTAGTGTTTCAATGTTTATACATGTACATAGCTTCACTCAGCATTGCACATTTTCCCTTTTGTACAAAAATCAGCACTACTACTACTAACGTCAAGCTAACTTTACTGAGCTATTCTAAAATCTTGTAAAGTGAAATAAAAGCAGTCAATGAAAAACCACTAGTACATAAAAGTGCTTCTATATTCTTTGCCCAATCAAAAGCTTGCACCACAAAATCAAAAGGGTTGGATTGCTTGACTTCAACCATCTGCCAAAAGATGAGATAGGACACAATTTAGTGATAAACAACAAATAAAGATGCTCCAGAGCAAAGTGAACAAGAATAGCTAGACAAATGAACATTGAGTACATGTACATTTTGCACATTAGAACACCCATACCATTTTGTTCAAAACACATGATTAGTAAAGTTTAAGTACCTACAAATATGAAAATAAGGAACACTAGTTAGTTTAAACAACCATACACACAAGAAATTAGAGATAAAAAATCTTAAAAAACAAAAAAGCTTTATAAAATCTTACCTGTCCAATGAAGATAATCACGCTTGCATATGACTTAGAACTTGATTCACAAGTTCTTTTTCACATTCTATTTGCAGTGGAAGACAACTTTCTTTCATTAAATGGTGCTTCCCAATGTGTGGCACTTTATAGTTATTTCCCCCAAGATTTTTCATCACCTCTACCATACATGATTGCAATGTTAAGAAAACATTGTTTAGACTTTCACTTGATAATTGATCAAATGACTTTTCCATAGCAAGAATTAGCTCATCAATTGACAATGGTGCTTCTTGATGTTGCAAGGATTGTATAGCTCTAAAATATCCCAAGTCAAGAACATTCATGTCCGGACTGTTAGGAGGCTGAAATGACAAGTGAATATCAAATCCATCTCTAGAAGCAGCTTCAATAAATACAGGATCAGTGGGATTAATATGTGGTTTTGCATTATCCTGTTGGATCAAAATTTCAGTAACACTACCACCATCCCGTGGCCATTTAGCATGTATTGCAGGCAAAACCTGTTCAATTAAACATCTCCTATATACTTCCTTGGTCACTGACAATATTGGCTTAGTTTCTAATGTACCTGCCATACGATTTTTACTACTCCTCTTTGCTGGTTCTTTGAATACAAAAGGAAAAATCCCAATTTTCCCATCAAATGTTGGGTTACCAGAGCAGTCAAAACGTGGTCGAGCAACAGCAGCTAGGAACATAACTTTCACAATGAACTTTTTGCTCTTACATGTCCTAAGAGGTTCTTCTTCTTGAGGATGAAGATAATATTTTTCACATTCTTTAGTCATGTAAAACCACTTTTCATCAATATGCACAACATTGAACATACTCATAAATGTTGGATTGCTGTTGAGACTTTCTGGTTCAAGCATTGACAAGCAAAAGTTAAGCCTTACTTGCTTATTCTGATCTGTCAATTGTGGTTTGAGTGCATTTGAGTGTGGCCTTATAGCACCTTCTTTAATTCGTCGGTGAAGGGTTGATTTGGACACTTTCATTTCACTGGAAAGTGACCTGATATTTGTTCGGCGCCGGAGAGGAATTGCCATGATCAAAGTAAAATCAATATCCACTCGTTTTCTTCCGCATCTTTTAGGAAACCTGCGTGATACATCAACTCTTCCATCTGTAGAAGTAATTGCTGCTAGCTTCCAAATTCTCTGAACTGTCCTAACACTTGTTTTAAATAGGCTTGCAATGTTCCTGATGGTTCCCCTTTTCAATTTACCGCAATTACTTTCCTGTAATAAAGCTTCAAAAATCATTTGCCTTTCTTGATTAGTTAATCTCTTCGCAGAATTATTAGTTTCAACATCATTAAAAGTATCCATATTTCTTTTAAGAGTCACCTTTGAAACATGGTGTAAAAAAAAAAGAAACAGAGTGTTAAAACAAAACAAACGGACTGCATATATAGAGGTACAAGTCAGTGTACAATTCCATTAAATATTTTAAAATAGGCATTTCAAGACTTATTTTTGGAGTAATCCGCCAAAATCTAAATTTTCAGTAAATAATTTGGCGGCAAATCTTTAAGAAATTATAGACAAAATAATCAATAAATAAACATTACAAAAGTTTAAAAGATCCAGCCTTTCTTACATGAGAAAAGAGAAAAAAACCATTAAAAAGAAAGAATAAAAGACAGTTAACTAACCTTTTAATATCATTTGTTATCAACTATGGATTAGCAATCAACTTCATATCCTTCCAATGCTTCTCTCTTGAACTGGAGCACCAATATTGTAATCAAAGGTGAAAACTTTCAAGTGAATATGGAGTATGAGAAGAAGGAATTTGTAGTTATTCCAGAGAAATTATCGTAGCTTAAATTTGCAGCAATTGAAGAATGGCTAACGATGGAGAATCAGAGAAGATTTTAGTAGTAGGCGGTGATGAATGTCTGCTAGAAGAAGGAAACAGTTTCTGTGGCAGCAATTGATAAGGAAACGGTTTTTGTGGCTGAAACAAAGGATTGGTTTTTGGTGGGTCCCATTTTGACCCATTTGCTTTGGATGAAGAAGATTTTGATAAGGAAATGAGTTTTTGTTTTTGGTAGCCGAAACAATGGAATGCTTTTGATGGGTCCCTCTTTGACCAATTTATTTCTTGAGCCTGTCGGTGAATGTGAAGGGCAAATTTGGAACCCACGAGTTTACAAACAAGTGGATTTTACTGTGCATAAAAAGCGCTGCTTCCCAAGCGCGACAGAGTTTACGGGACGGAGGGAGTATTACTTAGTCAAATATTTGGTTCCATTGTTTTCGAACTTGTTTTAATCTGTACAAGAACTTTATAACTCTACATACTTTGTGCTCTTGCTCAGGTACTACAAACCCTTTAGGTTGTTTCTGTACACTTCTTTATCCAATTCACCATTAAGAAATCCTGTCTTGACATCCATTTGGTTGATTACTCATTTTTGGATTGAAGCTATCGCAAGTAGCACCCTTATGGTAGCTATTCTAGCTACTGGCGAGTAAGTATCAAAATAATCAGTGTCATGTTTTTGAGTAAACCCCTTGGCAACTAATCTAGCCTTAAACTTGTCTATGGTTCCATCCACCTTCAATTTCTTCTTGAAAATTCATTTGCAATCAATTGGTTTGGAACCCGGTAGTAAATCCATTAACTCCCAAGTTTTATTGACCATAATTGAGTCCATCTCATCATTTATAGCTTCTTTCCAAATGAAGCATCATGTGACTTCATTGCTTTATCAAATGTTTTAGAATTGGCTTCGATATTAAAGCAATAAGTAATACTATTACTTATTTCATACCTTGTCCCTTCTACATGTAGGGATCGAAGACAACCTAAGAGGGGGTAAATTAGGTAATTTAAAAACTAATCAAGTTATGAGACACCTTTTTGGCTCAATATGAAATTTACCCTCTTTTCTAGATGACCACTCAATTGATCAGTTAATAAGAAAGCAAGATTGCTTGTGAGTAGAACAGATGAGCAGTTTATATTTGCAGGATAGTAAATAGTAGGGAAAGAATAGCAAACCAAATTCCAAACTCCTCTTGAGCTTGAATATTACTTTATTGAGCAAGCTTCTTCAAGTTGATCAAATACAACCAATCTTTGTGTACAAAGGAATGATTACTTCCTCTTTGCCCCAAGCCACACTTGGTCAAGTTAGGAAGTTTTACTATCACTCGGATAACCCTCACAAAGTTACACTATTGAAGTATTTTTCTCACACAAGAAAAGCTTATATGAAATTTACACAACTAAGAGTACAAATCTTCTTTAAAGAGTATTTTCTCACTAAAACTACTCTTGATCTTTCGTATTCTCAATATGCAAAAGTTCTTTGAAAGTTGTTAACTATGCACTATTTATATGAGACCAAAAAGTGTCCCATTAATGCTTCCAACGGATAGAAGACAGCTAAAGAGTCTACTGGCCGTTGGGAGTGTCGGACGTCCGGTCCATCCGAAATTTGCACCCGACAATAGGCAGTGAGTTTGAGGGAACTTCTTTAATTCTATCGGATATCCAGTGTCTTTGATACTTGCGTCCGAAAGCAGATGATCATTTTGAGAAGTTTTCTTCAGTTCTTTCGAACGTCCGGCACCTACACTGCTTTGCGTCCGAAGATCCGCATACTTTATCGGACGGTCGGTGCTCTGATGTTTAGCGTCCGAACGAGGTCAGTGAGCTAGAGGGAATGTCTTGATTCTTTCGGACGTCTGGTGGTGGAGTTCTTCATGCGTCCAAAGTTGCGCAATGATTATCGGACATCCAATACTGTCTTCACAAGCATTCAACAGCTTTCGTTTTCCTTTATCTTCTTTCAATTGCACTTGTTCTTAAAATCCTATCCCTTCAAGGCTGAAAGGATTTCTTAGAAAAGATATTAGTACTATCCATTTGTTTTGTAAACATCAAAAGACAAAGATCAAGATCAACACTACAAGGTAAGTAACAAATTCTAAGCCAAAAGACTTCACATTTGTAGCTCTTTTGCTCCTTCTTGGTTCAATGATTTTTTTTTCATCATTTAAGCTATCTTTAGGTGATTCATTATAGTTTAACACATTGTCAATTTCTTTAGATATAGGGATGAATTTTTGCTCATCAAAAATAGCATCTCTTGATTCAATGATTGTGTTCATTGATATTGAATCATTAGATTCTATTACTATGAATCTATAGGCCTTGCTTTTTTGTACATATCCTAAGAAAATGCACTCAACACCTCTTTTATCTAATTTCCTTTTTTTAGATTCAAGAACTTTGACAATGGCTCTACAACCCTAAAGTCTCAAATATCTGAGATTCAGCTTTCGTTTGTACCAAAGTTCATAAGGAGTTATAGAGCTCCTTTTATTTGGAACTCTATTTAATATGTAACAAGCCGTAAGTACAGCTTCTCTCCAAAACCTTGACTTAAACTAGAATTTGATAGCATTGCATTCACCATTTCCATAACTACTCTATTTGTTCTTTCAACCACACCGTTTTGTTAAGGTGTGTATAGAGCGGTGACTTCATGCTTAATACCATTGGACTCAAAAAATTTCTTTTGATAATACTCACCACCACGGTCGGTTGTTAAACATTTAATTAAATTGCCACATAAAAATTCTACTTTTATTTTGTATATCTTAAACATATGTCTGACTACATCTTTTGAATGTAACAAATATGCAAAACAAAATCTAGTGCAATCATCAATAAAGGTGACAAAATACTTGTTTCCTCACAAACATACAGTACCATGCAAATCACAAATATCAATATGAATAAGATCTAATTTGTTTGTTTTCCTTTCAATCTTTCGAAATGGCTTTCTAGTTATTTGTTAACATGCATGTTTTACATTTACCATCCTCCTTTTGGAAACATTTAGGCATGAAATCAAGTTCGATCATATCATGTATCCTCCTATAATTAACTTGTCCAAACCTATTATGCCACAAAGTGGTAGTAGACTCAAGCACATAAGCAAAAGAAATATTCTTATTCAACTTATTAATAGGCATGACATTTAGTTTGAACATGCCATTACATATATAGCACTTGCCTACAAACATACCACCCCTGAAAAGTTCAAACTTATCAACCCCAAATACAAGTTTAAATCCAAAATATTCATCAAACTACCTAAAACGAGATCCTTTCTCACTTTTGGAACAAACAGTACATTTGTAAGAGTTACAACATGTTTAGATGTAAACTTTAAATCTACTTTCTCAACCCCTTTAATAGGAGTAGTCACTATATTGCCCATGTATACAATGGGTTGTTCATCATCACTTCTTTCAAAGACTTGAAAAAGTCCTTGTTCTTGCATATATGGTAGCAAGAACCAGAATCAATCCACCAAGAAAAATTTTCCTCAACCATATTGAGCTTAGAAATCATAGTCACAACACTCTTTACTTATTTGTTTGAAAAATCGGGGTTTTCCATCTTCTTTTTGTTTTTTTTTTTTTTTTGAGAAGCTTGCATTCATATTTGAAATGCCCTTCAGGTAGAACAAAAATCAATCCATCAAAACAAAATTTCCTCAACTATGTTGACTTCAGAAATCATAACCACAAGACTCTTTACTTCATTGTTCGAAGAATTGGGATTCTCCAGTTTCTTCTTTTTTGAGAAGCTTGCATTCATATTTGTAATGCCCTTTAGGTAGAACTAGAATCAATCCACTAAGAAAAATTTTCCTCAACTATGTTGACTTCAGAAATCATAACCACAAGACTCTTTACTTCATTGTTCGAAGAATTGGGATTCTCCATCTTCTTCTTTTTGAGAAGCTTGCATTCATATTTGTAATGCCCTTTCTTCTTCCAATGATAGCATTTCCCCTTTTTCTTCCTTTTCTTGTTGTTGTTGGATTGATTCTTCGGTTGATTGGATTTGTTGTTACCCTTGGACTTGCTTGTTTGTCCCTCTTCAACCATGTTCACTTTGGAAGTAGGATCTTTGTTCTCCTACATTCTAAACTCTTCCCCAACACAAAAAAAAAAGTTAGCAAAACTTTCAATAGTGATTTCTTCCTTTTTGTGTTTGAGATCTCTCTTGAAATTGTTCCAAGTGGATGCTAGTTTGTGAATTATGAAACTAACAACAATTGTTTCATCCATGAACATATTGTGTTGAGAAAAATGATTAAACATCTTTTCAAGTTCATCAAATTGATTCATAACATGCCTCTTGTCTATCATTTTATAATTAAAGAAAGTAGAGACAAGAAATTTCTTACTTGTTGTTTCTAACTTGTCCCAAAGTTTCTTGGTTATTGTCACCGAATGATAGACATCAAAAAGCTCATTTCTCATTATATTGAGAATGTGTCCCCTACAGATCTTATCATCCATGTCCCAATTTTGCCTATTGTGGATGTCATCCAACATCTCTTCTTCATCATTTGTTGCAAGGCTTAGAGTAGTTAGAACGTACACCACTTTGAGGGCCACAAGAAGGAAATGCACTTGCTTCTTTCAATAAATGAAATTGCCTTCATCGAAACGGTCAAGTTTAACAATATTGGAAGCCAAATCTTTTATAGTGCTTGCCATTTCAAAGGAAGAATAGAGCCTTAATATTGTTACAAAAGCAACAAAGAGAATACTATAATATGGCTGCAAAACTGACAAGAAAAAGGCTTCACATCGTGATTACAAATCACTTTCCTTAACCCTTTATTCGTTCACTATAATGTGCAAAAGATCAAGGATGAATATCCTCTAGGATAAGATGAAATTTGGTTGCAAAACTCTGCACTAAGTTGTTACAACCCCCAGAACAAAGAAGAGAAATGCAATATTTTTCTAGAGTTTGTAGATCTTTTTTGTTTACAACCAAAAGACCACAAATTGGCCCATATAAATAAGGTTTCATATCTCCTAAACAGTTATTAATCGTTAGAAATATGTATGAAGTAGTATTTCTTCAAATGACGGTTGGAACCCGTTACGAATGAAACGGAGAACGCTACTTCTAGAATTTTGTCCAGATTTTCAATATTTGAAAATATTCTAACAACCTAAATATGGTAGTGGCGGCCATGGTAGAGGTGGCATTTAATTTATTAGTGTAGAGATAATCGAGATAAGAGAGCTTTTACGAAAACTGGAAGCAAGTGCTTCAAACAACCCTTGTTTGTGCTCCTTTATCTTTCTAATCCGCTCTCGCTGGAAGGGAATCTATTTCAGCAAGTTCCATCGGGTGACTCGCTTGAAGCTGGGGTGCGTCTGGTGGTCTTGTACATAAGAGAAAGGCAACGCTTACTTTTAGTACCTTTTTCATCGAACAAGAAATATCCTAAAAAAGGAAAGGTAATGTCGGTATCTGAGAAGAACGTATCTCCAGAATATTAAGGTTCTTTGTTGCCTCTTGATTTTTGTTTTCCTTTCAATATTTATTTCTGTGATTTCTTTCCTGAAATTTTCTCCCGCTTGCATCTAAAATTCTAAGCAAATATCTATTTAATTTTTCCCGAAATTTCTATTCAAGTTTCCTGTCTTGTTAAAAGTGTTGCTGCACGTTTACATTTGGAGGAGTTCATGTGCACTTCTATTGGTAGTTCATCAAAATTTTATGCTTGTACTCGTCTCCAAGGAAATGTGACGGGATTTTTTTATATCAATGCAAGTTTAAATCCAATTTTATACCCGTTGACTGCAAGTATACAGGCCGAAATCGTAATGTAGGGTATGTATCGGGTCGATCCCACGAGGAGCAATTTAAACAAGTACTACGCCCTTATTTTCTCTATTATTTAGACTTACAATAAATCTGAGCAAGAAGATTATAATGCTATTTGATAAGTGACTAATTTACGTAATAATTGTATAACATTTTATATTATTTTTAGTCACTTTGGTTATATTATTGGAAGAAAATGAATCATTTTGGCTATAATTAGTGAAAAATGCTTTTAAGTGATTAAATTAGATTTTTATCACTTTTTACTTGGATTTTGTGCATTTTGACAGTTTTGACATATTTTCGTATTTTGGCTATAACTTGAGCTACAATGATCGGATTGAGATGATTCTAGAACCAATTTGAAGATAAGAGATAGATCTACAACTTTGGTGAAGACATCTGAATCCAGTTTGGAGGTTTTCCAAGTCAAAAAGCCGAATTACAGTAACTAATTTCATTTGGTCGAAGCTGAAACAGGGCAATGAACAGTCAAGGGTATTTCGATCATTTCTCAGCCCACACAAATCCAAATGAGGTGATTCTTGATGCATTGGAAAGCTAACTCAAAGGACTACAAGTTTCATGTTTGGTCAAGAGCTAAATCAGCTTTTATCATCAAGAAAAGTTCCGTTGAAATTGATGAAAAATCGGAGCAGAGCAGAAAATTGAACAAAAGTGCACCAAAATGTCACTATAGCAATCCGGCCGGATTTCTGGCCGGATTGTGGTCAGAGAAGGCTGCTCTTTACGCAGAAAACTTATTTTCACCTCTAACAAGTCACATGCAATGCCAGACATGTGAGAACTACTTTGCAGCTGTAAAAGGGTGGTGTATGCCTCATTTTCTTGACTTCTTTCATCTTTATATAGCCAATACTTGCAAGATTGAAGAGAGAAAAGAGAGACATACGGGAGAACTTGGAGAGTGCAAAAATGTAGCTCTTTCATCTTCTGAGTATTAGGTTAGCTTAGTGTAGACTAGTATAGTTTATCCATTCTTGTAGATTGACTAGATTAGGATGAAGATGGAGATGAAGAAGGAGGAGTTGAAGTTCAAGTGACATGGGTTATCTCTTCTCCAACTCTTTATCTTTTGTACTTGATTCCAAGTTTAATTAATATACAAGTTCTGAATTTTGTGTTTAATATGTATCTTTAAAGTTTATGCCTTGGGTTTGGTTGAACTTTCTATGATTGTTAGTGTTTATTATTTGGTTATTTGATTGCTATGATTTGAGCAAGTTATTTAGCACTTTGGCTCTTTAAATCATGATTAATCTGGTACCATTAATTGTGATCATCTAAGATGTTGTTTCTGCAATGAAAATTGAAATTTAACACTGGTTCAAGAAGTACTAAACATAGGGAGTACACTCACGAAAGTAGAGATGCACCTATATGGTTTTAAGTGATTCATTTCATGTAATTTCACTGAAGAAATGAACTTGTAGCTAATTTCATAACCATGAGAATAGGTATGGATTAGTTATGAGTATAATTGATTCACTACGAAAGTAAGTTTCATATGCATGAGGAAATTACACCATAACTAACCTAGATAGTAGTATTCAATGATCCAAATATAGCACTTGTATGAGTAGTTAGAGATACCACAACCTAAGGAGCTTTCATTTGTTATTTTCTTGCACAAGTTCAGTAGGTTTTACTTGTTATAATTCATTGATAGTCTAAATAATAGAGAAACTTTAGTAGTGCCGGTAATTGCAATCTTCGTTGTGGGATCGACCCTTAATACCCTATACTCGTTCACGATTCGTATACTTGCGATAAATCGCGTGTGGGGTATTTAGGAATTATAAATGTAAAACTTGATTGTGGATGAACTAATTGTGTATGTATACCCCGCACACATCATTATTGTCTACAAATCTGGTTTAATAAATTCTAAATGCAAATGGAGAAATTTCACTAAAGATTGAATCTAGGGATGTAGATTCCACTTATGGCATAAACAACATAAATGAATAGATTTACCTCTTGTTATTATTCTTGTTTAATCCGGAATTCATTTCCAATATTACCAAATCTCATTCTCATGATAAAATGGCCTAGAGCAATCCAGTTTTCCCTATTTTCATGGTGAAATACTAGTTCTACTCTATTTTCCTTCATGAAATGCTAGATAATCTATTTAAGTGTACATATATTTTCATGAACATACAACTCAAGCTCTACTCATGTTTTTCCATTGTTACTATCAATTCTCATTGACTAATAACAACTATAAACATGCTATTGGTGATCAAACAACAACAAGTAATTACAACTGCACAAATAGACAAGTTAATACAAGATATAACAAGTGTAACTCACATTCAATTCATATCATTTAGTCATAAGTTTCATCTACTCCCTAGATAAAGAAATTTAGCTACTCATGAATGATGTAACAATCAAACTCACAAGTTTATTAATGCAAAATATCATAAAGTACAAGTACAAGAAATATAAAGAAAAGCTTAGCCAATTAATGGTGAAGCCCTCAAATTTCTGCTATGTCTTGTACAAGATGATTACAAGTGAAGTCTCCAAGTGATTCTTCAAGAACTTCTAGCTAGAGAGAACTTCTTACAAGAGGAAAAACTCCCTACGTATGGTCCCTTAGCTTCCCCCTGTGTCTCTGCATAAAAGGTGGTGGAAAGCACCTTTTTTCTCCTTCATGATTCTAACAACTAAGATTTTGTTAAAGAAAGTCAAAAGACATGTTGTTTTGACTTGTCAATAACTCATTTTGTCTTCTATTTTGTTGCAGAAGCATGTGCCACCGAATTCTCTCACCCAAGATAGCTGGAAAGTTGTGTGAAAAGTGAGAAAAATGGCTGTGCCACTTGCAGAAGAGAGAGGCATATCCGACCCTCGGATCCGAGGGGTGCAGAACGATCCGAGCTCGGATCAAGGCTGATCCGAGGCCTTTCTCTTAATGATTTGAGCTCGGATCGTCTGGCCTCAGATGCACTGCTCCAGAAGTATAGACGAGGGCTTGGATCTCCCTCTGTTCACACGGATCCGAGCTCGAATCCGTGTTGGTCAATTTCCAGTTTTTCATTTCTTTCCTTTTTTCTTCATTTTTGCTCCTAGTTTCTTGTGTACTTTATCCTCTGGACGATCCTTACATTTCCTTCATCTCGTGCATGAATTTCATATATTAATATCCTTCACAATTTCACAAAATTAACGCGTTAATCGACTCATTTATCAAGTTTTGAACACTTAAGCAATATTTAAGCAATTATCATCAAAAGAATTCAAATATGGCTTTAATCTTCCCAAAACCTACCAAAAGTTCATGCCAAACTTGTACAAAATGTACGTTAAATATTCACTTATCAAAATGCATGGCCTTGCTTTAGCTAAAAATGAGATTGTCAGTGACAATGTTTATTGCAAAATCATAATGTTAGATGTTCTTCAAAAAAGATCCTTTTACACTGATGTTGAATTTTATAAGCCCCTGGAAAAATGGAAAGTTAAGAAAGTTATTTTGACAATGACATCACTGTTATTTGAGATATTTAGGAGGATTGGTTATCCTTTTAGACAAATTTTCTTGCTAGAACGTGGTCTCCTATGGTTTTTGGCATGCTTCTTTGGTATTCTATGGATTTTATCTATACTTGGAGATTTAAGTGAGATTGAGTGGCTTTAACTTGTATAGACATTTTGCCTTTATATTAACAAGATGCTAACTTAGGATTCACTTTTGTTTTTATCTTTGTTGACTATGGAAGATTTATGTCGTTATTAACCTCTTAAGGACAGAACAAGTACATAGGATGTCCAATAACCTTCTATATAAGAAAGGTATATTCTTCTAATTCTCCTGTAATAACTATTTTAGGTGATTTTATTTTTCCAAATGAAATCCACTTTTTCTCCCATTTGTACTTGACTCAGCAAAAAGACAAATCAAATTCTGATTTAATTCTGTGTAATATTTTTGCACTCTGTGCTATGCAAAGCTTTTTTACTTGCTATCCTTACAGCCTAAAGCAATATGCATGTGACGAAAGCGATATTTCTGCTCCGAAGAAGGTTGATGTATCTGCTTTGCATTTCATTGTTCAATTGTTCTGCTGTGAACAGAAGCCAAGTTAAATGTTTCAGACTGATTGTGCCTTTTTCTTCCTAATTTTTCGTATCCCAGGACATTTTACATAAATTTATAGACCAAACCCAGCATATTTCAGATGACATTACATAAATTTTCTATTGCAGTGAACTTTCTGGTGAGTTCAACCAAGGAAAAAAAACATGAAAGCATTCTGGAGAGGAAGGGATAAGAAACATTACACAAATTTTCTTTTGAGCCAAGTTTTGACAACCCCAAATTTGGCTCATAAATTATACGAATTTTCAGGTTTTGGACTTTTGAGCTTAAGGTTCAAACTCAACTCACACTATTATATGAATTTCGAATTCAAACCGGCCTTGATCATTGCTCATAATTAAATACATAATTATATATAATATATATTTTATAATTATGAATTAATATATATTTATATATAAATTATTAACATTTTATGTCATAATATGTATAATTATAAATTATATATATTATTAAATATTTTTTATGTATTTAATTATACTCATACATGGTATGGCTTTTATTGGGCTTGAGTGGCATGGCCCAAACTCAGCTCGTATATAGTTTGGCCCCAATATTTAGACCCAATCTCCGCTCAATCGAATTAAAGATTAAGCTCAGTGAACTTTTTTCAGACCGAACAAGTTGAATTCGAGTTGGCTCGACCTTATTAACAACCCTAGCATTCAACAGTTTTAGACTTTAGGTAAGGTAACAATTTTTTTTTTTTTTTTTGTGCATTCCTTATTGTTGCACATTTTATTTCAATTCATAATACTTGACTTTGGTCTTAAGGGTTAAAGGTTCACTTGTGAATTTTCTATCTTGCTCTTTTATTTGCCTAATTGAAATGATGTTATATTTTTGCTGCCTATGCTTTTTTATGTCATTGATTTGAAGCCTTTTTAATAAAAATTTGACTTGTGGATAAACAAATGCTACAAATGTGTATTAGACATGGGAGGGGTTGTTTTCTAAAGTTACCTTTTGTTTTATGCTTTAGTTTGCCACTGTGTCGCAATTTCATACTGCTAGATGTCAAGGTTTCTTTTCTCATTTGATTCTGGTCTCTCCAAACGTTGATTATTACTTATTTAACAAGACATGGTGCAGGATTGCAGACTTGTATGGCTTGTCCGCTATTGAAATAACTCATCTATTTGACTCTCGCAATCTCACATAATGGTTTTTAGCTTGTAGAAGAGACTTAATTGTGTGTATTTTGTTAATATTGGTTAAAGCATGATCATGCCGTGTTGTATATCACTGCCAGAAACTTTGATTGAAAGCCACTTGATGTTTTATACTATATTACACATGATTTTATTTTCTTTTCAAACAAAGAGGAAAAATCATAAAGAAATAAAAAAGCACCAACTTTTTTACCTATTCTGTAAATTTCTTTCGTCACAAACAGTCCTAGCTATTTTCATTTTCCCAGAATTAATTTTCCTCCTATCAAAGAAGTCCCTCGTATGGATAATAAATCAAGGTGACGTTATAAGAAAATTCAGTAGGCTAGTGATTGAGGGTAAGAGGACAAGGAAAACAAAATGACTTTAGTATAAGATTGGAAGAAACGGTAATGACGTCAATCTTGGAGGCTTCAGCAAATAAAAAATTCTTAAAAATAAGGGTTTTTCTAACAATTGTCTAATGGGCACTCATCAACACATTTCAATTCCATCTAATCTGCCATGTGTGTATGTGTATTAACAAACATTATCCTTTCTTACATTTATACACCTTCTCTAATTAATATTACTTTTCTAAAAATCTAACATCTGATGTACATTTTAACGAGTGCTCAATGGGTACCTATTAGATAAATCTTAAAAATAGAAAGAGAAACTGTTAATCTTATACACTTATTAAATTAAAAGTTGTAGAAGAATAAAGAATAGTCATCCTCAAGTGATTTCTTAGTCCTTTTGAATAGTATTACATCATTAATAACCCATAAAATCTTATGCCTACAATTTGACTAGTATATTCAAAAGACCATAAATCTATGAAATTAGAAAAAAAAAATTGATTGTATAATTCGTAATTAGGAAAAAAAAACTAAACTACAAACTATAATATTCATGAAATTTTACAAAAAAAAATATATTAAGTGATAATTAATAGAAGGTAATATTGGAATTTTTGACCTCCCACCGTACAAATGCACTTAAGACGTAGATAGCAGCCAACAACCCAATAAGCCGCTGACAAAATGCAAGAGTATAATTTCCACAAGTAACAAGTACCAATGGTGGGGGTGGCCAATTGACAACTAGTGATTAGATTATCTGCATGGGAAGAAGATAGAATATTCCAAGTACATTTTCAATATATATAATATTCCAATTACGTGTTCAATATACATACATACATGTATATATATTAGGCAAAGCAATACTGTCTTGCTCTCAAAGTCCCAACGTTAGAACGTTCAATGATGAAATTAAGCTTCACATTACGTAATTGACAATCATTGGACAGTGGCTCATTGCATTGCCCCGCCCCCTTCTTCTTCTTGGGGTCAAACTTCATGACGAACAACGACCGACATGTGACTTGCAGGAAAAATAGAGAAATGTCCTTCTGATAGAAAAGTCCTGTTCTGACTATGGAAAAATAGAAATGTCCTGCTGATAGAAAAGTCGTGTTCTGACTCGCAATCTCCAACATAGAGATAATTAAGCCCATGGTAAGTAACTAACAGGTTCAAGCCACGAAAATTAATATATATAGAGAAATATATAGGAGAGCGATTCGAAATCCTATATATATATATATATATATATATATATATAATATTATGCGACTACAATTCCTTGGAATATAAGAATAACCATTTTAAACGCAGATAGCTGAATTGAGCATGGAAGTTGTCTGGGTATACACAGTGATTTCATCTTTTCTTATTTTTCTTAGTTTTAGGTTCCTTTCGAAGCGGCTCCGAAACCTCCCACCAAGTCCAATACCAGCTTTTCCAATAATAGGTCATCTCTACCTCCTGAAACCGCCTCTCTACAGAACCTTCTACAAAATCTCCCAAAAATACGGCCCCATAATTTCCCTTCAATTCGGGAGCCGCCTAGTAGTGGTGGTATCATCTCCTTCGGCGGTGGAGGAATGCTTCACCAAGAACGATGTGATCCTCGCCAACCGGCCTCGCTTTGTTGTAGGAAAGTATTTTGGTTACAACTACACCAACATGACCAGTTCCCCATATGGTGAGCATTGGCGGAATCTTCGCCGTCTGGGTTCCGTGGAAATATTTTCGGCCAGTCGTTTGAACATGTTCTTGTCCGTCAGGAAAGATGAAATCAGACGGTTGCTTGTGAAACTGGCTCAGAAGTCTCGCCACGATTTTGCTAAGGTTGAAATGAAGTCGAGATTATCTGAGCTTTCTTTGAACATTATTATGAGGATGGTGGCCGGAAAGAGATATTTCGGCGAGGAAGGAGATAACTACGAAGCAACGCAGTTTCGGGGGCTTATCAAAGAAGTATTTAAACGTGGTGGTGCATCAAATCCTGGAGATTTCCTACCGCTGTTAAGATGGATCGATTATGGAAACTTCGAGAAAAACTCGATGAAGCTCTTCACCAAATTTGACTCGTTCTTGGTGGGCTTACTTGAAGAGCATCGCCGCAACAAGAATAGTAATACGATGATCGATCATCTGCTTTCTTTGCAGGAATCGCAGCCAGAATACTATACGGACCAAATCATCAAAGGGATTATACTGGTAAGTATATTCTTTCTCTATTAGTCATTCTTCACCGTTGAACTGGAATGAGCATTCAATTGAATCACTAGTATATTATTGGTAGGTCATGCTTACGGCTGGAACAGACACTTCATCAGTGACTATAGAATGGGCCTTGTCTCTTTTGCTCAACCATCCCGAGGTGCTAGAGAAAGCTCGAGCTGAATTGGATGCTCAAGTAGGGACTGATCGATTGGTCGACGAACATGATCTATCCAATCTTCCTTATCTTCATAACATCATTTCAGAAACACTTCGGTTGTACCCCCCAACACCAATGCTAGTGCCACATGAGTCGTCCGATGATTGTAAAATTGGGGGATACAATATTCCGCGAGGCACAATTTTGCTAGTTAATGCATGGGCAGTTCACAGGGATCCAAACGTTTGGGATGATCCAACAAGCTTCAAGCCAGATAGATTCGACGGCTTGCAAGTTGAGCCATCAAAGCTGATTCCATTTGGGATGGGAAGGAGATCTTGCCCTGGTTCTGGCCTAGCACGGCGGGTGGTAGGTTTGGCCTTGGGATCTCTAATTCAGAGTTTTGATTGGAAAAGAATTGGTGAGGAGGAGATTGATCTAGCTGAAGGGACAGGAGTGTCCATGCCAAAAGCCAAGCCACTAGAAGCCATGTGCAGAGCTCGTGACATGGTTATAAACAGGATTGTTTAATCAACGATTAGTTTGTGTTGTTTGATTGAGTTTATGCGTGTTTTCTACAAGTAAATTAATGTGCATTGTTGAATTCAAGAATAAAAGTTAACTTGTCTAAGAAGGTTAATCAGAAGGTATGACGGAAATTAAACCAGGTTATTTTCGTATTTAGTTTCCTAATTCTTTTTGTATCTTATTTGTTTAGATTCCATATTCAATTAGGAAATCTCAAGTCAGTTTCCAAATAAGTTTTGGTTTACAATTATATTTGTTTTAGAAAGCTTTAGAGTCTATAAATACTACCAGTCTAGTAGATTATTTATTGAAGAGTTGAGTTGAGTCTAAAGAATAGGTTTGATAGAAAATCTCATAGTTGAGATTTGTGAGTTGTCGTGAGCGAAAGGCTATGACTTAGTATTTGTTATTGTTGATATTTGAGTTTTGGATTAATAAAATTATTGAAGATTTATTGTGTATTTGTTCGCCTCCTCTTCCCACATTTTTTTATATATGTTAGAATTGTTTCCGCTGTTTGCACACATTTTTGTGTGCCAACAAGTATGACATAAATTATGATTATCTATCATCTCTGAAGCAGCAAACGTTAACTTATCAGGATGTCTACCATCTCATGATTTAGCTCTGCATTAAGAGTTTTGTAGTTTAATCTAGCGCCCATTGCTGAAACCATTTCAGTGACAATTAATAGTTCCTGCTATTTATCAACTCAAGTAGAGTTAACATTTGGAGGTGAAAAAGACACTAATCATCTTGTACGCAGACCACCTTTTTAACTTCGAAAGTAAAAGTTAAAGATTACAAAAATAGGATCCTTCAAATCCTCATGAGTAGGAAGATCCACCATATATTGTCCAGGAATCAACATTCAGAGTCTCTTATGTTGGTTTGCCTTCAACAGAAAGTGAAGAAAGCTCCTATTTACCCAATAAAGAAGTTTATGTTCCAAACTTCCATCATCCTTGTCAGTTGTCAATGCAACAGAAGCATTCCTTGCTCGTGGTTCTGCTTCTCAAACAACAGTAAGATGCATCATCTAAAGCTTTACCGTTACTTCATGGGAACATGTTGAAGAGCTCAAACTTGCTGAGTTACACCTAGTAATATTTATATTTACAATACTAATCGAGTGAGTGAGAAGAGGAGATCTTGAGGAAAATTTCTGAAACAGTTGTGAACATGGTTCGCCATATCGGCCAATACGCAACTGGAACGGAGGGGACAAGTACGATACCGATCTCTGAATTGTGGATATGGACGACTCACTCTGACTCGGCCGATATTGGGCGATTCGAATCTGTGATACATGATATCGGTCGATATATCCGAGTCAACTCGGAATCGACTCGGATATTTTTTTTAAATTGTACCTTTTTTAGTATTTTCTAATTTTAGCAATTTTTTCAAAATTTTTGGAAACTTTCATGTGTTATAATGTGCGTATCACCCGATATTCAACTAATATGCCGCGACGGATGTAAAACAATCGAAACAGCGACGCGACCGCAACTCACGATGGCGAACCATGGTTGTGAAGGAGCAACAAATCATTAAGCAATACTCTATAGTAGGCGCTCCCATAGGCCTAGATATGGCATATTTGATTTTTATGTATTCTTGTATAATATACTACATCTTAATGACGAACCAAGCTGAAGAGATATTTTCTTTTGCCAATATCATGCCTAATTTCTCTTCCTACAAGCTAATAAAAAACAACTACATGATTCTTTCTTTCATTTGACTTAGAAAGGACAAATAACAAAATGACTGACATGCAATTGGTTTGTTGAGAAATCGCAAATTACATGAACGATGTGAAATATCAGTAATGCATTTTCTTCTTTTTTTTTCAATAAAATTTGTATATTTACCTCATGGTAGCTATCATCTTTGCATGCTTGATAGCTACAGCACTGCAGCTAGACTGGCAATGATGAACAACGAGATAGCTACTCATTTTCGTTGTCAGTTGTTGATCAAGAAACCTTTTCGACAACTTAAATGCAACTTGGATTAGTTTTCCAAATTTCTTACTGGCTTCCCAAACTAGAAGTTTCTCCGGTCTTTAATCGTGCTTAGACCATGAATGATGATCATTCTGATTAATGGTCAAGCGATGAAAATCTTGTCACTGCTTACCTAATTTAATTTGGTCCAATGAGTGGTACAGTTAGAAGACAAATAGGACCCGTTTCACCATACACGTGCATATGGCATGTGTGTTGAGATCAACCTAAGATTGAATTTTTCTGGTTCGTATGGCAGGGTGGAGAGTTCAAGAATGTGACAAGAAGTTTTGGTTAGATGTGGGGATGGCGGTTTTCTATTGGACTGTATTTCAAACGCCTTTACAATATTAAAAATATCTATGGACTTTGTTTCTAAGCATCGGTAATTTAAGCTCATTGCAAAAATTCCTAGACGACTGTCAAATTTTTGAATTATTCTTGTATTGAGAACCTGATTTCTTTTTCCTAACATACTCTTATATTCTCTTAAAATTCAGGCTTAGAGAAAAATAGTTTTTGGGACTTGGAAGTAGAGGAAATGCTTAGAAATTTATCCATTGTCTTTCATGTTATCTTTTTTCTTTTTTGGGTTATGGCTAAAACTTATTTTTATTTTTGTTATTGTATCTCTAATTTTATCAATCACTTTCTTAGTTGAATTTGCAATCCATTCAAATAATTTCTTCTCTCCATTTCTCAGACAGGGTGCTAGGAAAAGGTTTAAGAAACTACTTTGAAACTGAAGTTGCCTTTCATATGTAATTTAGAAGTTATTTTTCTCTCAATATTAGATCTTATATTTACTACCATGTTGTGATTTTTGCTACTAAGGCTTGTATATTGATTGTGAAGAAAAGTTTTGTTATAGCGTCACTTATGGTATATTGATTTTCTTTTATCTACTTGGTTGAATTCTTATCAAGTATCATATAGTGATCCCTATCAATTAATTTTTGGCATTTTGTAGCATGGTCATCGATGAAAAGATGGCTTGGAAAAAGGGTATGGCCTGTCGATATGACTTGCGCTAGAACAACATATGATGATCTTTGCGTAGTAAGTGGTATTGTTTAAATATGTTGGTGGTTTAAAATTAGGAGTGTCGTATGTGCTCTTTACGCTGTCTTTGATTGTTCTTGTCAGGTACTTGAAATATCTTCTTAACTTTTTTCAACAAAGCATGGCAATGAATTCTAGTGCCTTGGCCGTGGTTTAACCAAAACTGTGAGCTTAATATTTGTACGTGAGTTTGTTGACTTCTCGCATGTCCTCTATTGGCGGATTTGATTGACAGAACATGGATAATGGAACATCAGAAGTTAGTAGAGTTTTGATCTTCATGCTTTCTTCTGCCCTTCTCTATAAATGTTTTTAGCAATTAGTCCTTATTTACGTGAACAATCACTTGCTACACAATCTACATCAGCTTTTATGATGATTTAAGCACTAATTTGTACTTTCAATTCAACTAGCTAATCCAATTAAAATGTAGCTTCTCAAGTATTTTCGGATGAATGTTTAACTTAAATTGTAAGATAACTTATTTCCTTTTCACAACTGCTGACTTGATAACTTATAATTAAGGATGGTAATTGGGGTGGGTGTCCACGGGTGGGGAAAAATTCCCCCTCCCCCAATTAAAAAACGCGTGTATATATATTTAATTTAATTAGTTACAAACTTGTAATAATGATATTATTAATTATATGTATTATATAATATATGTTAGTATACATAATATAATTAATATTATCAATTATACTAATAATTATATATGTCTACTAATAGAAATTATTAATTATTTATGCTAAATTTACTAATATATTTATACTGAATTCCTAATTACACTTAACACATTAACACTTTTTTCTCGAAAAAAAAAACACAATAATGACTTGATGATTGTATTTGTTTCAAAAGTGAAAACTTTAGTACTTTAATTGTATTTGTCTCGTCATATTGGATTGTATTCAAATAACTTTTATTTGAGTTTTTATGGGTTTCCAATGAAAAAATAGTACGTTATCTAGCTCTAAGGCCAGCTCAAGCACTTATTGCTATTCTCCATCCTCACAGGCTCTGATTTGTTAGGATCCTTTTATTCCTGATTTTTTTTAGGTTATGTTTTTCTATGTTTTCTTCCCAATAAATAATGTGAAGGAGGTGAAGCTTCAAGCCCGCATTAAATATTGGGCGGATCAGTTTCATCCTTATTTGGTTCACTTATTGCTTCGTAAGTATGGCCAAAGGGTATCTATAGCCGTGTTAGGTGGAATTGTACTTGTTACATGTATTGACGTGCACTTGCATTATGTAGCTGTACATGTAAACTTGTTTATTCTCTTCGTTAAGTTTGTTCATTTACATCAAATCTTGTAAGTTATACAACAGTTCATACCTAGTCAGTATTGCACCTAACCCATGTCCGTGTGTATATATATATATGGACAAGGAGTTAGTGCAGTTATGTTTTGTACGATTCCGTTTAATTGTTGTACATATTCAAATTTTTATGTATAAATATATTATAATATTATACTGAATATATATTAAATATTTTATTTATATACATTACTTTTATTTTAAATATAATAATATAATATAATATAATTGTACGTCAAGTAATATAAAAAGTATAATAACCAAATTGAACGGCATAGAATTCCAACATTACTGTTGCATGAGGACTGACTCGCAGCATTACCATGGTAAACCAAAGCAAGAAGAACCCTGCTAAGCCGCCATAGCAAAGGGAAATTAGGACCTCACCTTATTCATCAATTTCAAGCTAAAGAGTGCCTTTATTTCATATACAATCTCGAAGCGAACCTTGAATCACAGGAGTTCAAATCTAAATACGGCTCCATCTGGGCAAGGAAGGAAACCAAAGACGGATCCATACAAAGATCTCAGTTCTTCCAAACGTAAATTAGGTACTAATGATGTATAAATCAATTTCAATGCAGAAGCCGACACAAGAATTTTCTGTGTGAGACCAGTTGTAGTGACAGGTTCATGAGTAAGAGTTATTGGCCTTACATTGGTTTGAGAGCAAAAGAAATATTGTGCAGAGCTTCCCTTTACTAAATTGAGGTATTAATTTCATGCTTCTACTTTTTTGCATATTTTACTTTTTAAAATAGGGTTTTTTCTTAAATTCTCTGATCTTATAATAATTAAATTCTATGTTGCTTGAAAACGGTGAGAGATTTTTTTGGGACCGAATATGAAATGAAGGTGTCTTCAACATTGTTTATGTCACAATATTGTTTCAAGATTTGGATATTAGACGGAATCAATCTAAACCCATTTCAAAGTGATCCTGCCTAAGTTAGTCCCAAAACACATATAGGTAAAATTGGACTCAAACCCATATGACTCGGTTCCATCTCAAACCCAAGCACATCCCGCCCATTTTGTCACCTCTATTTATAACCTACATAATCTAAGGGTTCTTGGCCTAATCAAGTTTAGTTTCCTACATGAGCATCATTCAACATCTTACATTTTGTAACTGGTCATCATATTCGTACATATAGGCTGCATAGCCATATACTAACGAGTGTCTACTGATCACTTGTTAAAATATGTTTAAAGTGTTAGATTTTTGAAAAAGTAAGATTCACTAGAAAAAGTGTATAAATGCAAGGAATGATAAAAATTATTAATATCTGTATGTACATGAATTGATAGGTTAGGTAGAATTTAGATTTGTTAAATAAATGTACAATGCCACCTATTAGAAAATCCTTATATTGAATATAAACTTTTAACAGTTAGCTAGTTTAGCCTTCGGGAATTGCCGAAATTATTACCAAGCTTAACTTTATGGACAGCCGCGTACACATCTGGAAACTCTGCAAGATACTTCATGACGCTAGTGATTGTGCTTTGCATAGTTGAGTAGCTTCCCAGTCATAAAGATGCCAAATTACTTGCAATGTCCTTGTCGAAAAATAACTGACCATTTTCATCTTTGCCAGGATCAAATGCCACATGAAGTCCGTCGCTGAAGATATGAATCATGTCCTGAAAGATCAATCCTTCTTTGCCTGATTGTTTCCTCAATCTCTTTCTGAATATGCCTGGCCGCTTTGAATGCATGATTCAGAGCCTTTCCTGGCAGGTTTATGGGAATTGATCGCAAACCGTTGTCTATGTCCCGCATATCCTTTTGAAGTTTCTTAATTTTTCTTGGATCATTGAAGATTATATTACAGGACAAATTGAACAAGTATATCGCTGCAGCATCACTAAGGCTCACTAGTTTGCAGTTTCAGTGTGCCTGCAAATGATTTTTGGTTGCCTCATCCATGAATCCAATGTATTCTCGACGCACATCTATCTTTAGAATCGATCGAAGAAGTTCACGCAGTGTGTTTGAGTCCTCACTGGAAGGCTTCTCTATCTTGGGAAATATTTCTTTATTGTACTCCGCCGCCAAACTTGGACCAACCTCTTCTCGTTCGAGAACAGAAACTTGGTCCCTTCGGCACCAGAAAAGATCACCGCGGTCTCTCCAATCAATGAAGTCTTGAAAATGGGGGACGAATACTTATTCCACCTTTCTGTTAGAAACTCATATGTGAGACCTTGTCGACGTTTGGAAATGTACTCAAAAGTCTCTCCAATTAGAGGCCAGCCCATGGTACCTGGCAAAGGCTTTGGTTGTCCAACCCCAGCAAAGTTGGTTGTTACATTGTTGGACTTGTTTCTCAGGGTAAGCTTGTGTAGCAGACATGCGGCCAGAACTAGGGACAGAAGAAGAAACATCAACGGTAATAATTCCATCAGCAACTTGGTGGAATTGGGGCTTTTCGTTTAGGTATAAATTGGGTGCGGAAGATTAGATTAGACAAAGAAAAGCAGAATGAAGAAAGCTACCACGCTGTAGGGATCATGAGTTTCCAGTTACACGCTTCAGTGCTTATATGACAGTTGTTGAATCCTGTTCGTGCTTAATTGAAAATAGAAACAATGCTTCTTGATCCCATCAACAAGGTCTGCTGAAATCTTGGAGAATATTCATTCGGCCACAGACATACAACCAACAATACGCGAACGCAAGAGACATACAACCAAGAATACATGAATGCAGTATTAGGTTTATGGATTCACGTTTGGAGGATTCGCGTATCCACACGTGAATCCATAAACCTAATATTGCATGAATATGCGAATCCATAAACCTAATACTGCATTCATGTATTCTTTTTGTTTTTTCACAGGTGAACCGCCTTTGAAGTTAACGTACAAAAAATGAAAAAAAAAAATCCATAAAGAACTGTGAATTTAGGCAGTGTGCACTGGCATTTCATAGGAACTGTGAATTTAGACTACGTATTTGTATTTATTTGCATATCGTTCATATCTCGCAAATCTATAGTTTCCAAGATGACATAGGCATTACAATATTGTTAATAATAATTAATGATGTACCAGCATTTCTTTACGTCAACTTTATAGTTTTTTTTTTTTTAAGAATAAGGAACCAATGGAGTATTTTTTTTTTTTTTAATAATTACATTGTTTATTTTGAGTTCCATCATAAAACAGATAAAAATTTGGATACACCACCAAATAATTGACATGTTAATAAACAAGTATCTAATCACTTTTACTAATGAGGTCTTGGTCTTAGCTGTCAAGATCTCAAGATTTAGAAGTCTTGGTCCTAACCCTCCTTCTCATTGCCTATTTCTTAAATTTCAATTCTCCCTTATTAAAAAAAAAAAAGTTTTTTAACCACTTTTTTCAATACATGTCAACAATAACAATTAAACTGTACATAGTTTTTTTTTTTTTTTTTTTTGTGAGGCCAATTATAGACCCAAATTGGATATCAAAAATATGAAATATAAATCCAAGGGCTATTCCAGCAGGCTTGTTAATGAGCCTTATGATTGTACTTCACAAAGCCCAGGCAAAACAAATGTTAAAATCAGAACGTTGCTCGTAATAGGTCCGTCTAGATTCTAAACTGACCACATCACGGGCCTTAGAATAGGAAACGTACCAACCCAATTTGCGCTGCATCAGTGCATGACATACATGACAACAAAAACTGGCCAAAATAGAAGAATTTACAACTTGTTTCCCCAGAACAAAGAGATCCCACATGTTAAAAGGACAAAATATCCAGATTTAATCTGGAAGCAAATTTTGTTGTCATAAATCATCCTATATTGTTGTATTTTTTAAGTGTTTTAATTATCTTGAATGTTTTTCCATATTTTAGAAGACAGTTATTCTATACTGGTAAGTTTGATTCTCCACACACTGTGCATGTATCCTGGTTTATTTGTTTTCAGTCGATTTTACGATGATTTACAGTAAAATAATAAGAAGGTCTAAGTTTCAAAAGTTTTTTTTTTTTTTTTTTGTCTCAAGAGTACATGGAACTAATAGGAAACTTCTAATCGAAAAAAAAAATGCATTTGCAAAAAAAATCTCATTAGGCTGCAAATCTCTCCAAACTAATCCCTCTTCATGTGACAGAGGTGGCCTCATTTGATGTACTTCAAAGAAGACCTGCGTGTTATCTGGTAATGCAACTTTTTGATGAATGAATTTAAGCACTGTGGAACAATACAGGAAAGCACTTCCGTAGAAATGTGAAGAGTTTGTAGCATTTCACAAGGTATTATGTAACAGACGTACAGCAATAACGTAATTATATTTGTGTATATATAATAGACACTACCAGTAGTGGAACTTAATCGGTTAATTAGCTTTAATCTATATTCTAGAATTCATATCGAGCAAATTGGTAATATTAAATCCAATATCTACAAACTTTAACACGCAACGTGCAACACACTTAAAGATGGCAACGGGGCGGGGTTGGGGCGGGGGTCGTGCCTACAAATTCCCCCCGCCCCCTGCTCCCCTCGCCGTGCCCGGCTTCCCCCTGCGAGTGTCCCCGTGGAGCTAATAAAAATTTGTTATATAATTTTATTATAGTTAAATTTTAGTAAATAATCAAGTACTAAAATATCAACACATCACTAAATTATTATTCATTATAATTTCATAATTAAAACTTATAAAAATAATCAAACAAAAGTTATTTGAATACAATCCAACATGATGAAATAAATATAATTAAAGTAGTCAAGTTTTCGTTTTTGGCGTAAATACAATCACTAAGTCATTATTGTGCTTGTGCTTTTTTTTTTTTAGAAAAAAATGTTATCGTATTAAGTGTAATTAGGAATTTAGTATAAATGTATTAATAAATTTAGTATAACTAATTAATAATTTCTATTAGTAGTCATATATAATTATTAGTATAATTGATAATATCAGTTATATTACATATACTAATACATATTATATAATACATATAACTAATAATATCATTATCATAAGTTTGTAACTAATTAAATTAAATATTATATAATAATTATATATATTTATATTTATATTTTTTTTTCAAGCGGGTGATGGGGTGGGGGAAGGGGCAGGGGTACACTCCCCCTCCCCCGCCCCGTTTCTAAACGGGGGGGAAATAATTCCCCCCGCCCCCGTCCCATTAGCTCCCGCAGCTGGGTGTCCGTGGCCACCCGCCCCTATTACCATCCTAAACATACGTTCTCCTATATCTGGAGCAAAGGAGGGTAACTAATTGAGGTAGGTAAACCATTTGTGGGGTAAGGTATTAATCAGACTACTTTTAGGTGAGAAAGTTAGAAAAATCCTAATGTGGGGGAAAAAAATGAGTCCATGCCTGCCTTTCAGTTAACAGCCAAACACCCTTGATACATGGGCTAATGGTGGAGATGACGTCCTGGGTTGAGACGTCGAATCATGAATGATTAGTGCATTTGTCAATGCACATCTGAAGTAGGGCAGTTGTAAAATAGGAAGAATGCTCTTACCATATGGCAGCAAATTGAGTAGAAATCAACTTCAAATAACTCCTAAAAGAGAGTATCCGTTTGGATTCCTTGTTTTTGCTTCTGTTTTTGAAAAACTGTTTTTCACATTCCAAATACTACACAGTAAATGTGTATTTTTAAAACAACTCCAAAAACACCATATCCAAACATTATATTAAAAACAACTCCATATGTATATTTCAATTATGTATATTATATATACATAAAAACTTGCGTTAGCTTTCTTCCTAATTAGTATTTCAAGCATTGTGATAATTGGTTTGCCTTTCGAGTCTTTGACGAATTAATTAAATGATTCCCATATATATATATATATATTGCGACAAATTATGTAACACTTAGATCACTTCATGTATTTATTGCTTTAGTCAAGTCAACTACTGATTTCTGCGAAAATAGTTTGGTCACTTTGCAGAATCATTCAAGACATACATAGTTGATTCAAGTACAAATTGAGCTGTCCAACTCAAAGAAGATTGGAAAGGAGACAAAAATGAAACAAAGGGATTGGAGGCTTGTGTGGAGATCTTCCTAACGAAGATATCGGTGAATGAGATAATAGTCTTGTTTTTTTGGTGTTTGTTTTGAAATGAAATAAAGTGAATCCCAAAAAAATACAATAAAAACAACTTTTTTTTTAAAATGGAAAAAAAACTTGTTATCAACTTTTTTTTTAAAATGAAAAAAAAAAACTTGTTATCAAACAGAAAGGAAAAAAAGGAAACAAACAAAAGGAGAAAGACGGAGCGATGTCGTATTGACTCGTGCTTGGCTTTGGCGTGCAAGCCGGCTAGTAAAGGCAGTTCAAAATTGGGAATTGAAATATTGAATTTTGAGGGAAAGACAGAAGCCAAAAGCAGAAGCAAGATATTCCTCTTAAAGTCTCAAGCGAAATTTGTCAAAGGAGAAGAGAAATGGGGAAGGGGATCGCAGCACAAAATCTAGGAGCAGACGCGATCCAGCTATTAAATCAGTTGGAGCGGCACTGCTTAGCTCCTGATGGTTCTCTCATTTCCAAATCCACTCACTAC
This sequence comes from Coffea arabica, assembly GCF_036785885.1. Lineage (NCBI taxonomy): Eukaryota > Viridiplantae > Streptophyta > Magnoliopsida > Gentianales > Rubiaceae > Coffea > Coffea arabica. The sequence goes on from NC_092323.1 coordinate 20,634,984, forward strand.
GACCTCCAACTCGTACTTTCTCTTCTCTCTCTCTCGAACAATATTACCTTCTTCCTTTCTCTATTTTATCACAAAATGAATTTGAGGTAAGAATTTAGTGTAAATGTGGATTGGATGCAGGCGAGGGAGGAAATGTGCAAAGAACGACAGCGTTCTTTGGAAGCCTTGGTATTCTCTCTACTGAGAATCTTCCTTTTTTTTTTGGGTTTGTTTGTTGCAGTTAGTTTTGTTTTCTTTTTTCTTTTTGACACATTTAATTGGAACCATCTGTGTTAATACAACCGTAGGCAATTTACATCGAGGCAATTGCAATGGTGGAAGAGTATCAGCAGGCGGTTTCAGTGGCTAATTTTGGGGGCATTCGCGATGTTCAGGGTCTTTACTCCCAGCTTGGCTTGAAGAATCCTCCTCAGGTTTTCTGATTCTTTTTCCTATATTTAACAGCAATTGTTGGGAGTATTTCTGTAAAATTTTCTAAGTAGTATATTTGTCTGCAAGATGGGAATGCGAAACTACTTTAGCCAAGCGTGCTGCCATTGTCAGTTTTCTGTGCCATGTAAGCTCGATATAAATGCATTTTATTGGCATCACTAGAGCTGATATGTATCAAAGTCTCATGATGAAGTCATTCCCGAGCATCTGTTAATTATGTAGTTATATAAAGCAGTCTGTTGACCTGAGTAAAGGTAATATAGGTTGCATTTGAGTTCTCGCTCTTTCTGTGTATCTATCTTGTTCCCTGTCATTGAGCAGGATTTATCGATTTGAGCCCTGTAAAATGGACCCCACTTCCACAGACTTTTAATTGAAAATGTTTTACTTGAGGACATGTTAAAAATTGCACTGTGATATACATATTTCAGGTTTACGAGGCTCTTGAGCATCGAATGGTTGTGGCAGAAGCTGCTCAGAAGCTGAGGCTTCCCCTGATATCCAAGGATGGCGAAATACACGAGGAAGAAATTGAAAAATGGAGTATAATGTCAAGAAGCTCCCTTGATAGTACCTGTACCAGTGTCACAATTAGCTCAAGCTCAAATTCAACTAATTATACAAATATTTCAGCACTTGGCACCTCTGCTCCTGCCAGCACTATGATCTCAGGGGTTGTCGCTGATGCATCAGAACCTGAAGTTGGTGGTGCTCCTAATCGATACCTCGGAATCACTCCTGCTTATTTGTGGCAAACTCAACTTCAGCAACTTCCATTACCTATGGTATGACATCAGATGCCTTTATCACATGGGACAGAGATTTCTTTACTGATAATTTGTGCAGTTAGAGAATGTCTTGTATGCTTGATCTGAAAACAACCTTTTGCTCTTTGGTTCCTTTGTATGACACATGATTAAGTGGAAGTTCTATTTCTGATATGTGAATCTTTTGTTAGTTGGAGCTACTTTGGAAGAATAAAATGTTGAACCAATGAACTAAAGACCTATTCTGTTATGCAACTGTAGGATATGGCAGAATACCAGATGTCACTTGCCCGTGAGATTGACAGTCGACTAGACATTAAGTCTGATAAGTTAATAGATGCTATGGTTACAGGTGACATCGGTATGTCAAGATATTTGTAATTGTTTCAATATTGTCCTAAAATATCCCTGCTTGTGGATGTCGATTGGTTGCCTGGTCACTATTGTCCTTGAGGATTTGCTACTAGTGGCAAGTTCATTGACCTGGAAAAGCTACCAAGTTCATAGGCTAAAAGTTCTGATTATTGGTTGTTACACTCTTAAACTAACTTGATACTGACTGGACATCTGGGTGCCTGCGTTAATTCAAAATTTTGATAACTATGAAGCAATGAATAATGAATAGGGAAAATGATCATCTTACTATATCGATTTTCTAGCCATGCTCATGTTATTTTTGCTGAACTACTGAGTATGACTTGCTTCAAATAGTTGCGTTCGCTCAACGCCCAATAGTAAACTTTTTCATACTTGAAGATTTTGGTCATTTTAAGTTTTGTTACAATGCTTGCTTGTAAACACTTCAAAGATGTAAAGTTCCTTTATCTTTGCAGATTCACCAACCAGTGGTCCAAATTCAACTGCTAGGCTCCCAGAAAGGTCTGAGCCTTGATCTAATTTTTTTTTCCGCACCTCAATTACAAAGTTTCTGTTTTTATGGGTATATATGTTATCAAGTTAAAATGCTTCTTATGCACTGAGGCTGCTAGTTGATTCATTCTGATGTAAAGTGCCACATCAAGTGTTGATAATTCAATGGACTCCCATAGTTTTGGTTGCATTTGCCAAATTTTCTTGTATCTTTCAGTGATCTTTTGCCGGTTCTTGTCAATGTGATTCCATTTAAACATGGATAAAATATTACTACCAGTCTCAGACTCTGATGACTCTTCTTAATGATTATTTAAATGCTCAAGAGGTTGTGCAAATGTTACTGTTTTGGCATTATGTTGAAGTGAAAAACAATCCACTGAAACATGTATGCCAGAATCTTCAATTTTAGAGAAAATTCTAGTAATGTGACCAAAGATTCAGGTTTTACCTCCTTTCCCGCCTTCCCACACCATTGCAGACCAAACAATAGTAATAATAACGTTAAAATACACATAATTGTGCCTTTTTTCCGCTTAATCAGAATTCCCCAAGTAATTACAGGGTCCAGCAGGATTATTTTGGATAGTCTGTATAACTTCTCTTGAATTAAGTACGTATGCATATCATTTTTAGGTCCTATTTTACACTAATATTAAATCATTAGTGCATAAATGTGATTAAGCAATAGATTGGCTTTTAACTTTAACAGGATAAAGTTGATTATTGAGGAGATTGAGAGAGAAGAAACAGCATGGAGGGAGGATCTATATTCATCTGACAGAAAGTTTGCAGAATATTACAATGTATAGTCTTCTTGGCATCCTAAGTCCCTGCATTTTTTCTCTTCTATTTTTCTTATTGAACTTCTGGATTTACATGCATTTGCAGATTGATATATAATACTTTCCATAGTTCGTTATAATTAGCACTTAAAGGTCATTCTTTCCATTCAAGGTTTTGGAGCAGATACTAGGTGTGCTAATCAAGCTTGTTAAAGAAATTAAGTTGCAGCATCAACATAAATATGTAAGTTTACTTCCCTACAGTGTTGTATTCTTGAAGCTACAGGTTATGACTTGATTTTGGAAATAATGTTACTTCATTCTCTGCTGTTTCCTAGTAGTTTTGTCCTTAAATGTAACTGCAAGCACAACTTCTTGATTTTTTGGTTATTCCTCACCAGATATTTAAGCTCATCATTTGCATCTAAATTGATAGGATGAACTGCACAAAACTTGGCTTTGCAAAAGGTGTGAGACCATGAATGCCAAATTGAGGTTTGCCTCACTTCGTGCTTTTTCCTGTGATTGGACAATTTTATTTCTGTATAAATTGTACATTCTGAAATTTTGGTGTCAAGGATGCTCCGACTTGTCATCATCTGATACATTTTCAGTGAATTTTGACTACATTCTACAACCTGGATAAGGATACTTCCACATCAGTGATGGATGAATTTAAACACCAGAAATTTCAATTTAGTAACTACAGATCACTCGGCCGAAACTATCACTTAGAACAGTCAAAAACAAACTTCTTTTTTCTTTTTCAGGGTCCCCCGGGGGTTGGGGGGGGGTTGTTGAGTAGTCAGAAACAAACTTGATCTTACTATTTTAGGTTTTGAGTCGAAATTTCTTCCCTATATTTCATCTTCTGGATTTTTCTCCTTTTGCTAGCGATGTGGATCAATGGTGCTTTAAAAATACAGTTTGTTAAACTATCTGTATCTAACTCCCTCTCTTCATTTTTTTTTTTTGGTTGGTCTTTCTTAAATGTAGGTTTTGCAATTGGATTTGTTCTTTGTTGCTTATCAGATTTAACCTCTCTCCTTTGTGATGCTTAAAATGTGGTGAAAGTCCATTGCTTTCTTTTCTTTTCATGACCTATATTTAGAAAGTAAATCAGGAATACTCTTTCTGGGGGCAAATAACGCAACTTGACATCCGCACGCCTTCACTAGATGAACAAAGATAGTGCATGAATGGGTTAGCGTGGTACCTTTCATGTCTGATGATGGGGCTTTCTGATAACTAAATGGCTTCCCCAACTTGAGTTGTTTTGAGACAGATGGTCTACTGCTGTTTGCCTATAGGAGGAATATAATATTCTTACGTAAATGTTGTTCTCAGAGTTCTAGAACACGTCCTGTTGTATGACACCTATACTCCAGAAACAATTGGAGCACTTCACAAGATAAGGTAAACAAAGTCAACTTTATCAGTGAATATTCTGCTGATGCCGCGGGATTAACATTTCTCTTTCTTTGCTTTCATTTTGGTTCAGGAAATATCTGGTTGATTCTACAGATGAAGCATCACTTGCGTATAATAAAGCGGTATAATTCATTCGTATATTCTGTTTTTCAAGTTGGGGTTGTAGAATATGTGCTTTTGTGTGCCAGTCTATGCCACTGATATTGCTTGTATAGCCATTTAAGTTTATGCTTAGCTTCTTGCTTTGTCAAATAGTTCATGATACTATAAGATTTCCGCGAATCATGTCTTTGAGTTCGAGTGGAGTAAGGAAGATACGTTTTAGGATTATTGTTTAGGTTGCTCAGACGATCTTACGCTGGACTATCTTGTATTCTTAATGCTTTCAGGTTACACGCCTTCGTGAATATCAAGGCGTTGATCCACACTTCGATTCCATAGCCAGACAATATCATGAGATAGTCAAGGCAAGTGGGAATTAAACAGAATATATCATGGAAATTGTTTTTGTCTAGTTGTTCGTTAACTCTTAAATTGGAATGTCCTGTTGCAGAAATTGGAAAATTTGCGTTGGACCATTCACCAAGTGGAGATGGACCTTAACCGAAGCATCTGACCTATTACCTCCTGGATTCAGAGCTTATCGTATGTCTTCTGTCTTGTATTACTATAACCAATAATAGAGTAAATATCCATTATATTTTGTTTTTGCACAATTCGCGAGTGGGAAATGAATATTTTCTCTTCCATAGGCAATCATTTGTTGTGTATAATAACCAATAAATGCTCTACCGATCTGTCTTTCATAGTCCCAGTGAAGGCATCCATTCTAAGAGGTTTTTTCCAAGTTTCGAGTGCTGCGGTATACTATGCTATAACGGGGTTGTGGACCAGTGATGACCTCATACGTGACATTAATTCGGCCTTGTCTGGATTGTATTTTTTTTTATTTTTTTTGTAAAAAAAAAATTATTATAACGATTTGTGATATGTAAGATAAAAAGGTAATTGAAAAATGTGTTTACCGAAATGTAATAATTTTTCTTGGAAAATTGCTGTCCAAAAAATGCAAGTGCCTGTAGGATTTAAACAAAAATTGCTGTTCAAACAAAGCAAGTGTTTGTGGCTGGGTAAAATGAGTGGTGGGAATCCAGAGGGGTTGTGCCGTTGTGGGAGTGGAACTAGACTAAAACTGGCGTTGGTGAGTAGAACTTTAAGTCTTCCTCTATGTTATTCTGCTCTTTCTTTTTTTCTTTCTTTGTTTTTTTTTTTTTTTTGTCTTTTTGGTTTTATGTATTTCTTCCTCTATTTGTTTTGTTTTTCTCTTTCTTTTTCCTTTTACCAACAAAGATATAAATTGGGAAGGCTTTTTGTTTTTTGCTTTCTTTTTGCGGAAGAAGCATATAGTTTTTTCTTTATTAATATTCTTCTTTTTTTTCTGTACATTTTTTGTTTCCTTTGACTCCCACTTTCTTCTCCATTTCTTCCATTGAAACTTGGCTTGTTGTCAGTGCATTTGGGTGAAGGATTATTTTGTCATTCTCCAGAATCTAACGGTAAAATAAAGATGACATTGGTGATGAGGGGTGAATGTAATTTGGCCTAATCTCAAGGGTTGATTGGTAATTTGGTGAAACCTCAAGAGAGTTAAATTTAATTAAGTTAATATCTAATAGGGTATGTTACAAAAGTTTAACTATTTATATTCTAGCCCTACAGTATTTTAGCAATGGTTTGGAGCCAAAAAAATTATAGCGTAACGGATCTTCTGTCTCACTCCCTATTCCATTATCTATCCCACTTTTTATAATATCATTATTTCATATTTATAAACATCATATTTTAATTCTTCCTTGTTTTCTTACTATCAAATAACTAGTAACATAGTAAAAAATAAAGGATTTTTCCAATGGGTATACATTGGACACCCGTTAATATATCTATATTCCACCTAATCTATCATGTATATACACAAACTAACAATTACTACTTTCCCTTGTATTTATACAACTTCCTAATTAATTCCCGTACATTTATATACTTTTCCTAATTAATCTTATATTTCTAGAAATCTAATACTTATATATTTTAACGAGTGTCCATTGGGCACCCCGTTAGACAGACTCAAAAATAAATATAAGAGTTTCAAATATATATATAAAATAGAAAATTACAAAATATAGCAGAACATTCATAAAAAAAAAGTCTAATTTTTTATGTATATTTTGAATTTTTGAATTTGTTAAATTTTGTGTATTACTCAGTTGTAGTTGTTGAACCTAAGGAAACAAAAAAGAATTAAAGTATGATATTTATGAAAAAGAAATATGTACTATAATAAAAAGTGGGATAGAGAGTGAAAAAAGAAGTGGACAGAAGATCCGTTGCGCTGAGACCTCTTAAGCTCTCCTTTTGGCTATGTTGATCTTCTGCAAGCTCCTAATTATCTTCGTCAACTCTTTACTCTATCAAAGCTGCCATCTTTGGTCTACGTTCTCTTACCTCAGTATGAGAACACCCAAAAATATGTCTTTAACAATCTCCATATATTAGTAAAAGAGAATATAATTTGTAATTACTCACATTCATTTCTTCCCGCTACCAAAAACTCTTTAAGTACCTCGCTAGTTTTGTAATTATTTTCTTGTTGCTACTCCTTGTAATTCAACCCATGATGTATTTTATTTTTCTCAGTAATCATCCTCAATTACTTCTTTTGTTTGTTATGAATTGTTTGTTCAGTTAATCTGTGGACTATGTACACACCACCAAAAAACGAAATGGAAACCATAGTAGATTTGCAGATTAAAAAAAAATTAGTCTAGAAAAATGGAAATTAATTGCGAGTGAAAGAACAATTCAAAAGAAGTTTTACGGTTTAAGTGACAAAATTCACATATACATGAAAGTTATACACCGAATAATTGTCAGATTATATAATTGGACAGAACTGGAATCCCAGGAAGCCAAGTTCCATGGAGAGAACATAACACAAAACAAAAGCAATCATGAATAAATTAGTTTTCGACTGTTACTGGGACCAAGTTCTTTTCACAACGGCGCCTTCTATCAAGCAGCTCTGTATTAAAGTTTTTCTAGTGGACATGCTATTTCATCAAATTTCAATGCGAACTAGGGGTCCTGGGGCTAGCCAGATAATGTTTAAGCAAGATTTATTTGATTAATAAAGTCATGATTTATAACTTTTAATTTTTTGCTAATCATCCTTAGTTAGTTTTTCGTTTTTTTTTTTTTCAAAAATTAGAGATAGTGATCGTCTATAAATTGTCTAAGAACACCAGAAAATCAGAAAGAAATAATTTTTAAAACAATAAAGAATTCTATATAATGGATTACTATAGTGAAAAACTTAAACTGGAAAAGAAAAGTGAAAAAAAAAAAAGGAACCGCCCTCGCATTAGCATACAAAATAACAATTCCAAACAAGCCATGTTTCACAGCAAAAAAAAAAAAAAAAAAACAACAAAGCCAAAACATAAAAAAGAAAAAAGAAAAAAGAAAAAGCTCAATCACTAAAGAGTTGATGATGGATACTTAGACAATTAACATGCAAGAAGTAAAGAAAAGTGATAACTTGAACCAGTCATATTCAATACAATAGGTATTCCTTTTTATTCTATATGTGTTTTTCTAATTTGTAACATTTCGTTCATTAAATTTTAGGCAGTACGAGTATTTATAGAAACTGAACTTAGATTACTTGCTGGTATTTATTTGCAAATTCTTTATATGTTGAAAATCCATAGATTTTGTGATGGCAATGACACAGGAATTTTAATTTTATTAATAATTGCTAATGATATACCTGAATTTGTTAATTATTTGCTTGTATCATAAACATATTTTCCAACACTTCTTTTTATCTTTTCAATCACCTTTTTATCTTACATACATCACATCACAAAAAGTGTTACAGTAATTATTCCAAATAATATTTCAAATAAACTCCTATCCAAACTGTAAATAATTTCTCTTTGTATAAACACTTCTGAACAAATGATTTAATTTGAATACTGTCATATAAAAATATTAAAAAAAAAATTGGGTACACATCCAAGTAATTTGCAAATATTCAATTGGGTTAGAAAAGGAATTATATCTTTAAATAGAACAAAACTGCTGCATATATATATATATACATATATATATTATTATATATATAATATATATATATTTCAATTGGCTCTGATACCAGACGGGACGAGGGGTTATATAAATAGAAATATATATATATATGTATATATATATTTGGATATTTGGAGTCCAACAAGTTCAATGGGCCTTGAAAATGTTTCCGAACATTTATTACTGCTGCATTATATCTCAAAACCACTTAAAATGGTATATCTCCAACATTTAATACTCTCCACACGCTTCAACTTAGCGATAACCACTTAAAATGGTATCATCCTGATTTTTTCTGCAACACACATGTTTTTCGTATTTTAGATCTTCCCAACAACCAGCTATGAAACTGAATTAGTCAATCAGGACAAGTAGCAAAATGTAACTTTGTTGATCCCTTATAAGAATAAAATCTATTGCTTCTAAAACTTAAAAAAGAGTAGACAACTCAAAGCGACAAAATCGTAACAAGAAAATTTTTGGACGCAAATCTTATCGAAACAAACAAATGACAGCAAAACTGGTAAAAATTGAGTGAATTCAATGAGTGAGTTCAATAGCAATGCTTGCTAGACGCTCTCAAGTGAGGAATTGTCCGGTTCTGTCTAACTTCTGTACGTGTTATGATTTTTAGTACATAACTACATTATTTTATTTTTTTGGGTGTCCCGCAGGAAATGGACCCCGCAAACTATTTCCCACCCTCTATAACTACATTAATTGTTGTACATAATATATGTGTGTGAAAAAAATTTTCATATACATCAGCTTTTCCACGAGTACAACACTATAATATTACTATACACCAAATAATATAACAAGTACAATAATCATATCAAACCAAATGAAAATACATTCGCACTAGCCTCCTACCTAAGTGATAACTTGTTTAGATTTTAGGTTTTATATTTATATTATTTATTGAGATGTACTAATGTAAGAAAATACTGAAAAAAAAAAGATGATGAATGACGTATGATGACAAAAGAAAATCTATTTGAGTATTGCATATGCCACATAGTTTAAAAGTAAACTCATAAATCAAGCCTGCCTAAATATTTGCAAGCATTTAGGGCATAAAAGAACTATAGAATAAAATTGCACCAACATTATTGTACCCATCTATAGAATATTTAGACATATCCTTTTCAAGAAAATCAATAATTACAAGTCAATTCACATTTTGCAGGAAAGTGTCAATGTAGCCAAATATCAGCTAGAAATCGCAAACACATGAACGTAATAAAGTATGAATCACCATTCACCAATCTTCTCATAATCTTCAACACTTGCATAATGGAATATAAAAGGACCACCCAATGGGTTTGGACCAAATTGACAATCTTGCTTGGTAGCTATCGCTTCTATGAATTGTCACCTTGTGAAATTGGCTCAATCCCAAAGAATAACCAGCATCAACTACATCAGAGGGCAACGACGTGACTCAAATTTTTCTTTTGAGAAATTAAAAGGAACCATCCAACAGGTTTGGACCAAATTGTCTATCTTCCAAGATTCACGCCTAGTGAATTTGGAATATTAAATTCTGTCGTTTAACGGCCAATCGTGTAGCACATTTTCTCCCATGTCTAGTACAATCATTGAGGTGACATAATCAGCCGAAAGTAATTTTACTCTATCTTCCAGGATTCGCGCCTAGTGAATTTGGAATATTGAATTCTGTTGTTTAACAGCCAATCGTGTAGCACATTTTCTCCCATGTCTAGCAAGGTTTGTAAAATCGGGATCCTACGTAGGATCGATTTTAGTTTCACAGGATCGGATCGTAGGATCGGATCGTAGGATCGTAAGATCCTACCAAAAGCTCCTAATTGCAATTAAAGGTTGCAATTCTTTGATAAATTACAAATATACCACAAATATTTTCATTTACTTGCAAAATGGAGTTTCGTATTTCACAAATTTACAAAAAAATTGTAGGATCGTACGATCCTACGATCCTACCGATCCTGCTACGATTCTATGCGATCCTACAGAGATTAATATGATTTGCGACTCTGAATACGATCCGGATCGATTTTGGTTATCCGAATCGTAGGATCGTACGATCCTACGATCCGGATTGCGATTTTGACAACTATGATGTCTAGTACAATAATTGAGGTGACATAATCAGCCGAAAGTAATTTTACTCTACCAAATTATTTTTTTTTTTAATGTAAGTGAAAGGTCTCGAACCCAAAATCTTTTGTTTACATTCTCTTCTCTCATACCATTCAACCCATCTCTCACTTCAATTATTAAATTCAATTAAAATTATTTTTCTGTCTTTAATTTCAAAAGTGAACTCGTAATTTACATTGGTGAGTGCCTTAGTTGATTTCCATATTTGTTTGGCCATAAAGTGAGAAAATTAAGAAGCAGAGGCAGAAACTGGAAAAACGATTGGAAGAATGATTCATTCGAGGTCAAAACTCTGATAAGTTTCTAAAGATAAGCTACAATGCTTTATTTGATGAATCATATCATAAATTAAGATTGAGCTTTCCTGATCACTCCAAGCATCAATCTATGCAAAATGCAAGTTAAATATTCTTTGAGCCAAAAAATAATAATAAGAGACATTTTGAGATGATTATTCAGATGTACTTCTAGAAATTTTAGATTGATTGGTAACTAATTATTTTACTAAGTCGAACTAGAAAATATATTGAGAAGGTCATTGGTAACTAATGATAAACCTTTTCAATAATTAACTCTCAACTGATTGTTCCCTTATTGTCGTATGTAGAGCTTATCTAATTGCATCAAAAAATGGAATTTGGATATTAACTGAATGGAATTATGACCTTAAGGTTTGTATCACTTGTTTAGAAAAAAGTTTAGCACTATGTTATCATTTTTACAGTAAAATCTTATGCAAGATTTTCCTGTTTTAAAGATACTTTATTTTCATGCAATTGGAGGAATTTCAGCACAGAACGAGAAATGAGAGAGAACAGTTTCTAGGAAATGGGAACAAAAGTTCAAGCCGGCTGCAGTGATAAAAGGACAGCAATCATGCAACTTTTGAACTTCCCACGAAAACATTGGACCTATAAGTAGAGGCTCTCCTTAGGCTAGATTAGGAGAGCCTCCTTAGGCTCCCCCTCCCCCTAGATTAGGATAGAGTAGATTATACAAATGTATCGTTGCTGACAAAAAAAAAAAAAAAAAAGTAGAGGCTCTCTGTTTTTTGCTGAACGCACTCAAAACTTCTCATGAATCTTGAGAGAAACCATTAATTCGTAAAAATAAAAAGAAAAAAAAGAAAAAAAAAACAATCTCTAACTATCGAGTCTATTAGCTGGTAACAATATGATCAAATTCACTCCATTCATTGTGTATTGGTTTGTTTTTTTTTTTGACAGGTAAGATTGATCTTAGTTTCGACGCAAGAGCATATTCAAATTTAAGCTACTTTGAGAGCGAGCGAAAAACTCACCTCGAATTTAAGAAAGACCTAGTTGACAAATCAAGGCTCTGTTTGGATTCAACATTTTTTGAAAAACAATTTTTTCATCTACAATGCTACAGTAATACACAAACAAAACAACTCCAAAAACACCATATCCAAACGATATATAAAAAACAACTCTAAATATACAAAAAAATTTGGAATTTTTTATTTCAAATTATGCGAATTTGGTTCGAATTCGGTAATCGAGTTTTTGAAATCGGAAATAGAAATCAGATTTTTCGATTTCAATTTCGCTTTATATTACATATATTAATATTTATTTATATATATAATATTTTTATTTCAATTTTGTTTTATAATATATATATTTCAATTATGTATATTATATTATATATATAAATTATATTAATATTAATATTAATATGTATATTTCAATTATGTATATTAATATGTATATTATATATATTATATCAATTGAAATAAATAAATAAATAAATATATATTTATATATTAATATTAATATTTTGTTTAAAAAATATATATATATATTTACATAAATATATAAATGTATTTATTTATATATATTGATATAAATTTATAAATATATTTATTTCAATTTTGTTTTATAATATGTATATTAATATATATTAATATACATATTTCAATTTGTATATTTCAACTATGTATATTATATTATATATATAAATTATAGTAATATTAATATGTTTATTTCAATTATGTATATTATATATATTATATCAATTGAAATAAATATTATATATTTATATATTTATATTAATATTTTGTTTAAAATATATTTATATTTATATATTTATATAATATATATATTTATATATTTATATAAATATATTTATTTCAATTTTGTTTTATAATATGTATATTAATATGTATATTTCAATTATGTATATTATATTATATATATAAATTATATAAATATTAATATGTATAATTCAATTATGTATATTATATATATTATATCAATTGAAATAAATAAATATATATTTATATATAAATATAAATATTTTGTTTAAAATATATTTATATATTTATAAATATATTTATATATGTATTTATATAAATGTATAAATATATATTTCAATTTTGTTTTATAATATGTATATTAATAATATATTAATATACATATTATATTTATAAATTATATTTATATTAAATATATATTAATATACATATTAATATACATATTATAGAACAAAATAGAAATAATAAAATATTATATATAAAAATAAATAAATACTAATATATAGAAACAGAGCCAATATATATTTTTAAAAAATCTCAAAAAAATTGTAAATTATAAAAATACTCAAAAATATATTTTAAAAATACCTCTAAAAACAATCCAAAAAACTTATATAGTAAAAGTTTTTCATATATACAGCTACAGTAAAGTTTTTAAAAAATACTTCCAAAAATAGCTATTCCAAACAGAGCGAAAGCATCCTGGACTGGAGAAGATTATTGTTCATAGAAAGGAATTGGTTGCAGCAAGAACACTCAGTATGTGGTGAAACTTGATCTACGTAATAACGCTGCTTTTGATCTTGATCGATTGAATTATGGGGACACGCAAAATTATATCTCTATCCTGCGTAAATCTTGCTTGGGAGGCTAGATAAGTCCTTCATTAATGAATCTGCAGCATTTGCATTAATTGGATTGAAGCTCCAATTATTTTGCAAGAATTCGGATCCCAACATTTATAGGATCCTTGAAAATTTTGAGATATCTCAACCTTTCTACTGCAGGTTTCAATGGGACAATTCCTCTCCAATTAGGAAATCTCTCAGCCTTAGGCTATCTCGATCTTGGTAATAAATTAGAAGGTTTTAGTGCTTGGACAAGTGGTTATTATTTGTCGACAAAGAATCTCTGGTGGACCACTAGTCTTTCTTCCTTGAAACATTTAGACCTCTCTGGAGTGGACCTAGGAGAGGCACGAGACTGGTTACAAGCACTTAACAAGTTTCGTTGATTATCCTCGTTAACTTTAGAATCTTGTGGTATTTGTTCCTTTCCTCGTATTGGACACCCTAATTTCACGTCTCTTACTACACTTGACCTCCAGGAAGTTTGTCTGTGCAATTTGTGTGTTACTTCTTACTTTAAATCCTTGTGATTTTAATATTATATATTAAAAAATGATAATAACTATTATGAGAACAAACTAATAAATACAAGTAAAGCAAAATATTCTCCTCATTGCTAGATTCAGGGTTCAAATCCTAAATTTGACAGTTATGGGTAGAAAGGATATGACAAGAGACAGGAGGGTTTAAAAAAAAGTAAAAAACAATAGTAACAAGGATCTTGTTTGTAAACACAAGAATGAATTTAACACATCTCCAATAGTAGACATATAAGAGAAAGACAAACAAATCGACCAAATTTCATAGGACAAATGGATCTAGATTCTTTAATTGTTTACTAAAAATAGAAGAATAAATATTATATATAGTGACAGTGTATATAGTATCACTGTTGGATGTATGAAATGAATGCAAATTAGGTGTCATACATTCAACGGTAAGTGTATATACTGCCAGTGTATGGAAGATTAACTCAAAAGAGAAATGACCAATTAATTAAACCTTCAAATAAAGTAATTTAAGATGAACACAAGGCTTTTACGTATTGAGCCATTATCTAGGACAAAGGAGGAATCCATTATTTCTTTAGTAGGAATAAAAGAAAAATCAAATTAATTACAGGTTACTTTATATATGCATTTTTCCTTGCTTGATTAAGAGTTTGACTACTTGTTGTTTCTGCTTTTCATTTAGTATAAGTTTTAAAATTTTCTCCTATATTGTTAACATTTGATTTCTACAAAACCTTCCACTTTTGTGTCACATAATTTAATCAAATCTCAAATCTATCTATTTAAAGAGGAAATCTTTATACCAGTAAGACAAAAGACAAACTTTTAGTGCCAAAACTAAACTTGAATTATATGATGCATAACAGTTTTAAAATTTTATTTTTTTTCGAATAGACACAGAAGATTGAAGAAATTGATATAGCTTTCTTAGTCTTTTTGAACATCTAATATCATGTAACTCTTGCAAATTTTGCGATATATAGAATGCTAATGAGGTATAATAGTAAAAAATTTTAATTCAAAAGTTAGGTTCTATAACTTAAATTTGTTTTCTCAGTAATCATATAATAGATGTGTAACACATGTACAAAATGCAAGTACTTCAAATGAATCTAAATTGAAAATCTTGAATTGACTAAAAATAAAATAGTTTGACCATATTAGGGACTTTGTCCTTTTTTTTTGAAAAGCGATCATTTCATTTATTAGAAGTAGAAAGCATGCATTCAAAGTTGAAATAAGGATAATATCCAAAACAATTTACACTCCATAATGAAATCTAACTTAGGTAACATATGCATTTGACAATTAAATTCCATATACAGCAAGCATGAATAATCTGATTGCTAAATATTAAACGATTCAAATGATTGCCATGTAGAACAAATTAATAACCAATATACAAAAAATCTTGTTCTACGTCTTTGAGTTTATTGCAAAAATAACTCTCCTTCGAAAACATATACCTAAAGTAACTTAATTTTAAAATTTTTTAACTTTATGATCCTTTTTTTGCCACATAGGCTGCATATGTGCCAAGATGGAAATAGGGGCATGTTTTATTTCTCTTTTGTGATAGCCCCACCTTTCCTTAGGGCATACTCCAAAGGTTAGCGGACTGTTTGCTCAACTCTCGTCAGGACTACTAAACCAAAATTTCCAGAAAGTACTAAACGCACAATTTAACTTTCATTCATCAACCCAAAACTACATACATTGGAGTCGCTAACGATTCGAACTTAAAGTATAAGCCAGAGTATCCAACCTTATACAAATACATATGAAATTTACTAATACAGAGGAGTTTAAACAAAACAAAACTAAAACTAACTCAACTCTTTCCCCAAAATCACGCTTCCAAACTAGATATGATCCAGAGCCCCCCCCCCTTAACTCTAGTCCACGAAGATCTCACATACGAAAGTTATTCAAAATTTCAAGTTGTGCCGTACATTTGGTCTTGTTGAGCAAGGACTTATTTGTCATTTTAGTTGCTATTTATATATTTATTTCTTGTTAAATAAATTCGGCAAAAATAGCCTTCTAGTTGGCCGAACAATAGCCCAAACAAATCCTAGTCTAGCTGAGTTTTTGCTTAGGTATTTTTAATTCAAGTGAATCCAATTCACTTTAGGTCTAGTTTAAATGAATCCAATTCACTTTAGATTGTCAAGTGTATGGCTATATATAGCCAAGGCAAAAGACCTTCCAAATCAGTTTTCCAATCAATAAAATTGTGAGATTTCACTTTTCTCTTTACAAGAGAGTTTCTTTGAATATTTGAGAATCTTTCTCAAGTTATTCAAGTGAACTTATCAATCAAGTAACTCTTTCGTTGTGGCGTTCCTCTAACTATAGTTTGGTTCGCTAATTCGTTAAGTAGTGAGTTGAGATAGTATCAATAGTGTTCGCTACTTCGGGTATTAGATTGGGTCAAATTTTCTCTTAAATCGGTTCTACTATTTCGAGATTAGATTCTCCATGAAACTTAGATGGAGCGAACTTCAAGAATCATTCTATTTTCACACCTCTCTTGATTCTTATGTTGACCTATTGATTAGAGCGAACTTCAAGATTATTGAGTGCTCAACCAACCGTGTTAGGACATCCATCGTATGGTCAATAGCAGTAACTACGTGATTGTTTTCCTTCATTTCTAGGGTTTCGGTTCAGTCCAACAGTCGTTCCCTAATCATCCCCTTGAGTTTGGGGTTGCTTAAGCCCTCGCCCTCAGTCCCTTTTCACTTCTTTGGCCTCTCATAAATTTAACATTCACAAAGGCATGACATAAAATGAGTGTGCATAAATGAAGCCTGAAAAGCGACACTTTGATCATGCAAAAATGAAAATAAAAGGGAAGATACCGGAATAGTCGCAGATGTGTACAACCTAATTATCGATTTGGAATCACAAAGTAATAAAATCAAGTGTCTCATGATTAACGTTCAATTGCTTCACGAGATAATAAACATAGTCAAGCAAAACACGAAATGCAATGGCCTTTGAATAAGCATCACCCCGACTACTTTGACAAAACCATTAAAGTAGACTAAGTCACTAGCTTAGTGATTAGTGGAGTCAGGAGTCTTTGCTATTTCAGTAGGATCATTTTCATTTCCTGTACTAGGAGTTTTAATCTCATGTCCCTTATTAAATATCTTGTTATTCTCCACTTGTTCAACCAAGGTAACACACCTACCCATCGACTTATCTGTCTGGTGTCTAATTTCAGGTACTACCCTAGTGCGTCAGTTCTTAGCTTTTTAAAGCTTCTCACAATGAGCCTTTGTCTTCCTAGCTCCTCAAGTACCTCAGTCTCCACTTCAGAATTCTAGTAGTCTGGGCATCTATAATTGTCCTCAGTTCTCGATTATCCTCTCGAACTATCCCTATTTCCTCGGATAGCCATCTCCAGTCATTGACCCCCGTATCATTCCGTTATTTGGGTACAAGTAAGCCCTTTGGAAATCACATAAAGTTCTAGTTCGGCGAGTTGGGTTATACCTTCCACGAACTCCCCTAAGCCCTTCACGACCATGGTCACTATAATGCTTCCCCGAGATGGTTCAATACCATCATTACCTTCCGTCATTTGCAATTAAAATTAAAACTTAAATGGGTCCAAGAATACTAAATAAACTGTATTTGGTCATCTCGTACTATTCCACATATCTTTTACAAGATCGAGACTCCCGATTGTCCATTAATTCAAATCTAGATTCCAATTTTCATTCCCACAAGCAGTCACTTAACTTTTCAACCAGTTCCACAGTCCAGCATCCTAAACTTCAAGCTTAGGATACACTACAGAGATCTGAAGCCTAAGCTCCGATACCAACTGTGACGCCCTCACTTCTCCCTAAGGTGAACCAAAGGGTATCTGCGGGACATCTGCCCAACTCTCGCTAGGTCCCAGTACAAATTCCGATCAAATTTAATACAATACTAGCCATCACAACCAGATAAAGTAAGAAAAGGAATCGCTTCCACAATTAACAATCAAACTTACATCACGAGTTCCAAAATACAACGGTTATCCAATTCTTACATCAAATTTCCAAATATACAACAGCCAAAAACTAGTCAATTCTATTGAAAATCCTATTACAAAAGTACATCAAAAGGGTTCCTCCGAGTCTCATTCCGTGCCCATCCCTATTAAGGAAAAACAAATCTACGGGGTGAGCAATAGTTCGTGAGGCCAAGAACACACATGCAAGCACATTGTTCAAGTAGCAATCTCATTCAATAATGAAAACAATAACACTCGAATAATTAATAATTCGAGTGAAAATTTAAACAGAAACAATTCAAGGATATGGTAGCTCTCAGGAGTTAAGTTTCACTTGCTTTGCCAGATTTCAATCGTATACCTTCCTGTGATGACACTCCGTCAACCGGGTTGGTATTTCTAATCCGTAGAACTCCACTTATTTCTCATGTCTGTCCACTGTACTCCGCACCGGGTCGGCACGACATTTATAAGGCGATACTCAACGAGTGTGCCAAGCAAGATCTCTCCAATAGATCAAACTTATCATGTGATTCTCATGATTCACCGAGATTCCCGACCAAACTCATGCCGGCTCGAGTTCCAAGGTCGGCTTATGAGTTTGGGCATCCCTCATGTTCATTTGAGAGTCGAAGAGATTCACTCCAGCGACGTATGCAGTCATAGCATACTATTTCATGTTATTCAAGCATTTGATATATCCAAACATTTGACATATTTTCAAGCATTTGATATATTTCAACATTTCAAGCATGAGTTATTCATTTCAAAGGAAAACGAGTGCAATAAAGTACACACTCGACTCCATTTTCGAAATCTCAAGTCATGGATAACAGATAAGCATGTGTCACATTCACAGAATTTCAACTAATCATACACTTGACACTCACCAAGTAAACAACTTGAAATTCAGGCGTTCACCGTGGGATCCTCTTGAAGGTTCTCGTGCGAGCTTGAGCAATTAATAGTGAACTATCATGTATAAACCCTAATTATCACGAATGATTGTACACTTGTAGAACCTAAGAAAATTTCACGAAAGCGAGTCTAAATTACTAGCGAATCAAGACTCAAAAATAGGATTTTTAAAGCACAAGAGAAATCGAGGTTTCATCTTCGAAGTCAAGTATAAAACGTTCAAGTGATATTGAGGGGAAAAGCAGAATTCGAAAAACTCCATTTCCTTAAGTTTCGATAATTTCAGTTTTGATACGAGACCTTTGAAAAATCGTATCTCACTCTTTGCAAGTCCAACATTCGAAAACTTGATACCGTTGGAAACTTCTTCCAAAGTACTAAAAGTTCCTAGAATGCACTTTCCCAGGATTCCCAATGGAAAGCATTAAAAAATTGGCTCAAATTTACTGTTTTAGGCTTGCAAGACAGTTTTGAGGTTGATTTTTCGCCAATTTTGAAAATTCGGTAAAATTCACAAAATTTGAACTAGCCTCTTAGACTTGAAACTCAATTAGAGTTGCAACCAAAGTTTAAACAAAACAAGCGGAACAAGAATCGGAGTTTTGAGCACCAAGATATGGCGGCTCAAAATTGCTAAAAAATTGAGACGGTTAGGCGAATTTTCAGGTTCAATTTACAAACTTTGGGACTTTGTTTGAGCATCAAAATGAACTCGGAATGGCACCAAATTTGGCAGCATTATACTACCATATGAGGGCTATTCCTCTATCAATTTTCATGGAAAAATACACACGGAAAGTTGGTTAACTAGATCACCAAAGTTTTCAAATTTTCAAGGCAAATCTGCATTGTACATGAGTTTTCCGTTTTCAAAACGTTTGGCCAACAAAAATGTCTCAAACATGGTCACTTTGTATAGGTAATGTCTAAGAAATATCCAAAATGCATTTGGTAGATGATTAACACCAAGAATTTCGATACAACAAGTCCCAAGTCAAGATTTAGACGTTTACTAGCCAAAAGAAGGTTTCAAATCATTGAGTCAGTTTCGGATTTCGGCCACAACTCACTCAATTCAATTTGTAATCGAGCGTGGTCAGTGGCGTTGAAAACTAGATTCATAAAGCTACAATTTCTTAGAAGAAATCATTTTCAAAATCTATCCACAGCCAGCTCATATTTGAGCATCAATTCGCTGCTCAAAACAAAGCTCCCAGTGTAGACATGAAACATGACAGTCATGTTCAAACCATTGGTATGGACTACTCAGGTGGAATCCGAATGTGCATTTTATACGTTGGAAATCTGGGAATGTTTAGTTTCCAGTGCCCCAAACAGAACTTGATTTCGACATCGGAGCAAAAAGTTATAGCTGTTTGAAAAACACTACTAGAGCAGTTACGAGAAAAATTCCAGTTTTGCTAGACTTCCGAAATCACAACATTTGGCCAACCAAATCACGAAATTTTTTTATGAAACTTCGTACACAACCTATATTACACATATACATCAGAAACAAGTCATTAGAACCACTAAAAATCACACTAAAGGTCACGGGAAAGACAGGGGCAGAAATGAAAAAATTTCCCTCTTCACATCCTTTGAGTTTCCACCAACAACACAACATTATTCCACTAGATTAAGCACTAAACCAACATTAATAGCATCATAACTCATCAAATCAGTCCATCCAACCATAGTGGGAGTTTATAGAGCCCACACATCAACTTTTCAACATAAATAAAGCTACCCACATGCATGCATGAGTTTATATGTGCAATAGAACTTCCATAAATCAAGATTTTCAAGGTTGATCATCACTTACTTTTGTTGGTGACTTGAAGCAGAAATTTCGGTCCAAAGATGGTCAAGAAAAGCCGTGGAAATGAAACTCTTTTGGTAGCTTAAGATGATCACCAAGTACTTAGTAAAGTGTGGTTAAATTTTGGTGTGATTTGGTGGAGATTTGATGAAGAAATGAAGAAGAAATTGGAAGAGCTTTTTGGTTCTTTTTCTTCTTGATGGCCGGCTGTTTGGAGCAAGAGAGAGAGGGGTTTTGATCTGAAATGAAGCTTCCAAGAGAAGCTTTAATGTGTGGCTACGATTCGTTCAAAAGTCAATCCTCTCCCTGCACGCGCACGCGCGCGTTTCGTGCTCGATTTCTCTCGAATTTGTTTCACTAATGCACTAAACCTTTAATGCACTTGTATTCATACTATTATTATTTTAAAAATATATGCAAGCCATAGTTCCATGCATTTGGGTCTAAAAAGGTCAGAATAAAATATTCGGAGCAAACGGGAAATTAAATATTTAAATAAGCTTGAAGTAGGGATTTAAGATAAGAAAATTTGCAAGTCCTCACATGAGTCGAGTATTACTTTCTCAAATTTCCAACAAATTTGTATCAGCGCATTTTTCGGAAAACTACCGACGCGCGAGCGGTATACACTTACTTAGAACTCATTCACCTTTAATTTCTCAATTACTTTTTTTTAATTTACTATTGATCATTTTTAATTCCCCAAGATAAATGCATTCTCGAATAGAATATCACCTTGAAACACATGTACTCATTATTCCTCACTTAAACGAACCTCCAAAAATTAATTTTGCTAACGGGACGTTTTAGAAACATAAGAGAGGCATTATTCATTACAAATGGATTTAAAATTGTTAAAATAAATTATTCGAAGAAATCGGGAGAATAAATAATCAAATAAGTCAGTAATATAAGATAAAAGTACGAAAATTTTTGGATCCTCACAGTCGTGGTATTGGGGGTGCGACGAAGGGCGATGCGATGATGGTTGGAACGATGGCGGGTGGGAGAAGGTAAGCGATGCAGAAGAGGGTGGCCGGCAATGTACGAGTAGAGACTATATAGATGTTGGTAGTCGTCTTGGCATTGGGGGTGCAAGAAAGAGTGATAGGATGATGGTTGGAACGATTCCGACATTCTATTTTACGTTTTTAGAAGTAATTTTCACCATATGGGAAATAGGAGAATTTAATTCTTACACTTTTCTTTATTTTATTTTATTTTCTTAGATTGAAAAATCCAGAGAAATATGCCCTAAATGAGATATATTCTTTGCATTGGTAAAAATTTCCATATTAAAAAGTGACTTTGCCAAAGATTTTATTCCTCTGCAGAAGAAGTATGTCTACAAAGTTTTGGAAAACGCAAAAAATAAAGCATAAAATCCTAAAATCTTTTTTAAAAAATGGGGTAACACATAGGAATCTCCTATTGAAAAGACCAAATCCGCGGATCTCATATATGCATCAAAATTATCCCCTTTCTTATTTCGTTCTATATCCAATCGCATACCATGCCTTACCCTATCGCTGTTGCCAATGCTCCAATTATGATAATATTTAGTGGAATGACAATAACACTAGATTCAGGAAACTTTAGGCTAGCAAATTCTAGAGAACACGGAAGAGAATATTGCACGAAGTGAAAATAAGCAGAGACTATATGGATGGTGGTGGTTGCCGTGGTATTGGGGGTGCGACGAAGGGTGATGAGAAGATGGTTGGAACGATGGCGGGTGGGAGAAGGTAAGCGACGCAGAAGAGGGTGGCTGGCATTGTACGAGAAGAGACTATATAGATAGTGGTCATCGTCGTGGCATTGGGGGTGCAAGAAAGAATGATATGATGATGGTTGGAATGATGCCGGCATTCTATTTTACTTTTTTAGAAGTAATCTTACCATATTGGAAAAATGAGCATTTAATTTTTATAATTTTATTTATTTTCTTTTATTTTATCTTTCATTATTTTTTTTATTTTGAAATGATCGAATGGGTCGGGAGATCGTTATCCCATGGTTTTACCAAGGGAATTCATGAAATTAGTTAGCGATGGTAATTTCAAACACGACCTGATAATACTATTCGAATATAATTCGAAATTAATAGATTTTAACATGGTCTACATTTTAGTGGGTTATTATTGGGTCATCCTATTAGTGCCACGAATGTAAACAAGTTGGATTGGATCAACTCAGGTTGACATGCTAATCTGACAAAACGCTTAATTTAAGATAAAAATTAAACATTACCAAGGACATTTTCAGTATTTAGTAAAAACCAGAAACAATCAAATTTGGCTTGAAGATTTTAACTAGAATTTTCTCCATTACCTATGAATATACCTTCTACACATTTTTCGACAATCTATTATTTCATATGTATCATATACTAAAAAGTGTTAATGTAATTTGCCTCCTAAAATTATATAAAAAAATACGATCCAACCAACCTTTTAGAAATACAGTCCGATAGTATCATATATGATAAGATATAAAAGTCCACATCTTTCTAACTATATCCTAAGTGTATTTTCATTGCTTATTGTGGATGAGAATTTTTCTTTGGTAACAATTTGGAGGTTTATGGATTCCACACCTTTTCAAACTTGCGGAGAATCGTCTAGATTTTGGGATTTATGGAATACATGGTTTCCTTCAACAATTGGATTCGACCACCTCGTTAAAAGTTCTAAGGTAAAAGAACCAATCTTCAATGCCTAAACAGCGTTGAGCAAACTATGAAAGATTAAAACAACAAAGGATAAAAGAAGAATAAAAAATAAAATTTGATTTGTATTATAAATTTTTTTCTCACCATACCGGTTTAAACAATCAAAGCACTCTATAGATTAAAAAATTCGGAAGAATATGCCCTAAATGAGATATGTACTTTGCAATTGTAAAAATTTTCATATTAAAAAATGACTTTGACAAAGATTTTTTTACTCGGTATAAGAAGTATGTCTGCAAAATTTTGAAAAACAAAAAAACTAAAGCATAAAATCCTGAAAAGTTTTTAAAAAAATGTAGTAACACATAGGAGTGTCATATTCAAAAGCTCAACCTCACGGAGCTCATATATGCATCAATATTATCACCCTTTTTTATCTCGTTCTATCTCCAATCGCATTCCATGTCATGCCCTATCACTGTTGCCAATGTTCCAATTATGATAATTTTCAGTGGAATGACAATAATACTAGATTCAAGAAATTTTAAACTAGCAAATCCTAGAGAATATGGAAGAAAATATTGTAGAACCTGGAAATAAGCAGAGACTATATAGACGGTGGTAGTCGTCGTGGTATTGGAGGTGCGACGAAGGGCAATGCGATGATGGTTGGAACGATGGCGGGTGGGAGAAGGTAAACGACGCAGAAGAGGGTGGTCGGCAATGTACGAGAAGAGACTATATAGATGTTGGTGGTCGTCTTGGCATTGGGGATTCAAGAAAGAGTGATAGGATGATGGTTGGAACGATTCCGACATTCTATTTTACTTTTTTAGAAGTAATTTTCACCATATGGGAAATAGGAGAATTTAATTCTTATAATTTTCTTTATTTTATTTTATTTTCTTAGATTGAAAAATCCAGAGAAATATGCCCCAAATGAGATATATTCTTTGCATTGGTAAAAATTTCCATATTAAAAAGTGACTTTGCCAAATATTTTATTCCTCTGCAGAAGAAGTATGTCTACAAAGTTTAGGAAAATACAAAATATAAAGCATGAAATCCTAAAATCTTGTTTAAAAAATGTGGTAACACATAGGAATCTTCTATTGAAAAGATCAACTCCACGGATCTCATATATGCATTAAAATTATCTCTTTTCTTATCTCGTTCTATATCCAATCGCATACCATGCCTTACCCTATCGTTGTTGCCAATGCTCCAATTATGATAATCTTTAGTGGAATGATAATAACACTAGATTCAGGAAACTTTAGGCTAGCAAATCCTAGAGAACACGGAAGAGAATATTGCACAAAGTGGAAATAAGCAGAGACTATACGGACGGTGATGGTTGCCGTGGTATTGGGGGTGCGACGAAGGGCGATGAGAAGATGGTTGGAACGATGGCGGGTGGGAGAAGGTAAGCGACGCAGAAGAGGGTGGCTGGCATTGTACGAGAAGAGATTATATAGATGGTGGTCGTCGTCGTGGCATTGGGGGTGCAAGAAAGAATGATAGGATGATGATAACGAGCAAAAGTTTATGCATTCTTCTGCCAAGGAGTCTTGAGCAACCGAACCTTCAGACCTACTTTTATTTCGAACATAAGATTTTAATGTTCCTGAGTGCCTAAAGTATCATCATTGCAAATTCACCGATTAGTTCCATAAATCAAAGAAAGAAAAAAAATGTAATAAAAATTTAAGGCATAATGAGAATTACAAGCAGTACCTTTCAACAAGATACGTCTAACGATAATGCACTGGGCCACCTAACTTCATTTCAGTTGTCAAATGAATAGTTAAATGCACTACGACATCGAAGAATATTGGTGGAAAGCATTTCTCGAGTTCGCATATGAGATGCAACCATCTTTTATATGTTTTTTCTCACGCCATCTCATATGAGATGCAATTTTAGAAGACATAAATAGTCTTTGTAACCTAGCTTTTAAAGGAAAATGCTACAACACTTTTTGAGAAATTTTTCTTTTTTCATTAGTTGGATCATTTTCCGAGACATCCCACCTAAACTCATTACATGTTTCGCATAAAATTCTTTTTTCAGTACTACCATAATAAAGAGAACAATTATTAGGACATGCATCTATCTTTTCATAACTCAGCCCCAATGTATTAATCAATTTCTCAACCTTATAGTAAGAAGAAGCAAGTTAGTCATGACCTCCAGAAATGCTTCTCTCAACAGCTCAAGAAGCATATTAAAAATCTTGTTACTCAGCTTACCAAGGCATTTTAGGCGAAACAAACAAATAATAGAAGACAACTTCAAGAAATTTTTGCAAATATTGTCCAAATCTGTTGAGAGTCATCAATCAATTTGTAAAATTTTTTAGTCTCTAAAACAGGAATGTCCCCTTCTCTATTCAAGTCATTTGTTCCATGTTGTATCCCAAATATATCATGGACCAAGTCTTGCATGTCATCAGTCCCATTTGAAATCCCATCCAGAATTCGATATGGATTCATTGTAGTTTGAAAGTTCTTCATGTGCTATCCAATTATTATAACCCTTAATAAATCCTACCACTTTCAAATGATCATATGCTTCCATTTCAGTCACACAAACACCTATGCCGCAATCTTTGCAAGATCACAAAATCATTCCGTCACAATTTGATCTAAAAAATGCAAAGTCTAGAAACATTTTAAATCTTGACTCGTACTTTTCACTTGTTCTTGGAAAATCCTTCCAACTTTTATCCATACTTTTAATATAAATAAATGTCCTCCAACAAGCTTCCAACAGCATGAAAATGACAACTACACGTTAGGACTAGCCTGGCACTGCATTGTAGGGATCAGTTTTAGTTCTTTTGTGACACATTTAGTCGGTGGCTTCAAGTACTTCTCAAGGGATTAGAAACTATATATCCTTTTGTTCAAAACTACTGTACAAAGAGAGAGCTGATTTTGTTCAATTTTCAAGTTCATTTGGGAGACAAAAAAGTTGCAGGTAAGGGTAATTATAAAAGAAATGATAATGGAAGAGGATTGGTTAAGCAAGAAGAGAGCATGGCCTAAAGATGACTTCACTGACATGATTTTGAAATGGTCCCTTCATGACATTTTTAATGAGCATATATACAAAGATCAAGTTAGAAGTGGGGAGGATACATAGGATCAAAAGATTCACAGGTGCATAGTAGTGAGAAATATAGCATAAGATTTCATGCAGCAATCCTTTTATAGTTCTATAGTTGATTCTTCTTTGAGTTGTTGGAATGTTGATCCTTAAATGGCACAGCCAAGGTAATCAATCTTAAGGCCATAAAGTTAAGCTTCTCTGTTCTAACAATATTGCCCGGCAGAAATTAGTCTCTGGACACATCTTTTTTTCATACATTTTCTAAGGTTTGAAAAATGAGGAACTCTTGTCTTAAAGGTGAAGGCATTGATGAGAGCACTCCGTCAACTAAGTTTAAGGTCAAGATACCAGAAGACATGCCATTCAAGGGTGAGAAGCAGGATTGGCTTTATATGGTTTACTTGACAAATATTATGATTGACTAAACATGTTATTTTTCTTTCACGCATAATACACTCTCATATATGCTATCACCCAAAGTACGCATTTTTATCGAAAAAACGAAAAATAGGGGGGACTTGACATTTTATAGAATAGGTTATGGGCAATAAATCTATAACAAAATAGTCACATGAATCAAGTAGACAACCAAGAGGAATAAAGTTGAACAACAAGTGCACTCAAATCATAAACTATTACTACATGCATTTCAATCTCAAACGGACGGGACTAATCTCAAATGTAATCAATTTAGGACAACCTTTGAAACTTAACCCTCATAATTCAACACAATACAATACACAGCTTTAAGAGTAGCTAATAATGTCCAATAAAATCTCAGAAAAAAAAAGAGAACAACTTAAAGAATAGACAGGTTCTTTACAGTGACATTTAGCAAAAACATTATCTAACTGCTCACAAAATAAAAAACCTTTACCATGAAATTACATACCTTCAATGGCAAAGCAAGGATAGTTTGTTTGTAGGAAGATTCAGTAGAAAAAAACTCCAAATGTTTTGACTAAGAAAAAATTTGCCGAGAATAGCTTATTGCGGAGAGAGTGTTTCTTGTGAGGGAGATGAGAAGAAACAAAATTTGACTAAGGTTTTTGGCCAGCATATTGAAAGTTTTGAGTATTTCATGGCAAATGAATCTTCCGCCAATTGAATACGATGTCATTTTGTTTCTTTTTTTTTGTGTATCTCACACTTTCTCAAGTGTTATGATAGGTAGTCTAAAGGCACATTATTATTCTTATATCAGATAAAATAAAAAAATAGAGTATATATTATTAAATTGATAACAGGTGTCATGATAGAAGTGCTATAATGACACAAACCATCAAATGTTCTTATAAGCATGTTAGGAAAGATCATTTTTGTTGTAGTGACTGGAGTTTCAAATGATTTGAAGTTAGAAGCATGTAAAGGTTTGGTGAACTT
Source organism: Coffea arabica (assembly GCF_036785885.1). Classification (NCBI taxonomy): domain Eukaryota; kingdom Viridiplantae; phylum Streptophyta; class Magnoliopsida; order Gentianales; family Rubiaceae; genus Coffea; species Coffea arabica. Next base: position 20,662,896 of record NC_092323.1, read on the forward strand.
CAAAATTGAAGTAGAATTGATTAGAGCTAAATAAAAATTGTTATGAAATTTAAGGAAACAGAATCATTTGGTCTCTTCTATCAATATGCTTGGTTCACCAACGTGTCATTACCTATATCTATATAATAAATAGAATCGTAACAAATACACGAGGAAAATATAGCAGTATGGTAACTTTAATATGATAACTTGAAGACCAGGTACTGTCATTTTAATTCAAATTGATACTGATATGTTAAGAATATATTAATTTATAGAAATCATTACTTGCTTGGCTTGATGGACATGCTGTTTAGTATCACATTCCAATATTATGTTGGTGACAAGCGCAGGGTATACATATAACAATTAGCTCATTACACAGTCAAGTTTTACATTTATAAAATCCTAAATACCCTACATGTGATTTTTCACATGTATATGAGTCATTTATTAAGAATAGGTGTATTAGGTATCAATCCCACAGGAAAAATTGTCAATTACCGATGTTTTTCGAATTGCTTTATTATTTAGACTATCACATGTACAAGAATTAAAATCTACACTATAAAAATAACAAAAATATAGTGGAAAACTCCTAGAGGCATGGAATTCCTCACTACTCTTGTAAATGAAATTACTAGTTAAATGAATGCTATTATCTTGGTTAGTTATGACGTAATTTCCTAATGTATGTGAAACCTACTCTCGTAGTGAATCAATTATACTTGTAACTAAACCATACCTACTCTCGTGATTATGAAATTAATTACAAACTCATTTTTTCTATGAAATTACATGAACAAAGCACTAAAGCCACAAAGGTACACCTCTACTCTCATGAGTGTTCTCCCTAGATTTATCATTTCCTTGAACTGGCATTAAATTTCAGCTCTCATTGCAAATTTAACACCTTAAAATTATCACAATTAATGGCCAGTTAATCATGATTAGATAAGCAAAAGTGATAAATAATTTGCTCAAAATAATTGTTGGCATGTCAAACCAACAAAAATAAAAGTTCCTACTCTAAAAATATGAATTCGAGTGTAGTGGTGAGTATGGTCGTATCCACAGGGATTGGGTGATTTATTTCTTTGTGAAGATAATAAATAAAAAGGGGGATTATGAGAAATTAACTAAATAGCTTACTTGAATAAAAATAAAGACAATAGCACAAAATTAAATAAAAATAAATCAAGAAAAGACAACACTCTAGTCAAAGGTCTAATTTTTACTTTGGTTCATTTAAATGATCATCGATGCAAAGGTGAGATCACTTATTCATAAATAAACTAGTTATAGTTGTCAACAAGTTCTGACAACTTGCCTCTCCTTACTATTTTGATAACCACAACACGCTCTGTGGCTATTTCTCTTGCCAAGTAAGCAACTCTAAACAAGCTCTTAGGATTTAACCTATTGACAGCATTAATAATTAGAGAAACTACCAATTCCAACCAACAAACACACAAGTTCGGTTCATTTAAGTTAGATTATATATTCTCCTAACATAAATTCGAAAGTCTCTTTTACAATCAAATTATATCACTCGTCACAAATACTAAAACCATCAAACAATTACGGATTTGATATTTTAGATAACAATAGAATATTTCGACAATTAAATATTGATCAGATATTTAACTGTAGAAAATAATCATAATCATGAATAAGCAGAGAATATATAAATACTCATAAATAAATGAAGCAAACAAATCAAATTAGATCTCATAGTATTGTCAAACCAAAGCTTCAATTATCGTTCCACTAAAAAAGAAACTAGTCGCTCCTCTTGGTGGATTTGCGGCCACAAAATACTAGGATTTATTGTAGAGAAAAAGAGGAAAAAGGAATCCAAGATGCCCTTCTAAGGCTTATGCCCCTCCTTTTATAAGGTTTTTCTCCTCTATCCTTCTTAACTTCCTACCAAAAGTCAACTATCCAATTAAAACATATCAATTGATTTTCAAAGTAAAATACATCAAGTCATAAGCAATTAGGATCTCCAATTCCATGACTAATGTGGAAAACCATGAAACGTAACGGACTTCTTGATCACATGGCAGATAGATCTCGTGTCCTGCGAACTCTTGACTTCCTTGTAGAATAAGACACAGTCACGCTTAACAGAATGGAGTCTTCTGGACATCAATCTTTCAAAGCATCAATTTGCGTTTGACAAAGCGAGGGCATGTCTTATAACAAGACGTCGTTTGGTAATTCGACTTTTAATGCACCTTTTACTCCATTCTCACAGATAATTCTTAAAAACAACACCAAAAATCAAATATGAGTGAAATTTATTTAGTAACACCATATTTTAGCAAAATAAAGGGGAAAATATTCACCAATTATATGCACAATTAGCCACTTAACAGTAATATCATAAAATAACCAAGTAAACATCACTAACAAGTTATAGAAAGTTCATCCATAACTATAAGCATAAACATTAGCAAAACATGAAAACAAACATCAAACTTGTATTATAGTTAAACATGAAATCAAACACAAAAGAGAAAGTGATAGGAGAGAAGTCAACCTTATCACATGAGTTTCAAACTCTCCATCTTTGCTCTTCAAATCTTCATCCAAATCTAACTACAAATACAAGATGGATAAACTACACTTAACTATACTAATCTACCCTAACTAATAAACTAAAGAAATTCTAGTGAAGACTACATTTTGGTGGAGTCTCTCTAGCCTTCCAAAGTTGTGAAAATATTCTTCAAGGCTACTATTTATAGAGAGATTCAAGCTACAAATGGGTTATTTCTAGTTGTTATTTTCTTGAAACTCTCAAAGGTTGGTTCTCCAACTTTTCACATTCTTTTTGGTCAGATATAGCCGAAATTGCTTGTTGGAATTGAACTGAAAAGTTGTGTGAACAAAAAACAAGTTGTGGAACACGTTTCAGCTGAAAATAATGAATACGCAACCTCAAAAATGCGACCTTAGGTCACATATTGTATCCCACGTATTGCCTTTTGTAGGTTTGCTTAATTCTGAACAGATTTCATCCTTGCTCTATTTTTTGTTCAAATTCAACTGATATTTTCTTGATTATGGAAGATAACCTAGCTTTTGTGTAAAGTATAAAATTGTAGCCTTTTAAGTTAGCTTTCCAATGCATCAAGAATCATCCAATTTGGACCTCTGTGGATCGAGAAATGACCAAAATACCTTCGACTAGTTAGAACCCTATTATAGCTTTTGACAATGAAAATGCACTTTGGTGTTTTGACATTTTGAGAAGGAAAAAAACTAAAATGGACTTTGATATCTTCACACTAAATGTAGATCTATCTTTTAGATTCAAAATGGTATAAGAATCATCTCAATCCAATACTTGTAATTCAAGATATTGCCGAAATACCACAAGATGTCAAAGCTATCTATTTTGCATTTCATCCTTTGAGTATTTTGCGCTTCATGTCTTCTTTAAATTACTTCAAATCATCAATAATCATCCAATTATCTTCTCAATTCACTCCAATTGATGATTGAATCATCAAACCTACAAAAATATGAAGTTTTCACTATTAAAATCCATAAAAATATAATTTTTCATACTTAAGCCACAAGATACATATTTTCACTAGAATCCTTGTTAATTAGTTATAAAACTAAATAAAACACACCAAAACTAACTAATAAAACACACTTAAAACATGTAAAATACACACTTATCAAACTCCCCCACATTCGAACCATTGCATGTCCTCAAACAATTAACAAATACTAACCAACAATGATCCAAAGTTTTTAAAATAAACATGTGTGCACAATTCAATTTCATTTTCTCAAAATAAGATAAATAACCATTATACAATCATGCAACTAAGTTCAAGTACTCATAATATCAAGTAAAGGAGGGTCAATTATACCATGATTTTAACTAGTTCAACTCAATTTCTCATCCTTATCCAATTTCACAAGCAAATAAAACCTATTGTCAATAAAATATTTTCTAAACCCATGATCATCTTCTTATTCGAACTTAGAGAGGGATTTATTTATATAATATATCTAAATATATACTCAAGTTGTGAAAATGTCTTTTTACGTGAAATCGACATTTTTAGATGAAATTTCCGGTAATTCAACACTTCACATACTCAAATTACCTTGCATGCTCTTAATTCAAATACCGTTTTATGCGAAAGTCAACATTTATAGATGAAAACTCCAAGTTACTAAGTACAAGAACCATTGGAGTAGAATAATTTTTATTCGCTTTTCTTTTCTTCTTTTTTTCTTCTCCCTTTCAAAGTAAAGATAATAAACATTCTCTCAAAAGAATAATCATCAGAAGTGTATTTGCATTCATTGATCATATTTATCACTTAACTATGTAAAATCAAATAAAGAGAAGAAATTTCATCAAACATGCAAAATGTAGGCATAATTTCTCTACTTTTCAGAATATATTTTTCTATAAATGCACAAATTATAATCACATAATAGTCATTTTCAAAGTAAATGAGGAAAGAAGTTTTTAAATCACATATATTTATCTCAAAAGTAGAAGGAATTTGAATTACTAATGGTATTGAACTTGTTACCCATGGATAAAATAGAAAAAATTTGAAATATTTTGGGGCAAATTTATAAATTTGAAAGAGATTTTGAAAAAGGTTTGACAGAGTTTTCCCTTATAACTGGACTAAATTCCCTGCCAACAAATCCAAATTTGAACAAATTAAAACACAAGAAATATTTTCAATATCAAGTCCAAATCATTTCAGGCACAAGTCAATCACATACAATGCATATAATCTCAATTCTTCCCCCCTCCCTCCCCTCCCACACTTAAAATGCACATTGTCCTTAATGTATAAAAAGGAAAATCAAGATAAAGAAAAGAATACTCCCATATCGACGTGATTGACGTGTGCAAATATGAAACTTCACAATCTATTGTCCGTGTATTTTCAAAACTTGATGAGTTTCATTGGATAACTATTAGTGATATAAATCTAAGAAGTGAAAATGAAAAACAAAGGTGATAACAAAGGCATCAATAAACATGTAACTGCGATCTGCAACTCTACGCTTTTGTGATAGTGATGTACCTATAGAAAATACACAACAAGCTACTCAAAGTATAAGGAAATACATATGGAAAGGAAGAAGAAGAGAATGAACAAGGAACCTACATTTTTCTTTAAAAAGAACCCTAAAAACGCGACTGCAGAAAAAATCAAATTTGAGGTCGTATTTTAAACCTCTCGTTTTCTGCTTAATTTTTACAAAGAGAAAAATGCAATTTTGGTACCTAAACTTTGACGTACGAGCGATTTTAGTCCCCAAATTTTGGACGAAAACAAATTTGGTACCCGAACTTTCAAATTTTGAGCACATTAAGTACACTTGACGATTTTTTTCCAAATTGTTACCGGAAAAAGCCATGTAACAGTCACGTGTCCGGCCAAAATGGAATTCAAAAAGGCCAAAAATACAGTTTTGGTACCTAAATTTTGACACACGAGCGGTTTTAATCCCCAAATTTTTGACGAAAACAAATTTGGTACCCGAACTTTCAAATTTTAAACACATTAAGTACCCTTGATGATTTTTTCCCAAATTATTATAAAAAAAAAACCATATGACAGTCACGTGTCCGGCCACACTTGTATAAAAAAAAAGGCCTAAAAAATGTCAAATGCCATTCTAATACTAAGTATTAAATTTAAGGACTAATAACGTAATAAAGAAAAAATTCAATGACTAAATAACATCACATGAGTCAACAAAACCCAAGAACCGATACAAATGAGCTCCAATTCCAGACAAATTTTGTGACTTAATTCTTAGATTAATGTACTGGAATTGGAGCTCATTTGTATCGGTTCTTGGGTTTTGTTGACTCATGTGATGTTATTTAGTTCTTGAATTTTTTCTTTATTACGCTATTAGTCCTTAAATTTAATACTTAGTATTATAATGGCATTTGACATTTTTTGGCCTTTTTTTTGTACAATTATGGCTGGACACGTGACTGTCATATGGCTTTTTTTTATAACAATTTGGAAAAAATCGTCAAAGATACTTAATGTGCTCAAAATTTGAAAGTTTGGATACCAAATTTGTTTTTGTCCAAAATTTGGGGACAAAAATCGCTCGTGCGTCAAAGTTTAGGTACCAAAACTGCATTTTGACCTTTTTTATTCCATTTTGGCCAAACACGTAACAGTCACATGGCTGTTTCCGGTAACAATTTGGAAAAAAATCATCAAGAGTACTTAATGTGCTCAAAATTTGAAAGTTCGGGTACCAAATTTGTTTTCGTCCAAAATTTGGGGACTAAAACCGCTCGTGCATCAAAGTTTAGGTACCAAAACTGCATTTTTCTCTTTTACAAAACAGCATACACAACTTCAGGAATATGTGACCTGAAGTAGCGTATTTAATGCCGCATTTTTTGTTGGAAATTCGCCGAAGACAATACGAGACTTGTAGTCCCAGTTTTATGGGCGCCGCATTTTCTTCAGCAAATTTTGCAGAAATGTTAACTTTCCAAAATTATATATGGTATCCCAATTATTCAAAATGCATTCTAGATAATTCTTTTGTTAAAATATTCAATGCACGAATATGTAAAAGGATCAAAACATGCATTTTAATCCTCTTTAACAAATTAAAAACAACTTTTATTCAAATCGAGAGGTGGAGTTCCTTGATCGAATTTCGTCTTTTTCACCTCATTTGATTACTTTGACTTCTATTTCTCAAACCTATAAAAGATGATTCAAACACATAATTTAAATATAAAATCACATAAAATTAACATAAATAACAAAAAGGGAAAATCGTTCAAAACGTCCTTCACATTTTGTAAAACGTCCCTTACAAATTCACGTTGGTCAAATTTAGTCCCTATCTAGGTTTCCGACTAGTTTTTGACCAGAATTCATCGCATGACTTGCATGTGATCATTTTTTAGGGGCAAAATTATCAAATCAAAATTTACATAATCCATCTATAGTCCCTTACATTTCACAAAATGAATCGTTTCGTCCCTTACATTTCACAAAATAAATTTTTTCGTCCCTCAGATTTCTCAAAATGAATTTTTTTATCTCTCATTGACCACGTGTATGAATAGTTTTTATTTTTTTTAAATGCATGAATATATCTATTTGATTTTATGTAAACAGTACAAATAATATATAATATATCTCTATTTGATTTCACCTAAACAGATCAATATGTACATGGTTTTAAATCTAATAATTTTGTTTTAAACCTATATATATATGTGTGTGATTTCAGCATGTGAATCTATTCAATATTTGTAACCTTTTCTATTTTAGTAATAATTCATTTATTGAGTTGTTTAATAAGAGTATCTAATTAATTGGTGTTAATTCGAATTCTATAGTCATGCTAACAAATTACAATATAAATCTGAAATTTTTACTCGCTACTGTTAAGTCCAACAATTGAATTTCTTACCTTATGATTATTTTAAAATTTGAAAGTGTCAATTACTTATTTCTTTTTGTGATACTTTTCCTTTGTTTATTTTTTCTGTCTAAATTTAATTCGATATAAATACTTGATAATGTTTAGAATTAAATGTCTTCTTTGTTTTCAATTTTCGAGTAAAAGGAATGAACATGAGTGAAAAACTAACAATTTTTTTAAACCCCTATATATATCTATTTTAATTTCACATAAATAGTATGTTTAAGCGAAAATTAAATAGAGATATATTACATGCTATTTGTATTGTCCATGTGAGATCAAATAGATATATAAATTAGCTTTAAAAAAAGTTATTCATACACATGAACAATGAGAAATGAAAAAATTTATTTTGTAAAATATAAGGGATGAAAAAATTCATTTTTGTGAAATGTAAGGGACAAAACAATTCATTTTGTCAAATGTGAGAGACTATGGATTGAATTATGTAAATTTTGATTTGATAATTTTGCTCTTAAAAAATGATCACGTGCAAGGCACGTGGTGGATTCCGACAAAAAACTAGTCGGAAACCTAGATAAGGACCGAATTTAATTAATATGAATTTGTAAGGGACATAAAAGTACACTTTTAAAAGTAAGGGACGAAAAAAGTCATTTTGTAAAATGTGAGGGGCTTTTTGAACGATTTTCCCTAACAAAAACGTTGGGTTGGCTCTTATTTTCTGCATTTCCTTAAATGGGTCGAAGCCCCTCCCCCTATGGGAGGGGGTGGTGGCCCTGATTGGTGCAACAAGCATATCAAAGTCGTAATGAATATTGGTACTCCAGCATTTCTTGGTGTTCCCAAGGCTGTCGGCAACTTATTGTGTGCGGAGAGCAAAGATGTCGCATTTCTCAGGTTGGTGTTCTTGCACCCATCCAAGACAATAAACTCAAATTGGTATTTTAAAATAGATATGACGTTATTAAATATAAGCTTCTTTTATTCTTTGCCGTTGGGACACGTAATAAGTATACAAAATATAAAAGGTTGACCATTTTCAAATTTTAAACATTATCATTTATCTAAATTCAAGAAATTTTAGTAAAGAAATCATGAGTTGATGTCTTTTGATCCATGCACCATTAGTTCCATGAACTCAACTCAAGGCGTGCAAGGGCAGTGAAGCTGCTCCAGGTGCCTCCTACTACAGATGCATAGTAGCACTTGATGTGGTTTAGCCAAAAAACTTTCAGGCTCAGCTTTAGAAACTGGACAGCTGCTTCATCTTTTTATCTATCTATCCAGCTGAGAATAAACGGTGCAAAAAACAAATTGCTCAAAGGTTCTCCTCTTCTTCCCTCTCGTCTTTATTTATTTATTTATTTTGGTCAAAATCCTCCTCTTCTTCTATCTATGTATGTGATGAGCAAGTAGTAGAGACAAATCTTAAATCCTTTTAGGTTTTGAATCTGAACATTTTGATATTCTTCTTTCATTAAATATTCTGTTCGTGTTGTTTTCTCCTTTTACTTATCTGATTTGAACTTGACCATTTTTTTGTGATTGTAGGTGGGATAAGTTGGTAAATTTCATGTTTTATTATGTGAATTCTGATTTTCCCTTTTTTATAAATTAGGTTTTGGTTGTAATTTTCCAGGTTTTTGGTATATGAATCCTTTCTTTTTCCTGCTTCACAACCAAAAAACATGAAAGGAAAACATCCTACGTTGCTCACTTAGTGTTATTTGGGCAGAAATTCTTTCATGAAAGGAAACTGGTGAACAATCCTGTGGAAAATGATGCTATGCCTTCGTTTCCTCAAACCACAGACACAGAGACTAATAAGGACCCTAAACAACTGTTTCCAGAAATTAATCAGAATAAACCAACACAAGGACAAAAGGTGAATGTCAAAAGCGCAGCTGTGAATAATGTTGGAGCCTGTTTAGAGCAGACTCCAGAGGAGCAACACTCCATTTGTTCTGTTCCTGCTTTTCTATTGGATGGAAAGATTACGACTCCTGTCGTCGACCATCATCCACCTATGACACAGCAATCAAATAACGAAAGCTTATTGAGAAGAGAGCTTGAGTTCTTAACTTGCAGCCTTCTAAACTCATCCAAAAACGTCACTTTACTGAAGAATGAGTTGAAGAGACTCAAAGCTAAGATGGAGCATGATGCTCTTGTAAACACTACCCTTGAGGCTTGAACTCAACTCAACAAAAGGCAAAAAAAAATAAAAGCAAAAGAGTTGATATGCCCAAACGATTTTCGTACTTTTCATGCACGAACGTCTAACCATTGGATCCAATTTGGTCAATTTCATATTTGGAGCTAGTATTTTGAACCTAACTTCAAACTAATTTTCTTTTTACTTTCAAATTCGACTATACACTTGATGATACATGATACAAGGTCTTTTTCTTTGTCTCTCTTTTTTTTTTTTTCAGTTCCTTTCAATGGTTGAAGAAGACAACGTAAAAAGATTGAATCAAAACATAATTCCAAATACAAATGGATCAATGATGAATATGTTGAACGGTAATTGAGCTAGAATAATGATGTTTATTTAACTAAAAATGTCATATTCTTTAGAAGTTGGGAAATTTGTTTCACAAGGGGGGATAAGAAAGTAATGATTTTTGTATCAAGAGTTTCATGTTCTTATGTATTTAAAAAACCCTTTGAATCTACGACATTGATGACTTAATCTTTGTTACTTCTTTCAATGAAACATAATTCCGAAAACATACGTATTCTATATCAGTTATAAAATGAATATGCTGCCATGTCCTTGTACATTTTTAGAAAACGATATATCTATACTTACATAAAGGGACTAAAAAATGATATATAGGCGGAATGAAAGTGCATTGATACCAGGATCTGCAGAAGGACTGAAACTACATTGATATATCCTTATCCTTATACTATATAAGATTGAGTTTTGGTCAAAGAATAGGTTGAATTGCAACCGCATAGGTGGGGGTTTTCTGGAAATGTGAAATATTGTGTATTAGTTTAAAAGTTTTAGGTACAAGTTAAGGAAGCATGTATTTGGATATGTTTATTGAAATGACCCATTTTAATACATTTAAAGTTGTCATTGATGAATCATCTGTGTATTGATGGAATGTGTAATTAGTGTGCAACCATTTTTACATTTTGTACAAACCATATATGCTTGTGTGTTTGTGTAATTACCGGAATTTCTCTTAACTACCAATAATTCCCTTTTTCAGCCGCAGATAACCATTTGAAATATTGCTTTATCTTAAAAGTTTGAATGGCAATCGGATTTAGGAAATGAGCCAACGATTTTTCTATCAATGGTAGGAACCCATTTCTCTATCGTTTATAATCTGCATTTATGAGCCACAAATGTTGGTCAATTTATTCCCTTTCAGCCTCAGAAGTTAAGTTTTCACTTTTTGTCTTTGTCTACAAAGATTTGCCTCATCGTTTTCTCTTCCATCCAAGCACAACTCTGAAATTACCTATTATTTCATCATTAATTACACCCAATTCAATTGCCGAACCGTTGGTATGTTAATGCCTAAACGGTTGGTGTAATTATCGAAATTTCCCTTAACTACCAATAATTCCCTTTTTCAACCGCAGATAACCGTTTGAAATGTTGTTTTGTCTTAAAAGTTTGAATGGCAATCGGATTTAGGAAATGAACCAACGATTTCTCTATCAATGGTAGGAACCCATTTCTCTATCATTTATAATCTGCATTTATGAGCCACAAATATTGGTCAATTTATCCCCTTTTAGCCTCAGGAGTTAAGTTTTCCCTTTTTGTCTTTGTCTACAACAATTTGCCTCATCGTTTTCTCTTCCATACGAGCACAACTCTGAAATTACCTATTATTTCGTCATTAATTACACCCAATTCAATTGCCGAACCATTGGTATGTTAATGCCTAAACGGTTGATTATCAGTTTCTCCCTGTTCAAGAATTGGAATAATTCTACCTGATTTCATACTAATCAGCTCAGAATGCTCTTCAGTCCCAGCTACTCCTGGTGGTTCAACGTGTGGTTAGATTTCACCCCCCCAATTTTTCAGTTCCGCCTTTAATTTTGTCGGTGTGTTCTTAGTACCTACAATTAGCGACTCTTATCACATTGCCTAATTGCAAGATAGCATTTTTCGCGTTGCATAACCTCAATTAGTCTGGGTTGATTATAATCTTATAGGTTTGGAGCAACAGTAAGAAAGAGCTCTCGGTGGGGATTCTGGAATAAGCTTAACTTTCTGTGTTGCTATGTTTTTCTGCATTATTAACGACCTTCAATTTGACATAATTTTATTGTAATACTATGTGAATTAATTGATTATATCGTTTATCTTTTCATACTAAATTTTATTTCTTCTCACAATGTACTATTATTTGTTCAACAAAAAAATCTCATTCCCCATAGGCACCAAACACCCGCGCAATGCACAGGCACTCCCCTCTAGTATATATATATGTGTGCACGCAGCGTAAAGAGAGATACATAGATGAATTTGAGAAGAATCAATGGCTGTGGTTAATTGAGATTTTGAACATAGGCAACCTTTTTATGCCTACTTTTGAAAAACATGAACACCAATTATATATAAGTTTGTGGATCTTGAACATTTTTGGAATATTTGTAATTTGATAGGTAGGGTTTGATACCTTCTTATGTTGTAAATTAGTGATCTGCTAAGCTTTTATCTAATGTCATTTGATCAACACTATATATATTGTCTCTAATTACATATTTTCTTTTATTTAATTTGATACTCTGGTGCATAACTGTAGTCTGTGACGCCCCCACTTCTCCTTAAGGCGAACCAAAGGGTATCCGCGGGACGCCTGCCCAAGTCTCGCCAGGACTCAAGTAATTTACGTTCAGCTTATAACGGTACTAGACATCACACCCAGATAATATAAATGCAATTAGTGGAGAAGCGTTTAAGCTAAACAATATTTAACAATTACCAAATCCATATAACGGGTTTCCAAATACATCCCAAATATACAATAGCCAAAATGTCTAGTCAATGAAATTGGAACCCTATTACAAAAGTCTACAAAAGTACTCAAAAATAGAAATTTCTTCCAAATCTCATTCCAAGCCCAAACCTGTTAAGGAAAACAAATCTATAGGGTGAGCAAAACGCTCGTGAGGCCAAGAACACACATGCAAGCACATTGTTCAAGTAACAATCCCAAATTGACAAGTCGAGCAATAATATATCTATGATTAATAAGTTACGAGGAAAGTAACCGTAAACAATTCAAGGATACTGGAGATCTCAGGAGCTATGTTCCACTTGCACGATCAATAAACTCCACGAGTTAACACTCTGTCAATCGGGTAGATTTAGTCCGTAGAACTCCACTTAACCTGTTCCCTTTCACCTTACATACCCCTGTTTCGGGCCCGCCTGTCATTTGTTTAAGGCAATACTACTCGAGTATGCCAAGCAAAATCTCTCACTAGATCAAGCTTTTCAATTTTTCCCATGATTTACCAAGGAGCCTGACCAAACCCATACCGGCTCGAGTCCAAGGTTCGCCAATGAAATGTGGGCGTCCCCCAAGCATGCTCGAGTGTCGAGAAAATTCACTGCAACAATATATGCAGCCATAGCATACTATTTCAAGTCAAGCAAGCAAGTAACATGTGCAAGTAATTGAGACATTCGAGTATTTTAAGTGCGAGTCATTTATTTCAAGCGAGAACGGGTGCGATAAAGTAAACCCCCATCTCGAATTTTAAAATCTCAAGTATCAATAACAAGTAAACATGTATCTGGTTCACAGTAGTTCAAGTAACACACACTTGACACTCGCCAAGTAAAACGAGAAGAAAAGGGCACTCGAAATTCAAGCGTCCGCCGTGGGATCCTCTTAAAGTTCCTCTTGGGTGCCTGAACAATTAACAATAGACTATTACTAATAGTCCCCAAACAATGAGGAGAGTTGCACACTAACAAGGTCTAGAAAGTATCTCGAAAATCGAGTTTAAATTCCTTTGAAAATCGAGATCGGGTTCCCCCTTTTTTTTATCGAAACTCGAACGAGTTATAAGACTCGAGTAAAAATGGATTTACTATCCTTAAAATCATTGGATGGGAACGAGTACGTACGAATAATTCTTGAAACGAACGACTGAAGTCGAAAGTGGACTGGCCATGTCACAATCCGGCCGGAATCTGGCCGGATATCCGGCCGGATTGGAGGCAGTAGCCATCCTCAATTTTTTCAAATCCCAACAGCAATCTGACCGATTATCTGGCCAGAAACTGGCCGGATTCCAACCAAATGCTTCCCGCGCGGATTTCATTTCAAATGTTCAGAATTTTTGATTTTTGGTACAATTTTGAAAAATCATAACTCACTCTTCGACTGTCAAAAATTGGTAAATTTGGTACCGTTGGAAACGACTTTTAATGTACTAAAAATTCTTAGAAATAACCATTCCACAAATCTAAGCGGAAGGTATTCAAATTTGAGTTTGAAGATGATAACTTGCGTTATCAAGGTAGGTTCAAGTTGGTTTTTGGCCAACTTTGGAAATTCGGCAAAATTCACTCGATTTGAACTAACCTCTAAATTTTGGATCCCTATTAGAGTTGCATGCCAAGTTTATAATGGAACAAGTGAAATGAAGATTGAAGTTTTGGGCACCAAGATATGGTGACCCAAAATTACCAAAATTTCCTTGTTAAAGAAGGGTTTTTCAAATAGGATTCTTGAACTTTGGGAGTTTATTTGAACATCGAAACGGTTTCGGAATAATACCAAATTTGGTATGATTATACTACTATATAAGAGCTATCCCTCTACCAAATTTCATTAATAGATATGTACGGAAGGTAGGTGAACTAAATCACCAAGATTTCAAAATTTCCAAGGCAAGTTGCCTTGTGAATTCCGTTTCGCCGTTTTTAAGACGTTTGGCCTAAACGGTACCTCGAACATGGTCCATTTACATAAAAATATCTAAGAGGTGTTCAAGACAACATTTGGGGTGATTAACACCAAGAAATTTTGAGTACAAGTCCCAAATCAAGATTAGCTAAGGATTTAGTTCAAAAGGAGAAATCCTCTCTTTGAGTCAGTTTCAAACTTTGGCCACAACTCACTTAATTCAACTTAGAATTGACCGTGGTTGGTGGCGTTGGAAAATAATTTCATCGAACTATAATTTCTTAAAAGAAACCATTTTCAAAATCCATTCACAACTAGCTCATTTTTGAGCATCAAATCACAGTTCATAATCTGCCTTCCAGTTGTGAACGAAACAGGACAGTGATTTCCAAACGAATGGTGTGGCTCACTCAAGTGGAATTAGAACGTGAATTTTATACCAATGGAAATTTGGGAATGTCTAATTTCCAGTGTAATAAACAGCACTCGATTTCGACATCGGAGTAAAGAGTTATGGCTGAAACAAGATGACTGCCTGGGCCAATACGGGAAAATTTTCCAGATTTCTAAACTTTGGTAATCACTTCATATGACCAACCAGATCATGTTATTTTTCCATGAAACTTTTTACACAATCAGTATAATATATAAACAACATATATAAGCCATTAGAACCTCAAAATTTGGCATCAAAGTGCTCGAACAAGATAGGGGCAAAATGGTCACTTTTGGTCATTGCACCATCTTATACCAAGGGTCTGAATTGTCCTTTCAGACTGTCCATCGGCCTGAGAATGATAAGTAGTACTAAAGTTCAATTTAATCCCTAAAGCTTCTTGCATTTTTTGCCAGAATTTCGAAACAAATTTTGGATCTCTATCCGACACGATACTGACAGGGATTCCATGTAACCTAATGATCTCATCCAAATACAACTTAACCAACTTCTCTAATGGGTACTTCATGTTAATCGGCAGAAAATGAGCCAATTTGGTCAATCTATCCACTATCACCCAAATCGCATCATGACTTCTCTGTGTTCTTGGTAATCCCGATACAAAATCTATGATGATATTCTCCCATTTCCACTCAGGTATTTCTAGAGGTTGCAAAAGTCCCGATAGTTTCTGATGTTCGGCTTTAATCTGTTGACAAATTAAGCATGTTTAGACAAATTGAGCAATCTCCTTTTTCATGTTCTCCCACCAATACAGACTCTTTAAGTCTTGGTACATTTTATTCCCTCCTAGATGTACCGTAAACTTTGATCGGTGTGCCTCTTCTAAAATTTCCTTTTTAACCCCTTCATTTTTGTGGCACAACTACCCGATTTTGAAATCTCAATATACCATTCGATTCCAAATTAAAGTCCGACTTGTCCCCCTTTTTAACCTTTTCCGACCACTCTGCACTTCAATGTCCTTTCCTTGAGATTCCTTGATACGTTCCATCAAATTGGAATTCAATACAATATTCCCCAAAATTACTTTCCTCGGTTCCAATCGAGGATTCCAATAACTAACTTCTTCCAACAATTGGAATTCCTTAATCATCAATCCAGCCATCTGTACTTGACGACTCAAAGTATCAGCTACTACATTAACTTTCCCTGGATGGTACTTAATCGTACAGTCATAGTCTTCTAGAAATTTCATCCATCTACGTTGCGTCAAATTCAGTTCTTTCTGTGAAAATAAGTACTTAAGGCTTTTGTGATCAGTAAGGACTTCAAACGTTACTCCATACAAGTAATGTATCCATTTCTTTAAAGCAAATATTACCGCTGCCAATTCCAAGTCATGGATCAGGAAATTTCCCTTATGCGGTTTCAATTTTCTAGAGGCATATGCTATCATCTTGTCATTCTGCATCAAAACACACCCCAAACCTTTCTTAGATGCATCTGTGTAAACCACAAAACTATCATTCCCATTGGGTAGAACTAATACTGGGGTTTTGGTTAAGCGTCTTTTCAATTCCTGGAAACTCTCTTCGCACTTAGAACTCCAAATAAACTTTCCACTTTTCTTAGTTAGCTCGGTCATTGGTCCAGCACTTCTAGAAAAATTCTTGATAAATCTCCGGTAATACCCTGCCAATCCAATAAAACTCCGAATCTCGGTAGGGTTTTTCGGTCGTTTCCATTTCGAAACAGCTTCAATTTAGTTGGACCCACTTTAATCCCATTCTTAGAAATTATGTGTCCTAAGAAAGACACTTCTTTTAACCAGAACTCACACTTGCTAAACTTAGCATATAATTGATGTTCCCTCAAAGTTTGCAAAACAATTCTCAAATGGTTCTCATGGTCCTTCATATTTTTAGAATACACCAATATGTCATCAATAAAGACCACCACAAATTGATCTAGATACGGTTTAAAGATCCTATGCATTAAATCTATGAAAGCAGCAGGTGCATTCGTTAATCCAAATGGCATCACAGCAAATTCAAAATGTCCATATCTCGAGTTAAAAGCAGTCTTGGGTATGTCCTTCTCCAAAATCCTCAACTGATAATAACCCTGTCTCAAATCCAACTTCGAGCCCTTTGCAATTGGTCAAATAATTCATCAATGTGGGGTAAAGGGTACTTATTCTTAATAGTGACCTCATTCAAGCCTCTATAGTCTATACATAGGTTCAAACTCCCGTCCTTTTTCTTAACGAACAAAACTGGGGCTCCCCACGGAGAATCACTCTCTTTTATAAAACCCCTTTCCAGCAAGTCTTACAGTTGCAATTTCAATTCTTTCAATTCTGCTGGAGCCATCCGATATAGCGTCTTAGAGATAGGTGTCACTCCCGAAGTTCCATCAATTTTAAAAGCTATTTCCCGTTTTGGAGGTAGAGACTCTAATTTCTCGGAAAAAACATCTGAAAAGTCTTTCACTACAGGCATGTCCTCCAAATTCACCTTATCATTAGGGTGTTAATAAGAAAAGCCAAATTCCCTTGAGCTCCTTTACTTAATAATTTTCTGGACCGAATTCCTGAAATAAGTGCAGATGAAACCAATTTACCCCTTACATCCAACTTCAGGGTTGCCTCCTCTGGAATACATAATTCTACAATTTTCGTCCTACAATTCAATTGGCCATTAGAGCGAGCTAGCCAATCTATTCCTAAAATCACATCATATCCCTTAATTGCTAAACCTACCAGGTCGGCCAATAGTTTTCGTTCCCCAACACAGACTTCACAATCTCTATATACCAGGTTAGCAATTAAACTTTGATCTTCAGTGGGTGTTTTAACTTCCAAGTCATACAGTAACTTAATTGGTTTCAAGTCTATCCCACTCATAAAGTTAGGATTTACAAAAGAATGTGTTGCACCCGGATCAATTAAAACCCTAATTAAACGATGAAAGATTGGAATGGTACCTTCAACCACTTCAGTCGCCTTAAGAATTTGCTGATAGTCCAAGGCATAAACTCTAGCCGGCACTTTCGGTCGACTTCCTCTAGCATTGGTCTGCTTAGATGTTGACTTTTCTGGCCTCTGAGTGTTACTTCCCATTTTTGGTACTTTCGGACAATTCGCGACTTGATGTTCGGCACTACCACAAAACAAGCACTTCCCCGACTTTCTCCAGCAGTCATTCTCGAATGATTGAGTTTTTCACAATATCCACAAGTAACCTGAGGGGTCACTGCCGAACCAGTAGAAGGCGCACCCCTAACTTGAGTTGGGCCACCACAACCTCCTCTAGACAAAACTCCCCTAAAAGCTCCAACAATCCTTGTTCCTCCCGCTCCTCTTCCCATTTTGGAAGGTTGTGTACTCTTACCAGCCTGCCCTGATGCAGAGCCAGAAAAATATCTCTTTCTATTGTGAAAGTCTCTCACCTGCAATCTTGCACTCTCAACCCTTTGTGTCTTCTCTAAAGCTTCAGTAAATGTAGAAATTTGGGCTGCGGTCAAACCCTCTTGAATTTTCACATTGAGCCCTTGTACAAATCGCCTTATCCTCTTTCGTTTATTAGTTACCAATTCAGGGGCGTACTTTGAAAGTTTAGTAAATTTTCCCTCATACTCCGCTACACTAAGGGTTTCTTGTTTCAATTTGATAAATTCATCCTCCCTCTTCTCCTGGATTAAGGGTGGAAGGAACTTTTCATTAAATTCCCTCGTAAAATTCTCCCAAGTCCAAGAGGTTTGAACTCTTTTCCATTTTCCTTTCACCATGTCCCACCAAACACAAGCTACTCCCTCAAACGGAAAGGCTGCAAAATTCACTCGCATATCCTCAATATAGTCTAAAGCAGTGAATATATTGGTCATCCTTTCTAACCAATTCTCCGCTACCTCAGGATCAGGTTCGCCAAAGAACTTAAGCGAGTTAAATTTCAAGAACCTCTCTACGGCTCTATCCTTACCCCTATCCTGTCCCCCAGTTTGGTTAAGCGGTTCAGGACCTTGTCTATCAGCTAAACGTTCTAGAATATCAGTCATCCTGTTAATAGCAGTAGTCACTTGATTACCTTCAACATTTTCCTGACCCTGGATCGGTCCAGTTGCCAATCCCTGGTCATTCCCCTGAGATTGGGCCTGTCTAGTCCCTCGCCTACGGTCTCGGCCCCTTTTTAGTCCTTCCATAACCTAGGCGTGCCTAGTGCAAGGAATAAGTCAATTATGCGGTGCAAGGTATAAAGCAGGAACAAATCAAGAAAATATTGAAAATAATAATAATTTACATTCAATAACATGTCAAGTTCATACAATTAGCAAGTTATGAGAAAAATCACAAAAATATAGCACACAGGTGCCACAAAGTACTTTTAGTCACAGAAAACTAAAGTGAAACAAGTGCCTCAAAAATAGGCCACACAGTCATGCAAAATACAATGGTCTCAGCACTTAGCGTCACCCCAGCTAATTCTAACTACACTAGTCAAAAGAGTCAAAAGAGAGGTCAAACTGCCTAAACCTAGTCCGCAGTAGGACTATCAGGAGGAACCTCCTCCTTAGGATCCTCCTCCGGATCCTCCTCCTCCTCAGAGTTCTGAACTACACCCATCGCCTCATCCACTAGCCTAGTGGCATCAGCTAAGATTCCAGAAACCCTATCACGAACCTCCTCCCTCAACCTAGTAAGCTGATCCCCAGTGCTCCGAAACTCCTCATTAATAATAGCAGATGTAGCTACTTCGCCCTCTATCACCTCCTCGAACTCGGCGATCCTCTTGCCCTGAGCGCTAACCTTCTGTCTAAATTCGTCCACTTCAACCTGTAAGTCCAAGTTGGCATTCACCAACTGACGACGCTCATCGTCCAAGGCCACTACAACGTGGTTTGGGTAAGCAAAGGTCACCCTACAAGCACATCGGGGGTATCGAGTAGCAGGCGAGTAGCGTACACGAGCTCCCCCACCTAAAGCTCGGTAGTAGATAGGCTTAGGAGGCACTACATGACCATTCCCATGGTCATTCCCATTAGCTGCCGGAACTCTATTTCCGTTTTCCATTCCTGCAAAATAATAGCACTTTTCGGGTTAGAAATTAAATCACTATCTAGTTTGGATGTCTTTTATGCATGCCTAACCCAATCACTTGTATGCTCCAAATACCCCCTAAGGTGCAACTTAATTATCCCGTCTCAAGTCTTAAGGGTAGAGTATCTAATATGTCTCCCATATAGATCTCTAACCTAACGCTCTGATACCAACTGTGACGCCCCCACTTCTCCTTAAGGCAAACCAAAGGGTATCCGCGGGACGCCTGCCCAACTCTCGCCAGGACTCAAGTAATTTACGTTCAACTTATAACGGTACTAGACATCACACCCAGATAATATAAATGCAATTAGTGCGGAAGCGTTTAAACTTAACAATATTTAATAATTACCAAATCCATATAACGAATTTCCAAATACATCCCAAATATACAATAGCCATAATGTCTAGTCAATAAAATTGGAATCCTATTACAAAAGTCCACAAAAGTACTCAAAAATAGAAATTTCTTCCAAATCTCATTCCAAGCCCAAATCTGTTAAGAAAAATAAATCTATAGGGTGAGCAAAACGCTCGTGAGGCCAAGAACACACATGCAAGTACATTGTTCAAATAACAATCCCAAATTGACAAGTCGAGCAATAATATATTCATGATTAATAATTTAGGAGAAAAGTAACCATAAACAATTCAAGGATACTGGAGCTCTCAGGAGCTATGTTCCACTTGCACGATCAACAACTTCCACAAATTGACACTCAATCAATCAGGTAGGTTTAGTCCGTAGAACTCCACTTAACCTGTCCCGTTTCACCTTACATACCCCTGTTTCGGGCCTGCCTGTCATTTGTTTAAGACAATACTACTCGAGTATGCCAAACAAAATCTCTCACTCGATCAAGCTTTTCAATTTTTCTCATGGTTTACCAAGGAACCCGACCAAGCCCATGTCGGCTCGAGTCCAAGGTTCGCCAATGAAATGTGGGCGTCCCCCAAGCATGCTCGAGTGTCGAGAAAATTCACTCCAACAATATATGCAGCCATAGCATACTATTTCAAGTCAAGCAAGCAAGTAACATGTGCAAGTAATTGAGACATTCGAGTATTTTAAGTGCGAGTCATTTATTTCAAGCGAGAACGGGTGCGATAAAGTAAACCCCCATCTCGAATTTTAAAATCTCAAGTATCAATAACAAGTAAACATGTATCTGGTTCACAGTAGTTCAAGTAACACACTTCACATTCACCAAGTAAAACGAGAAGAAAAGGGTACTCGAAGTTCAAGTGTCCGCCGTGGGATCCTCTTGAAGTTCCTCTTGGGTGCCTGAGCAAATTAACAATAGACTATTACTAACAGTCCCCAAACAATAAGGAGAGTTGCACACTAACACGGTCTAGAAAGTATCTCGAAAATCGAGTTTAAGTTCCTTTGAAAATCGAGATCGGGTTCCCCCCTTTTTTTTTATCGAAACTCGAACGAGTTATAAGACTCGAGTAAAAATGGATTTACTATCTTTAAAATCATTGGATGGGAACGAGTACGTGCGAATAATTCTCGAAACGAACGACCGAAGTCGAAAATGGACTGGCCACGTCACAATCCAGCCGGATTCTTGGCCGGATTGGAGGCAGTAGCCATCCTCAAATTTTCAAATCCCAACAGCAATCCGGCCGATTATCCAGCCAGAAACTAGCCGGATTCAAGGCCGGATTCCTGCAAAATGCTTCTCGCGCGGATTTCATTTCAAATGTTCAGAATTTTCGATTTTTGGTACAATCTTTGAAAAATCATAACTCATTCTTCGATTGTAAAAAATTGGTAAATTTGGTACCGTTGGAAACGTCTTTTAATGTACTAAAAATTCTTAGAAAGAACCATTCCACAAATCTAAGCGGAAGGTATTCAAATTTGAGCTTGAAGATGATAACTTGCGTTATCAAGGTAGGTTCAAGTTGGTTTTTCGCCAACTTTGGAAATTCGGCAAAATTCAGTCAATTTGAACTAGCCTCTGAAATTTGGATCTCTATTAGAGTTGTATGCCAAGTTTATAATGGAACAAGTGAAATGAAGATTGAAGTTTTGGGCACCAAGATATGGTGACCCAAAGTTACCAAAATTTTCTTGTTAAAGAAGGGTTTTCCAAATAGGATTCTTGAACTTTGGGAGTTTATTTGAACATCAAAACGGTTTCGGAATAATACCAAATTTGGTATGATTATAATACCATATAAGGGCTATCCCTCTACCAAATTTCACAGATAGATATGCACGGAAGGTTGGTGAACTAAATCACCAAGATTTCAAAATTTCCAAGGCAAGTTGCCTTGTGAATTCCGTTTCGCTGTTTTTAAGACGTTTGGCCTAAACGGTACCTCGAACATGGTCCATTTACATAGAAATATCTAAGAGGTGTTTAAGACAACATTTGGGGTGATCAACACCAAGAATTTTCGAGTATAAGTCTGTTTAAGACAACATTTGGGGTGATCAACACCAAGAATTTTCGAGTATAAGTCCCAAACCAAGATTAGCTAAGGATTTAGTTCAAAAGGAGAAATCCTCTCTTTGAGTCAGTTTCAAACTTTGGCCACAACTCACTCAATTCAACTTAGAATTGAGCGTTGTTGGTGGCGTTAAAAAATAATTTCATCAAGCTATAATTTCTTAGAAGAAACCATTTTTAAAATCCATTCACAACTAGCTCATTTTTGAGCATCCAATCACAGTTCATAATCTGCCTTCCAGTTATGAGCGAAACAGGACAGTGATTTCCAAATGAATGGTGTGGCTCACTCAAGTGGAACCAGAACGTGAATTTTATACCAATGGAAATCTGGGAATTTCTAATTTCCAGTGCAACAAATGGCACTCGATTTTGACATCGGAGTAAAGAGTTATGGCCGAAACAAGATGACTGCCTGGGCCAATACGGGAAAATTTTCCAGATTTCTAAACTTTGGAAATCACTTCATTTGACCAACCAAATCATGTTATTTTTCCATGAAACTTTTTACACAATCATTATAACATATAAACAACATATATAAGCCATTATAACCTCAAAATTTGGCATTAAAGAGCTCGAACAAGACAGGGGCAAAATGGTCACTTTTGGTCATTGCACCATCTTTGAGTTTCTAACATTGACCCAACATTATACCACTAATTTAAGCACTAAACCAACATAATTATCATCATCAACCACCAAATCAGTCCATCAACCAAAGTGGGAGTTCATAGAGCCCACACAACCATTTTTCCATCATAAACAAACCACCCACATGCATACAAGAGCTTAAAGGTGTACTAGAACTTCCATAAATCAAAACTAGAAGGTTTGATCATTACTTACTTTGGTTGATGAGCTAAGCAGAAATTTCGGTCCTCTTGGTCCAAGAAAATCGTGGAAAGCTCCCTTCTTTTGTAGCTAGATGAACTCTTCAAGTGTTAAGCTAAGTATGGTTAAATTTTGGTGGCATTTGGTGGTGTTTTTGTTGAAAAAATGAGGATGAAAAATGAAGAACTTGGGTGTTGTTTTTGCAGCTTGATGGCCGGCTTGTGAGGAAGAGAGAGAGAGAGTTGATAAAAAATGTAGCTTCCTTGAGAAGCTTCAATGTGTGGCCCAAGTTGGTGCAAAAGTCAACTCTCCTCCGCGCGTATACGCGCGCGTTTTGTGCTCGATTCCTCTCGAATTTATTTCACTAGTGCACTAAACCTCCAATACACTTATATTCATATGAATATTATTCGCTCTTAATTGTCCCAAAATAATGGTCTAAAGTCTCTCAATTAAATCGCGCGTGTGAAAACGCGTATCTCCACTTTAAGCGCGATAGAGTGAAACCTTCAAGAGATTCTTATAACGATCGTACCACTAACTATCACTTGAGTATTTAAACTTGAAATTACCTATTTTAGGACCATAGTACATGTCTCCAATTTTTCGAACTTATTGCACTCCCAATTGACTAAAGTTTACAGACACGTTTTTACTATTTACATTAATCGAGCTTTCAAAAATTAATTTTTGAAACGAGTCACTTTAAAAATATAATGAAGTCATAATTCCATGTATTTAAGTCTAATAAGGTTAGAAAATAATAATCGGAGCAAATATTAGGATAAATAATTAAATGAGTAAAAATAGGAGTCGAAAAATAATAATGTTTACGAGTCCTCACATAGTCGGATGTATGTAGATCAAATTTGGTCAAGTTGAAGTTGTTGACTATTGAACTTATGTGACTTAACATTTATGTCGGATCAATAAGTATACAAATTTGTGAATTTATTCTGCAGTCCAAATACATAAATACTTTTTCGGTATTTAGTATGACTATGCAGGTAGAATTTATCAATCATAACGAGATAATTGTGCATAACTTCGAACTATAAACAACCATCTAAATATACACAAGATTACATTAAATTGATAATTTTTTCTCTCTTTTTTTATTAATTGCAATAAAAATTTTATACTAAAAAATTATTACAACAAGAAACATGCAAGGGACATACTACACAATACTAGTTGATAAAAAAAGAAAACCTTTCAAATCAGTGAGCATACTTTTTCATCATATTGCAACATTTGTATCTCATATAAAATAGTCATACTCGATATAGATTGATCGTTTATAGTAAATACAAATTGTAATAATTTGAAAATCCTCAAAGACACATTAATTTAATTTGACAATATGGAGGAAATTTGACAAAGTTGTTTTCTCTGATGAGGTTTTTCTAATTCTGTATTACGTCTGTCTACATAATGTATTTTGCAACAATTTCAAATCCTCAGAGGTAGATTGATTTAATTCGATGATATGAGCGGAAAGTTGACAAAAAAAAATTTCTGATGAGGTGTTTCTAATTATGTATTACATTTGTCTAATGTAATTTGCAACAATTTCAAATCCTAAAAGTGTGACAAGATTTTAAAGCATTATTTTGAGGAGCAATTGAATGAAACAAGACGTGCTGAATTATTTTCACATTTTTCAGTTAGCTCTCTAATCAAAGTTGAAATTAAGAAAGAATTCGTCAAAATGCCAAAAGGTTGTTCCACTGGAGACAAACTGCAAATTGGTCAGATGTATTTGCATGCTGATTAGAAACCATGAAGGTACGCGCCCATGTCTTCTTTCTCATCTAGCAATATTACTGCATAACACATCTTTATACTCATAGTTTTCGTATTTGCTAATTTCTTGGATTTTTCTACGCCTTTTGCCTGCAAACCAAACCCAAATTCCCAAATAAATGCTGAGGTTGTTGAAACTTTTATTTGTGTTATTGTTAAATTTGCTTTTCAAATGGAGTCAATCATTTAGTGGCCTAGAGTTAAGGAATTTGCTGTACGTTGGAGTCTTTCAGTTTTGATTTAGTCAACAGATTTAGTGGCTTATTGGTCTAGTCTTTAGGAGTAGTTGGGTTACGGAGAAGGTGCCAGATATGGGACCTGATCTTTAGGGGTTTCAGTTGTGCATTTTGCCTATTTAAAGGCTCCAAAGGTTCTGAGTAAAATATAACTTTGGCCACAGTACTATTGTTATTTTTTCTGCAAATCTCTTATCAGAGGTACGTAGAATAGGGACAGCAATCAAGACAAATTTCCCTTGTAATTATCTCCCTAATCCAATTATAGCCATTTAATGCGGATCCAAAATTTATGCTTGGAATGATACAAGTGAGTTTACCTAAGGCAAAGGAGGTTTTGATCTAGTGGTTAAAGTTGAGATTTTAGAGTTTTGGTAATCCTGAAACCTAATTTCCCTTCTCTTTCCTTACCTCTTAAATCCCATCCCTTCCCTCCTAGAACTTTGTTTAAAAAAAAAACCATATAGAGCATAATACTGTTTGCAATAGAAACAAGATAAGATTTTAGAAAAATTATATGGTGCATATGACAATATCATTTTTGCTTTAACGCGCATTTAGAAGAGATTCTCAGTCAAAAGTATGTTTAAGCTATTTTTTGCACTTTTCATGCACAAACACGAAACGCAAAACCCACAAAAACTCTCAAATCTGGCAAGACTAGAATTTAATTAAGTTGGATTCAGATGCGAAACAAACAACTATTAAAATCAAGTATATAATAAGTTGATGACAAACAAGCAATAAATATGAAATAAACAACAAGAAGATTTAACATGGTTCAACTACCCACATCTGCAATGAGAAACCTGTTGAATAAATCTATATAAGAATATAACTTGAATCCAAATCTAACTCTTACATAACTTCTCACACCTCCCAAGAACACTCTCTCGCTCCATATGTACAAGGTTACATGTTACCCTTTATATGCCACTTTGTAATATGCCAACCCTATCTATTCATAAGCCATGTTACTTGGCCAACATCCAAATAATAACAGAAAATAATGGTTAATTTCTAAACTTATACAAAATAGGAAATAATTTTCAATTTCTAAACTCATACAAATAGGAAATTTCTTGGTTACTATTTCAAGTAACTAAAATAATAAGGGAACTAGTTATTTCCATACAAAATAAAGAACCTACCCAAAAGAAATTAAACTAATTTCTTAAAAATTTCCTCCTAGGATATTTTTTTTTAGTTACTATTTGCGTTTAACTATCAAATAATATGGTACCGAACTGCACATTCAAATCAATACAGTTTTGACACCAAATTGATTTAATCGACAAATAAATATATGTAGTTACCTCGAGTTCAACTTTTAGTTGAATCACAAGAAGGTTCCTTAATTCATTATCTATTTTTTGCAGAATTTCTTCTCATCACCACTTGTAATTTGGAATCTTCTTCTCTATTTGTAATCATTAAGACAACCAAATGCTAAAATCACCATATTTCTTCCTATTCTCAAGGCTGTCTCATCATGTGTGATTTTCAAAATTCCACCTATAATGTAAAACTCATAGCCATCAAATGCTTCTAGTGCATGGAAGTTAGATTCTTTCATTCCTTTAGGACATGTGCTACATCATCCAAATAACAAATATCACTAAAATTTAAAATCCACTCGAATGAAGTATCAATCATTGGAGTTGTGAAAGTGTCTCCATTGATTCACGTTCAAAATCGACATTGAACTTCACCTTTTTCTTGATCCTTGAATTACCTACCTAAATTCACTTATTTGAGACAAGGATGTCACCAATTATATTATTAAATTGGTAATGGCCACCAACTCATTTGATCTCAGTAGTGAACTAGGAACCAACCACGAACCTCACTTTGATACCAGTTTGTTAGGATTCAAATGCGAAATAAACAACGATTAAGACATCAAATACACAATAATTTAATGACATACAAGCCACAAACATGAAAATAAACAACATAAAAGATTTAATGTGATCTGACTTCATCATTTAACTTACATCTACGAAAAGAGACCCGTTTTTTGTGAGAGAATAAACCTATACAAGACTACAATTTGAATCCAAACCCAACCTTTATATAATTTTTTCCACCTTCCAAGAATCCTCTCTCTCACTCCATGTACAAGGTTACATATCACAAGGTTACATGTCACTTCTGTGGGCCACTTTATGACATGCCAACTCCCACCTATATATTAGCCACATTAATTGGCCAACACCTAAGTAATAACAGGAAATAACTAGTAATTCCTAACTAATTTGGAAATAATTTCTAATTCCTAAACTTATATAAATGAGAAATTTCTTGACTACTATTTCAAGTAACTAAAATAATGAGGAAATTAGTTATTTCTATATAAAATAAGGAACATTTCTAAAAGAAATTAAGCCAATTTCCAAATAGATGATTTAACTATCAAGATCTACACTCCAACGACTAGGTATTTTAACGATGCAATTCCTCATTCTTATTCTTTACAGCCACTAGTGGAACTAAGAACTAAGCCTTTTTTTTTTGTTGGGGAGGGGGGAACTATAAAATTGTATACTTCAAAGGAGTTGTATTGCAATTTTTGCAAAAAGCTTATGGGGAGAAGCTAATTTGGTCCAAGGTATAAGTGAAAATATTAACTATTTTAATTGGATATAAAAGAATTTCTACAATTTTGGAGGGGCAAGATCTAAATTTTACAAGGATATATACGAAAATTTCAAATTTTTTGAAGGTATATAAAAGAATTTATAAAATATTAGGGGCTAGCTGCCCCTCTCCCCCCCCCCCCCCAAACCACCCCAAACTTCCGCCAGCACTATATCAATTGATTACAAATGTTTGAATTCACCTTAACTTTTCTCATGTATGATATGGAGTTTGTTCGTGCATTCTCTTATCTATGTACACCTATTTGAAGTCCAAAGATACATCGAAGAATGTTTAGAGAGAAATTAAGACTTTTCCAATAATGGTATTATTATTTTGGATCATACTTTTGCCCCTTATGCTGAAGTTTAATTTTAAAAGATTGATATTACTAGGTCTTTAATAGACGTTTTGGCACTTTTTTTGGTTCAACTTTTAACTCCTAGATTTCATTAAATTACATAGAAATTGAGCAGTATGATGTCAATGGGAAATATTTCGGGTAGGTTATTTGCACTGTGTTTGGATTTTTTTAATATAGTTTCTAATCGCAATGATACCTGAGTTTCTCATAAGCTCCAATGTATTCTATAATGAGTAAAATTCCATAGATATATTGAATTGTTTTCTGGATTAATAGGATAACTTATCATTTTTCCAACCATCTTTTAGTGCAACGTTCAGATCCTTTGATATGAAAGGCTTGAGGTTTAAATTCATCTACATATTGGTGTGTCATGAATTGGATGCAATGTTGAAGATATCTGAAATGCCCAGGTGTTCGTTAACAAGCGGCTGACTAGATTGGCAATGTTCATTTTCAGCCAATTACATGTCTTTTGGCAGATTCTTGGGTTAATAAATTACATCAAGAAAGATTATTGTTTAACAAAATGAGGTGTTTCCAAATTTTTTCGTGAATAAATGTGCAATATTTACCACATATATAAGTGAGCAGGCTTCATACAATAGTATGGATTTCATTGCTACGTGCATGCAACGTGCCAAAATTTTTATATATAAAAAAAAGAATAAGAATAAAACCCTGAAAATTGAAGTGAGCCCATTTAGATTGCAAATTTTTGAAGTTTTTGTGAAAAAATCTACTGTACCAATGGGATGTATGTGAGTTAAAAGGGCGATTGAAAAATGTATTGAATGAATTTTTCTAAGAAAATCGCAATCCAAAGAAGGCTAAAATTAATTTATTTGGTGGATCAGGTGCCTAAAAAATTAATTTTTTTTCTATTTTGTTTTATTGCTGGTTGTTAATTAAATTGCAGGTGAACAAATAAAGGAGAAGTTGATCTATATATTATCCATGCGTAAATAAGTTTGATTGGGTTAGGGAACATCAACTGTTTGAACTTGAGGATGTTTAAACATATGTGCTAAATTGCTAAGATTTGACTGATGCTGAATCATTTGGCAAGCAGTTTAGTGCAGGTTTTTCAGTTGAGACGCCATAGTCTCGGAATCTATTGCCTGGCATATTTGTCAAATTGGTCGGACAAGTTATTGTTCTCTGTGTTTTCTCATGATATTTGATAAGTGCATATTTTACATGTTTTTGTTGTGTTTTATTAATTAGTTTTGGTGTGTTTTAATTACTTTTATAGGTAATTAACTAAATTTCTAGTGAAAATATATATTTTGTGGCTTAAGTGGTAAAAATTGCATTTCTATGGATTTTAATAGTGAAAATTTTATGTTTTTGTAGGTTTAATGATTCAATCATCAAATAGAGTGAATTAAGAACATAGTTGGATAATTATTGATGATTTGAAATAGTTTAAAGAAGACATGAAGTGCCAAGACGAAATGCAAGTAAGAACAAAAGAAAGGAAGTTTCACAGATTTGACACCTTGTGGTATTTCGACTATATCTTGAGTTACAGTAATCGGATTGAGATGATTCTCCCACCATTTTGAAGCTAGGAGATATATTTACATTTCATATGGGACATCAAACTCCAATTTAATTGTTTTCCTAGTCAAAAAGTCGAAATACAGAAATGCAATTTCATTGTCGAAAGCTGAAACAGAGTTTTGATTAGTTGAGGGTATTTTGATCATTTCTTAGTTCACAGAGCTCCAAATTGGATGTTTCTTGATACATTGGAAAGCTAAATCAAAGGATACAACTTTTATGTTTTACACAAGAGCTATTTCAACCTCTATCATTGAGAAAATATCAGTTGAAATTGGACCAAAAATAGAGTAAGGATGAATTCTATCCAGAAAATGCAAACCTGCGAAGCAATACATGGGGTGCAATACACAACTCAGGGTCGCGTTTTCAAGGTTGCGTATTCATCATTTTCAATTGCAACTTGTTCTTTGTTCACATAACTTTCTAGCTCAATTCTAACAAGCAAATTCGGCTGTATATGACCAAGAAGAGTGTGGAAATTTGGAGAACAACTCTTGATAAGTTCAAAAGCCAACTTTGCCAACCAAAAAACAACTCACCTTGAACTTGAATTCTCTGTAAATAGCAGCAATTGGGAAACATTTTCACAACTTTGGAAGGTTAGAAAAACTCCAAAAAAATGTGTAGTCTTTGCTAGTTTTTCTTAATTTATTAGTATAACATAATTAGAGTAGTTTATCCTTCTTGTAGTTGTAGTTAGATTTGGATGAAAATTGGAAGAACAAAGATAGAGAGTTAGAGCTCATGTAACAAGGGTGACTTCTCTCCTAGTACTTTCTCTTTTGTATTTGATTTCATGTTTAGCTATAATACAAGTTTGGTGTTTGTTTCCATGTTTAGTTAAAGTTTATGCCTAGAGTTATAGATGAACTTTGAACTTTCTATATCTTGTTAGTGATGTTTACTTGGTTATTTGATGATATTATTTTGAGCAAGTTATTTATTACTTGTGTTTATCTAATCACAATTAATCGGTCATTAATTGTGATAATCTTAAAGTGTTAAGTTTGCAATGAGAATTGGAATTTAATACTAGTTCGAGGAAGTAATAAACCTAGAGAGTATACTCACGAGAGGAGAGGTGCACTTATGTAGTTTTAGTGACTTGTTTCATGTAATTTTATAGAAAATATGAACTTGTAGTTAATTTCATAACCACGAGAGTGGATATGATTTAACTACAAGTAAGTTGATTCACTACGAAAGTAGGTTTCATATACATTAGAAAATCATGTCATAACTAATCAAGATAATAGTATTCACTTAACTAATAACTTTACTTGCAAGAGTAGTAAGGAATTTCATATATCTAGGAGTTTTCTATTGTTATTTTTATTACTTTTATCTCATGTTAATAGTGTCGATTCAATTTCTTACATATGTCATAGTCAAAATAATAAAGGAATTCAAAAATCACCGGTAATTGAAAATCTTCCTTCTAAAATCGACACCTAATATCCCCTATGCTCAATAAACAACTCATATACTTGCGCAAAATTGTGCGTGGGATATTTAAGATTTTATAAATGTAAAAATTGATATGAATGAGCTAATTGATATATATATATATATATATATATATATATATATATATGTATATACCCTACGCTCGTCAATATTTTAAATTTATATTTGATTTTACTCCAAAACAGTTTTTTTCTGCCAATCAATTTTTTAGTCTAATGAGAGGTTCTTTTCAATAGATTCATTTGGTTTGTTATAGCTATATTTTAGATGCGTCAAATTTAGTTTTGGTGAGAGGATACGTGAAATTTCGAGGCACATATTTGCTTGCACAATATTGAAGGCTCATGCACTATACTAACTTGCAAGGGATTGGAACTAGGGATGGCAATGGGGCGGGGGATCCTTCCCCCGTCCCCCGCCCCATCCCCCGCCTCGACTTCCCCCACCCCGCATCCCCGCGGGGTTAAAAAAATTTATTATATAATTTATTATAATTAAATTTGAACAAATAATCAAGTACTAAAATATCAATATATCACCAAATTATTATTCATCGTAACTTTACAATTGAAACTCATAAAAATAATTAAACAAAAGTTATTTGAATACAATCTAATATGATAAAAAGTATAACTAAAATAATCAAATTTTCACTTTTGATACAAATACAATTACTAAATTGTTATTGTGTTTTTTTGGAAAAAAATGTTATTGTATTAAGTGTAGTTAGGAATTTAATATAAATATATTAATAAATTTAGTATAAATAATTAATAATTTTTATTAATAAACATGTATAATTAGTAATGAAACACTGTTTGTGGCTAGGCTTAATTATGAGACAACTGAACGCAGAATCAAAAGGGTGTTTGAGGCAAGCGGGTAGGTATTAAAGAGCACCGAGAGTGTGCTCTGGTTATTGGCTTTTGGTTTGGTAAGAAATTCACCATAATGGTGAATTGCAAATCCCTCACCTCTTCGGGTCACCCATCACCGACCCTTAGTCACTTCCCTCACTGCTCCCCAAACAATAGGAAAAATAATAGGGGAACAAAAGAAAAGAAGCAAATACAGGAAAGTTAAATATGTGAAAAGGAAATAAAAGCATAAAGGATAATTGACAACACTTTATACCTGCCTCCTATTATATATATATATATATATATATATATATATATATATATATATATATATATTTATTTATTTATTTATTTATTTTTATTTTTATTTTTTTTATTTTTTTTTTAATTTTAAACGGGGGGCGGGGCAGGGGAATATACCCCCGTCCCCCACCCCGTTTCTAAACAGGGGAAAAAATTTTCCCCCCACCCCCGCCACCCGCCCCATTGCCATCCCTAATTGAAACGTGTGAATAAGTGAATTAGTGGGCATGGTTGTTTTGATACTCCTACTATGACTTAAGTTTGACAACTAATATATTGCCCCATAAAATCCTCATTAATTTTTCATGAATCAAACTGCATGCAACAGATCCTTCAAAAAAAAAAAAAACTGCATGCAACAAAGCAATTCAAACTTGTTTATATTTGGAAATAGTTACGGATCCAAGATTTTAGTTTAACGGGAACAAATCATCAAAGGTATAATAGCAAAAAAAAAAAAATTATATTAAACAAAGCTCACTGAAAGTTCAATAGATGATGATTTGAAGCAAGATGTTTTTAATAATGAAAACGAAGTATAAATCAAAATGTGAAAAATTAGACTTTGTACCATTATATGTACTAACAACTAGGCATTCAATACTAAGCTCTCAATTTATATGATAGTTAAATTTTTGTTCGCTTGTCTTCAATGGCCGATGTACATAGTATAGCGTTATTTTAATTGCTATTTTAAGTTATAGTAATCAAGGAAGCTAAAAATTGGTTTGTTATAATCTCTTATTTTTTCTAACTTCTTTCTATTTCTCCTTCTCTTCTTTGAGAGCATTCCTCTTTGGAAGAGAGGTGGTCTCCCTCCCATAGATTTTCATTTTATTTTTTTAATAAAGTCTCTCCTAAATTTTCTTAGTGAGAGTTTTCTATTTCTCTAGGGGATTTCTAGTGAGAATTTTCTATTTAGTTTTCTTAGTGAGAGTTTTCTATTTCTCTTAAAGGTTCCTAATGAGAATTTTCTATTTTTCCAAAGGATTACTAGTGAAAATTTGCTATTTTTTATGTTATTGTTAGGTTCGAATTTATTTCAGATCGAATTGAGTTTATTTGGATAAGAGTTTATTTGAATGATTTATTTGAGATATTTACTGTAGCACTTTTTGTGATGTGATGTATGTGAAATAAAAAGGTGATTAAGAAAATAAAAAGGAGATTGGGATTTGTGAGGCAAAATTTTTTTTTTTTTTTCCAAATTCTCTCTATCCAAACAAACTCATTGTTAGTTCTAGAATTTTTTTTGCACCTTGAATCTATCTCGATAGATCTCACCACTATTATTGGAGTTTAAAGCTATGCATGGCTGTTGATTAGTATTTAGTAAAGCTGGCGATTGCAACATGCACATGTACATAAGAGAGTTGTAGTGATTTATCTTGTTAGAAGACAATTTAGAAATTTGCTCTAATATTTTTCTGATTTGTTCAAAAATTTTTTAGAGAATTAAATCGTGTGTTGGAGGATTTCCAACAATTTGAAATTTAATAAATGGGTATTATTGGGTAACCCATTTAAAATTCTCTTCCCTCAAATCTCTTCTCTTCCCCACCCATTTTTTTTTTCAAATTTTTCATTTTGTCATATGTTAACTACTTTTGTTTCATTATTATTATTATTTGTTGATTTTATCTTATTATTTTATTTTCTCTTAGTTTGTTAACTTGCTCATTTTTTAGCATTACCAATTTATGATAAATTTTAGCCTCTTTTTTTTATCTTTCTAAAATGAAACTTTAAATTTATATATGAAAAAAATGTTTGGGGTTCCAAATTTTTGGATTAAGTTTTTATATTAACTTTTATGTATTTAGTTCAAATTTTTTTATTCTTATTATTCAATTACTAAATAATATGTAATTTTGCGACATAGAGTATAAATGAAAAAAAAATTGGTAATTAGGCTTATTGAACATTATAAGTAAATATTTAAAACTAATAATGGGTACAAAGAGCGGTATAAATTGATAACTTAGTTTGCAAAAATGAATTTAAATGAGTTTACAAAAAATTAAAATAAATGAGTTATAAATAGGTAATTGGGTTACCCAATTCATTTTTTGACTTATCCATTTATACCCATCTAATTAAATAGGTATAAACGAATTGACTCACTTATACCCATTACCCATTTTACCCAACCCAAACCCGCCAAGTCACCCATTTTGACACCTCTTAAATATAACATTATTAAAAGTTTGGTAAAGTTAAGTTAAAATCTTGAATTGGCCCACCATGGACACATTGTGCCTGCACGTGCGTTATATGTTGTTATACTCTATGGGTTTCTTGATTTTAATTATATGATAAATAAGAAAAGTTCCAAATTGTACATGGTTTGTTTGGATTGAATCTCACTATTCTTAAGATTTTTAGTTGGAGGTGTACAATAAAAAAAGAATTGTATAAAATAATAAAAAGAAAAATGAATAAATTGAAATAATAATTCTTAGCTCCACGTGTAGTTATTAAACCAAACCTAGCAAGGAACCCAGCAAAAAGATTGAGTCAATGGATCATTGGTTCAATCAGTTGAACCGTAGGTCGCTAAAATAATATTTAGAAATATAAAATAGTAACTTTAGTATACATAAAATATATAATAAAGTGTTTTTGGATTTCAAATGTGTTTTCATATAGATATATTATATATTATATAACATTTATATTATAATAATAATTTTTATATTCATGAATTCGGTGAAATCAGAATTTTTTGAATTCCAAATTGAATTCGGAATGAATTCAAATTTGAAATTGGTGAATTCGAATTCGGTCAAAATTCTGATACCAAAATTTCGATTTCAAAGTTCCGAATTACCTATTTCGATTTCGATTCATACCCGTAGTGACACAAATGTAAATAGGGTGGGATGGGTCAACCCATGGGTTGGCATGCTACCCCAATAAAGTATTGATGTTGTAATAATTAAACTTCGTAGAGGTCATTTTGAGTAATTCATAAAAACTAACAATGATCAAATTTGGCTTAGAAATTTTAAAAGAGTAATAAGTTTTTGATATCTTATTACATATGGAGTTATTAGACTTTGTTTCTATTAAATACTCATGTTTTGTAACTTATTTTATAATTGGAAAACTTCACTATAGACATATGTTTTTGAATATTTTTGAAAACTCTAAATTTTGTGTGTACTATGTATTTCAGTATTAAACTTTATTTTTTTTGAACATTTGGACTTTGTTTCATGATTTGAAAAATTTATTGTGTATTTAAAAAAATAATATTAAATAGATTACATGACTAAATGGGTAAAAATATATGATTAAGACATTAGAGTTTTTCCAAGATAGGTTAATGGGTTAATCTTGTAAAACAGCAAGTCATGTCACAAGAGTTTTAACCGTATAAAATATTTAATAGGCTATGTGGATTGGGTTAGATCAACTTGTTAACAACCAAACGATACAAATGCTTGACGGGCTAAGTTAGGATTGAAATTTTCCAACACAAATACAATAATGACATGACACGATTGCCTCCTAGTTCTACATTTAGGGAAAATCGTTCAAAATGCCCTTCATAGTTTGTAAAATAACTTTGTCCATCCCTTATTTTTAAAAGTATAATTATACGTCCCTTACAAATTTACATTTGTCAAATTTAGTTTTTACCTAAGTTTTTGACTAGTTTTTTGCCAAAATCCACCATGTCTCTTGCACGTGATCATTTTTTAAGGGTAAAATTGTCAAATCAAAATTTACATAACCCGATCCATAGTCTCTCATATTTTACAAAATGAATTGTTTCATCCTTCACATTTCACAAATTGAATTTATTTGTCCCTCACAATTTACAAAATAAATTTTTTCATCCATAATTGATCATGTACACAAATAGTTTTTTTTAAATCCATGTATATATTTATTTAATTTCACCTTAATAGTACAAATAGTATATAATATATCTCTATTTGATTTTGTCTGGTGTTTATATTGAATTAAATTTGGACAGAAAAAATAAACAAAGGAAAAGTACGATAAAAAAAATTAAGTGATTTGCACTTTCAAATTTTAAAACAATCACAAGACAAGTAACTCAACTGTTGGTCTTAAAGGTGGTGAGTAGAAATTTTAAATTTAAATTGCAATTTGTTAGCATGACTATAAAATTCGAATTAGGATTCATTAATTAGATGACCTTATCATACAATTCAATAAATGAATTATTACTAAATAAGAAAAGACTACAAATATTGGATAGGTTCACACGGTGAAATTAAATAAATATATGTGTGTTTAAAACAAAATTGTTAGTTTAAACCCATGTATATATTTATTAAATAGCATATGTATAACTATAATTACCTTGTTTAGGTGAAATCAAATAGAGACATATTACATGTTATTCATATTATTCAGGAGAAATCAAACAGATATATACATGGGTTTTAAAAAAAATATTTGTACACATAGTCAATGAGGGATAAAAAAATTCATTTTGTGAAATGTGAGGGATGAAAAAAAATTAATTTATAAAATGTGAGAAACGAAACAATTCATTTTGTGACATATGAAGGACTATGGATTGGAATATATAAAATTTGATTTGATAATTTTGCCCCTAAAAATGATTACATGCTAGGCATGTGATGAATTTTGACAAAAATCTAGTCGAAAATTTATGTAGGGACCAAATTTGACAATATAAATTTATAAGGGACATAAAATTACACTTTTAAAAGTGAGGGACGAAAAAATCATTTTACAAAATATGAGAATGTTTTAAATGATTTTCCCCCACATTTATGTTTTAACACCAAAATATTTGTTGACTAAAATAAGAAAGGATTCTTCGTTCTTCCATTAGACAACTTGTAATTGAAGTCCTAAACCTTTACGTATTACTGATTATACAAGGAAAATGGAACTTGTTACAAAATAATGGCATGAAAGAAGGAAAAAATAAAAGAACAAATGGCAGAAAAGTAAAAAGGGAATGAGTCAATGATAGGGTGTTAATTGTTGAGTATTTTATTATTAATTTTCCATTTGTCCTTGCCAAATATTGTTTTAATTATTAATATTTACTTATATTTGGTATCTGGACTTAATTTCAGGGAATGGAGCAGAAAACTACAAAAAAGGAGGTAATTTCTGGAGAAAATAGAGACTTCTAAATACTCCACGGACTTGGCCCACATTGCTGAGAAGAACCGGACTTTCATTCCCCTTTTTTGCTGACTAAGAGTCCTCCTACCAAGAGAAAACGTAATACAAGGAATTTGGCAGAGCTTTCTTTTGAGTAGTTGGACTCGCAATTTCGGCGGGGATCACGGATAAGAACCATGAGTCATTTTGGACTCTTTAACATATCTAGTCTATGCGGGAATGGGGGAACTTTTCAATTGGTTGTGATTGCTGATGTGGCATCCTTCCATTGGTCAAATTGGTGGTCGTCCGCTTCGTGTGAATTTGCTCGCGTGAATTGGTTGTCCGTCGATTGGTTCTTTTCTCTTGTTGCTTGCTTGGACGTCTGGCTTGGAAGTGTGCAGCTCAATTCTGGTCCCACGTGCGCAGCTCAATTCTGGTCCCACGTGCCTTTGGTTGGCTTTGCTTTGTTTCTTTTCTTTTCTTTTGTTTGTTTTTTTTATTTTGCTCGGACGCTTGGCAATCCCTTTGCCTTTTGTTTACCCGTGCGAATTTGCAATTCATGACCGTCCATTCCCATGCGTGAATTCTTTTGTTTTTGGTCTGCCCAGCCGTTTAGCAATCCTTTAGGATTTTGTTTCTTTTTTTTTTCCCTCAGACGTTTAGCACTTTTTTTTTTTTTTATTAATTGTTCGTTGTCTGATCAATAATTCCATTCTTAATTACCGAATAACACATAACATTTAACTTGCAAACTCTTACAATTATTAACATTAACATTTTTTGTTCCGCTATTAATTGTTATAACTATTTATTCATCTATTTCATTTAGATCCCTTTTTTTTACCCAATCAATCACATTTAATTACCAATTCTTTGTGATTCATTGTTAATAACTAATTAAATGATGTCATTTTAAATTGTTATTTTTTTGCCCAAAAAACCACATTTAGTTCATAATTTTTTCGCAGTTATAGCTTTATTTGGTATTGATTCTACATAAATAATTATCGATTCTCTGCTTCTAATTGTTATAACTATTTATTCATCTATTTTATTTGGATTCCTTTTTTTACCCAATCAATCATGTTTAATTGCCAATTCTTTGTGATTCATTGTTAATAACTAATTAAATGATGTCGTTTTAAGTTGTTACTTTTTTTACCCAACAGATCGCATTTAGTTCATAGTTTTTTTCGCAATTATTAACAAAAAACATTCTTCTTGGCTGTTCCCCAAATCGGATTTAGTTACCTCTGTTTTTCCAGATTTTATTAAGATAATGTTCTCCTTTATCTTGGGTTGCCCAACAAATCAAGTCTAATTATCAATTTTTAAAATTTTTTTTTTAAAATTGGGTCCGAAAATTTTTACCCAACAAGTCGCATTTAATTACCAGCCCTGGGTAGTTGTTAGCCACAATTTAGCCTCTTTTTTGGGGGTTGCCGATCGAGTCATATTGGCTGCCCTTTTTTACAATTGATTGCTAGCTAATTAATTAATATTGTTACTCAATTAGTTACTTTGTTATTCATTGTTAGTTAATTAATATGTCTACGTTGCTCTGTCTTGAGAAGAGCGCTTCTCATTACTCTTGTCTTCTTTGCTTTTGGCGGGCTTAATAGTTAATTGTTTTATAATTACCTAATTTTACAAACTAACACCCTTAATTACCAGGTCTTTGCAACGGACAAATTTTGTTTGTTTAGTTTAGCTACATCGTTTCTTGATTTCTTCATCCGCCGCTCACATTTCCCGTCATTAGCCTCCAGCCTCCTTTTGTTGACAGCTGATTGTACCTGAGCTGAACAATACCTGACTGGTTTTTATTATATTGTCCATCCTTTCTGCCTCCATTTACGCTTCCTCATAAGAACCTTGTAGTTTTTTTTGTCCTTTGCCTGGGGTCATGTCTGTAAATCTACAAGCTGCCGTCGCCTCTTCTCGTTGTCGCCCATCAGCTCTGTTGTTCCCGTCGATTGACATTGTTTTCAGTTTTGCATTTGTACAATGGTTATAGAGTTTTTCCGCTTTTCCCCAGCAGATTTTCTGCTGCCTACCATCATGAACAGTGGTAATTGTGCATCTACTCCTTTCTTTTGCCTTTTCTATTACTCTTGTTTCTTTGCTAGAGAGAAATAGCTATCTCATAAACACTGTTCTTCGTTTTCTTTGGGTATTTTGAACCTTCCTTTTCCTCATTTATTTATTGTCTTGGTTCCGATTTGCGCTGTGTTGTTGTTACTGTTTCTTGGTGAGCATGTTGATTTTTTACCGCTTGCTTTCTTTTGTTTTCCCCCTAATTGTTCAAACACTTTGCCGTTGTTGTCATACTGCTTTGTTTTAAATTTCTTCCTTGCTTCTCTACTTTGCTGTGCGCTGGTTCGTCCATTTTTTCTTTTTCCCTGCCCCTACTAAATTTTCATCACCGAATCAGCTCCTCTTTTTTTACTGCTCGTTTTTTCCCACCTTGCCTTACTGCCTTTTACTTGCTTGTGGTTTCTTTGATAGCTTCTGCTGTTATCCGTTTCTGTGGGATTGGACCTCTTTGTACAAGCAGGTTAGTTACTCTCATTTTGTTCTCTTCTTGTTTTCCTCTTTTATCTGTATTTTATCCTTTAATTTGTACCTTTTCGATGTGCATTTTCTAATGCATCGTTAGCTAGCTTATACGTTCTATGTACATGTTATTTTATTTAGTAATGCTGTTACGTTGCCAGTGACAAAATACTTTTTTCCTGCACTATAATTACCTGCCTGGCTTTTTTGCTCTTATTAAATATGTGTTGTTTGCTCAGTTGTTGGACTATCGACTCATGAACAGTGGTAATTGTGCATGTACTGTTTTCTTTTCCCTATTCTATTGCTCTTGCTTCTTTGCTTGGAAGAAAGAGCTACCTCATAAGCAGTATTTTTCATTTTCTTTAGCTCTTTTAAACTTTATTTTCCCTATATATTGCCTTGGTTTTAATTTACACTGGTGTTGTTGTCACTGCTTCCTGGTGAGCATGCTGATTTTTACAATTTGCTTTCTTTTGTTCTTTCCTCTACTTGTTCAAATATTTAAGCATTGCTGTCATGCTGCTTTGTTTTAAATTTCTTCCTTGCTTCTCTACTTTGTTGTGTGCTGGATCGACCATTTTTACTTTTCCCCTGTCCCTGCTAAATTTTTATTGCCAAATCAGCTCTTTTTTTGGCCGCTCTTTTTCCCCCCACCTTTTCTTATTGCCTCTTACTTGCTCGTGGTTTCTTTGATAGCTTCTACTGTTATTCGCTTCTGCGGTGTTGGATCTCTTTATACAAGCAGGTTAGTTATTCTCATTTTGTTCTCGTTTTTTTAACTCTTTCCTCTGCATTTTATCCTTTAATTTGTACCTTTTTTCCATGCATTTTTTGATGCATCATTAGCTGCATGCTGCTCTAATTTTACATTTTTTTATCCTTTATGTGACTTTTTTTAACCTTTTGTGATCTCTATCCATTCTATGTCCATGCTATTCTATTTTCCTGGTGCTGTTCCATTGATGGTAACAAAATGCCTATTTCCTGCACTATAGTTACCTGCCTGACTTTTTTGTTCTTGTTACATTTTTGTTGTTTACTCAGTTGTTGACTATTTACTCCTTTACCTCTGCTTTTTTTTTTGCTCGCTCTGTTTTCTGTCATTTTTGGTTTACGTTTTTTTTTTTGCTGAGTTAGATCTTCCTTTCTTTATATAGCCCTTTGGCATTTTTAGAACTCTTAGTGAAACTCAAATGGATAGAAATGCCGCTCGCCGCAAAAAGTATGCAGAAATGCCACCATTGAAAAAAAAACAACTTCTGCAACGACGAAGAGAAAATAGATCTGCCAAGAAAAAAGATGCACATTTACTGCCACGTATTCGCAAGGTTCCTCTGGGTTATATAGAATCAGGTGTTTGTTTCCCTGATTCGCATCCTGAAAAATTCGATGGTGCGAATGACCCTTCTATGCATAGTGAAATCTTAGGAAGCAAAGCATTGAAGAGCGATCATGACAATGCTGTTACTGAGGCATTGCAATATATGTCCTCTCGCGAGTCTGCTTCTTTTGTTCCTCGTGTTCATTTTGTTTCTACTACTCAAATAGCAAACGACATGCCGAATGCAAGTGTTCTTGCAGGTATAGTTGGTGATGTCCTTCTTCCTTCTTATTCAGTGGGTGTTTTTTTAAATCACCTTCACTCCCCTACCTACTGGTTCCTGTGTTAGCATTTCAATTCTTTGTAAATGGGTGCATCTTCGTTTGCAATCTGCAGAGTCTCCGCTTGCTGCTAAGGCTGATCTTACGAACTGCAAAGGAAAATTCCTTCCAGAAAAAAAAAATTTTGACCCTTTCTTCTCCTTTTGTTGAATCTGATTTCTGCCTGCCTAGGAGAAAAATTAGTAACTCTGTGCCTGTGGCGTTACATGAACGATCAAGCAATTGCTTTGCTCGTTCTCGTAGCGTTATCCAAGATGTTAACTCTGCCAAAGAGGATTTGCTTATGAACAGTCTTTTTGAAAATTCAATAGAATACTGCTCTTCTGACCATGTTTCTGTGAACTCTGAAAAAAATTATCCCCTCAGAACTACTGTTCATGCGGATCCATTTCTACAACAAAAAAATTCATCTGTTGAGAAGCAAACTTTTATGCTTAGATCTGCTTGCTCTGTTCCTGTGATGTCCATTGACAGGACCATCGGTTCTTCTCATCTTTTTGAAAACGTTATTAACTATTCTCCTTTGGCCAAAGTTTATATACAATCTGGTCAACCGCAGTTTCCTTCTGCATATGAGCAACAAAAACTTCATTTTGAAAAAAATGTATCATCCTCTGAGAACCCAGCTTTCGAACTAGCTTCTGCATCTGGAGGTATATTTTTTAGCCAACAGCTGTTTCCAATGCAATCTTACTGACTATTCTTTTCTTCCTACCACATCTTAATTATGTTCATTGAAACGACACTATCCTATTTTGGTTAGCTTATTTCTTTATACGATTGCAGAAACCACCTCTGTTCAGGTCAGCTGCCCTACCGATTCTATTGAAAAAAATGATTCTGCCGTGACTGCAACAGAAAATGCACAATTTTCTACCTTCTCATCTAAAACACAGCCTTTTACTCGGGAACGTTCTTCTCGTCGTCGTGTGAGGAAGCAGACTCCGGGTTAACATTTTATTTCTCAATAACTATTTAGATGCCATTGCTATATAGCCTAATAGAGGCACAACTTAGTCCGCTTCTCACCCGTAGTTTTAAAATAAATGCAGCTGCACCTAAAAGGGGAAGGCAGCAACGCATTTTTCCAATCACTGAAATCCCGCAAGAAGCTTTGATTCTTCCAGACGCTCCTGATTGTGAGCACTGTGGAGCCAAGAGGTTCCATTTAGAACCTCCTAACTTTTGCTGCTCTGGAGGAGAGATTTCTATTGTGGCTCCATCTATGCCTTATGATCTTAAACGCCTATTCATCGAAAATGATGAGGAAAGCGCTCATTTTAGAAATAATGTTAGGACCTATAATAACAACTTGGGCTTCACATCCTTCGCTGCAAGATATGATCCAGAGCTGACCAAGAACACAAAAGGTGTTTACACTTTCCGGGTTCAAGGTCAGGTCTACCATTTTCTTAATAGTTTACTACAGTCAAGCGAAAAACCTTCTGGAATTCAGTTTTACTTTTTTGATTCTGATGAAGAATTAGCAAAAAGGGTTGGAAGTTCTGATAAGTTGCATGGAAGCATTTTAAAATTACTTATGCGTATCCTGTCGAACAATCCTTATGCCAAATTCTTTAAGAATCTCAGAAATGTCCCAAACATTGACAACTATAGGATTGTTTTGAACTGCTATCCTAGTTTGGACCAGCGCGTCTATAACCTACCTACAGCCTCTCAAGTTGCTGCCATCTGGACTGAGGATGATGATGAATCAGCGGATAGGAATGTCCATATTCAAGTTTATACTCACTCTAATACCAGCCATAGAATTAAGCATTACTATGGCTGTTATGATCCTTTACAATACCCTATTCTCTTTCCTCAAGGTGAATGTGGATGGCACCATGGTGTTAAGAAACTTCACAAGAGGAAGAGAAATGCAGATTCTTGTGAGGCTGATTTCAGCATTGATCCTTCCACTGTTGATGATCCTTCACTTTTACTAGATTTGGAACGTAGAGGCAAGTGTTTTTCTTGCTGTCTTTGACTATTAGAAGCAAGCATCATAAACTGTATCGACATTAGTTTGACCTTTTTAATTTGTTCTTTATAGCTGTTGACCATGGAAAGAGTGAAGAGGACACTGTATCGGCAAGAGAGTATTATTGTTATAGGTTT
Organism: Coffea arabica; assembly: GCF_036785885.1. Taxonomy (NCBI): domain Eukaryota; kingdom Viridiplantae; phylum Streptophyta; class Magnoliopsida; order Gentianales; family Rubiaceae; genus Coffea; species Coffea arabica. The sequence continues at coordinate 20,706,722 of NC_092323.1, forward strand.
CAAATAAGGGAGAACGATGAGTCGATGTTGCTCCACTGTCTCAGACTTCTACAACAATTTTCAGTTGATTCCTATGTGAAGATAGAAACTTCTAGGCTGGACTTTCATAGACACCGACAAAATGTGGTTAGATCGGAAATTCTTCAAGAGGTATTGGACAGTGTCTCTCTAGGCCAGGCTGAAGGTTCTAAAGTTGGACGTAGGATAGTGCTACCTGCTTCTTTTATTGGTGGTCCTAGGAACATGAGGCGCCGCTATCTTGATGCAATGGCACTCGTACAAAAGTACGAAAAATCAGACATTTTCCTTACCATGACCTGCAATCCGGCATGGAAAGAAATTCAGTGCAACCTGAAGTATCATGAAAAGCCTCAGGATAGGCCTGATCTTTTAGCTAGAATTTTTAGAGCTAAATTCGAAATGTTTAAGCATGAACTCTTGAATAGATAGATTTTTGGTGAAATAGCAGCCTGCGTGTATGTCATTGAATTTCAAAAGCGGGGATTTTCACATGCTCATTTGTTACTCATTTTAAAGCCTCAATTTAAGTTGCTCAATCCGGAATCTTATGACAAGGTAGTCTGCGCTGAATTACCTGATCAGCTTCAATATCCTCACCTCTATTCTCTTGTTGTAAAACATATGCTCTACGGTCCCTGTGGCAATATGGATAAAAGTTGCCCTTGTATGAAAGATGGTTCTTGCAAGAGTCACTATCCAAAAATTTCTGCCCCCATACAACCCATGGTGAAGATAGCTATCCATATTATAGAAGAATGGGTGATGGCAAGAAAGTGAAAGTTCGCAGATTCACTCTTGATAACAGGTGGGTTGTGCCTTACAATCCCTATCTCCTTGCTTTGTTCGATTGTCACATGAACGTGGAGATTTGTTCTACCATTAAATTGGTCAAGTACTTGTATAAATATGTGTTCAAGGGGCATGATCTGGTTTGCTTTAGAATTATGACAGATGATAGTCCTACTGATACTGATGAGATTAAAGAATTCCAAAAGGGTCGATACATCTCGCCTCCGGAAGCATTTTGGCGCATCTATGAGTTCCGTTTAAACGAGATGACCCCATCTGTTTATACTCTCCAGGTTCATCTTCCAAATCAGCAGCTTGTTTCTTTCTCGAAGAACTCGGACTTGCTACAATTGTTAGCTAAAGTAGATTTTTCTAAAACCATGCTGACTGAGTTCTTCAAAATGAATGCGACCAACGCAGCTGCTGAGAGTCTCAAATGTTTTTATAAAGATTTTCCTCAGCATTTCGTTTGGTCTTCTAAGTATAGACACTGGACAGAAAGAAAGCGTCGAAAGGTGATAGGTAGACTCGTCAGTGTTAATCCACGAGAGGAAGAAAGGTACTATCTGAGGCTGCTCTTAAATCATATTCCAGCACCGATATCATTCGATGATCTCTTGACTGTTAATGCTAAAAAAATGAACTCGTTTAGAGAGGCTGCTTTGGCACTTGGGTTGCTGCAATCTGATACGTACATAGAAGAAACGCTTGAGGAAGCTGCTGCATTTCAAATGCCATCTTCACTCAGATTATTATTTGCAACTCTTCTTGTCTATTGTTCTCCAACTGATCCAACGATGTTATGGAGAAAATTTGAATTGGACTTTACTAGAGATTATGAACGGCATAAACAATATCATGCCTACTCTCCCGCTCAAATTAGGGGATTGGTTCTAGCTGATATTAACAAATCCCTTCATCAGATGGGTACATCCATTGCTGCCTATCAGTTGCCATTAGATGACCTTGTTAGTGTGGATCATGTTCATTTGACAAAGGAGATAGAAGCTGAAAAAAACATAGACATACCGCCGGAAGATCTATTGATGTCTTTGAGACTAAATGCCCAGCAAAAGTATGCTTATGACACCATCTTACAGGCATGCTTTGCTTCCCAAGGGCATTCATTTTTTATTGATGGTCCTGGTGGTATCGGCAAAACCTTTTTATACCGGTCGCTGCTTGCTACTTTGAGGTCACAAGGTTATATAGCCATTGCAGTAGCAACCTCTGGAATTGCAGCGTCTATCCTGCCTGGAGGAAGAACTGAACACTCAAGGTTCAAGATACCTCTTGACTTCTCAAAGAACAGAACCTGCCAGCTTAGCAAACAAGGCAGTGTTGCAAGGTTGCTCTCGGAGTCAAAACTGATCTTGTGGGATGAGGCTTCCATGGCAAAACGAGAAACTATTGAGGCATTTGATGATTTGCTTAGAGATGTCATGGAATCTGAACTGCCTTTTGGGGGTAAGGTTGTTGTGTTTGGTGGGGATTTTCGTCAGACGCTGCCTGTTATTAAGCAAGCAACAAAGGAAATCCTTTTGCAGTCGTGTTTTCTCAATTCTCCATTGTGGTATAAACTTCATAAACTGAAGTTGATAGAAAACATGCGAGCTATATTAGATCCTCAGTTCTCCGAATTCTTGTTAAGAGTTGGCGAAGGGCGTGAACTTGTGGACTTCAACGGTGAAATAACTTTGCCTAGAGATTTAGTCATTCCTTATTACGATAAAGAAGAGTCCTTAAACAGGTTACATTACTTAAAAAATTCTGGTCTATCTATCTACTCTTTAGTATATACAGCTTCTAATTAAACTTCTTTATTAACAGGTTACTACAATCCATATTCCCAGATTTAACTCTCTATTCCCTGGATCCATATAGGATGATTAACAGGTGTATTCTTACCCCTAAAAATAGCTCGGTTGATGAGCTAAATGATATACTAATTAAAAGGTTCCCTGGAGAGCTTCACACTTTCATTAGCTCTGACAAAACTGTTGACCAGCGGCACCAGGGGGATTATGAAGATTTTCTTAATTCTCAGAATCCAAAAGGCCTTCCTCCTCACAGGTTAATGTTAAAAGAACATTGACCGATCATACTAATAAGGAATCTAAATCCTGTTGAAGGCCTGTGGAATGGCACAAGGCTTATATGTAGAGAGCTTGGCCGGCATACTATCTCCGCTGAAATTGTCTTCGGTCAGCATAAAGGAAAGAGGGTTCTCATTCCAAAGATACCCTTACAAACTCCCGACAACCAAAAGAATTCTATTGCATTTATAAGAACTCAGTTTCCTATTCGACTCTGTTTTGCACTGACCATTAATAAATCTCAGGGAAAAACTCTCGATTACGTTGGCATTTACTTGAGAGAACCTGTCTTTTCTCATGGACAGTTATATGTAGCCTTGTCCAGAGTTAGAACTTCAACTGAGCTGAAAATACTTATTGTACCAGGAACTTTTGATAGTATAAAAATGGACTGCAAAACTAGAAATGTTGTGTTCGGTGAAATTTTTGAATTGAGCCAGCAGTAGAGTTTTCTTATAGCCAGGTATACTTGTACCAGTCCATGCTGTGTTTACTTATTGCTAAAGTCTTGTGTATACCCAAGCTTGTACATTATAATCATTTTTCCTTTTTTTACAGGAATGTCTAACCTCTTGCCAATTGGAGAAATCGTGCCTGATATGAAAAACTGGTCCTGTGTGATCACGGTCCAAGAAAAGCAACAGGTCACAGATTCGTTGGGAACACCAACCAAAAAGCAAAAGTTTGTCTTCTATGATTCAGAGGTTACATTTTTAAACCTGAAATGGCCATTAATAATTTGAACTCTTTCTTTGTTTGTCCATCATAATTCTTATGTGTACTTTTTTTTTGCTTTCTGATAGGGCTCTAAAGTTGAAGGGATAATCTTCAATGCTGATATTCCAAGGATGAGTCCTATGTTGCAGGTTTATAAAAGATATAAGATTTCAAATGCTGATGTGAGGACTATTCCGCCAAAGTTTCAAAGTGCTGGATTAATCAAACAGTGGGTGATCACTTCAAAAACTGTCATTGAAGAGGTTGATGGCAATGAAGACATTATGCCTGTTAAATTTGCGTTCACTGACTTTGCTGATTTAGCTGAATACATGGATGATAGAAACAAGTCCGTTGGTGAGTATGTAAACAGTCTATCATTCATATTTTTGTCACACAATCGTTCTTATCTCAGCCTGTCTTCTTTCCCCTTGCAGATGTGCTCGGAGTGGTGATTAGTTCATTGGCCATGAAGACAATCACTAGAAACTCCGGACAGTCAAATGTTCAGAAATTTGTCCTCCTAAATGAAGAGTACGCAATCTTTTTATCATTGTTCACGCTCTTTTACTGGCCTTATCGCATTTTTCCTATAACTTTGAAACATTTTTGTCCTGTCTTTTATGCCAACGTTAGGTCTCAAACTGTCCTGCTATCCTTATGGGATGATTTTCTGAACAATGAAGGCCGGATTCTGTTGAATAACATGCACAGCTATCCTGTTATCATTGGTTGAAGACTGAAAGTTAACAACTACAATGGTCTGTTAACATGCTTTTTTTTTTGTATTACAGCCTTTATTTGTATATCAAGGTTCTCAGACATAGCTCAGCGTTCATTCTGTTGTTTATTCGGCAGGTGTTTCTCTCTCAACCTGGTTCGATTCTGCATTGCTTGTTGATCCACCAATACAGGATGCGAGACAGCTCAAGAATTGGTGCAATGGCATTAACTAACATTTTTTTTGTGCACCTCGGTGTCACTTATATCGTTCTTCCCCATATTTCACTTACATCATCTTTTTCCTTGTAGGGCAATGAGAAATGCTAAGTCAATTGCAGGAATCATTGATGCAAAAAGTTACATTAAATACAATCCTGCACTTTCTTTAAAGAGAGACCAGAAAACTACTCTAATTTGCAATGTTACCGCATCACAGAAGGTGATCAGATGATATTCTGTTATGTTATTTTACAGCTTCGTACCTATTCAGATTTCCATCTAATAAATGTCTTTCTTTTTAGACTGCCTGGGTCAAGGCAAAACTCTCTTTTGAACAGATCTTCCAGAAATATTGGTATATGAGCTGTGCAAAGTGTTATCGAGCTACTGCAGCGGACTATGGAATGGAGTTTACTTGTAATTCGTGCAAAGAGAAGGGCCCTGCTATGCCTAGGTCCTATATTACTACATCATTAACTTTAATTTAGCTGCTTAATTCCTCTTAATATTAATGTTATACAGTGTATCGCCTAAGCACTTGTATACTTATATTTTAGGTGCCGCTTTGACGTTGATTTGATCGATGACAGTGGAGTTATACCTGCTTCTATCTTTGGAGATCTAGCAGAAAAAATTCTCACCTTCACTGCCCTTGAAGCAATGGACCACTTTAATCAGGTTATTTTAATCGGTCAGATTTAATAATAAGTGCAGTATTTCCTTCTCACTCTTATATCTTTTGTGCTTCATCCAGAATCTTGAGCTGCCACTTCAGTTTGTCCACGAACAGCTTAAAACAAAGACATTTCTGGTTCACATTAAACCAGTCCAAACACAGCTCGCTGATGCCAGACAGCGGTATACGATTTTATATTGCTCTGAACTTGAACCAAAAAATGAGTCATGCTCAACTAACACATGAACCAGAATCTGTCTCTCTTTCATGTGACCAGCAGGCTGAAAATGAGCAGCTATTGACAGCAGGTTCGTGAATATACCTGGAGTAGTGATACATCCCTATGTTTTCTTTCAATGAACTATTAACTTAATTGAATGTTGCACTCACAGGACATGGTGGTTCTAGCTCGAAAGTGCGTCTTTGCCTCAGTCAAAAGTTTGATGAAACAGAAACTGTCAGCACCAATGACTTTGATAGTCCACATGCTGACTCCAAGAAGAAAGCAAAATTAGGCTAAATTGTTGTCACTGCCTTTTGCATTGCTTGAGCATTAATATTTTTTGGGGTTCTGTAATCTGCACTCCTATGCTTAGACCGATTGTTAACGTTTTTTTGCAAATACTGCTCGTCCATTCACAATTCCCTGGATTTTGTGCATGGTTACCTACTAAACTTCTTTTTGTCATGCCCATTGAACTTTGATTAAGGCACCTGTATCAGAGTTCTTGCCAGGCTTTCAAAGATTAGCTGAAATCCTACAACGTTGGTGAGCATAAGGATTTTCACAGATATCTTTGGATTCCTGACGATGAACTCCCTTTGTGTAAAACTGATAGCTTTATAAGCTATACAATATAGGCTTCCTTTCCATCTGTTTATAGTTTTTTAAAATTACAATTGCTGCTATCAATTTCTAACATGTTGGACTATCTGCTCCTGCTACATATTTAGTTCCTGCTACTTATATGTTGGACTATCTGCTCTACTTAGCATGTTGAGTACACGTTGAATTATAATTTTTCCTTCAAACCATTAAAGCATTGCAGATGCATTACTTTCCATGCTATCAATTGACAACTCCCACTTCATATTTTGCAGAACTAGCAGCTTTATAATCTATATAATTTGGGATTCATTTCCGTTTCTTTATATTTTGTCCAGTGGAGTTATTATTATGCATTTGCAGCCTCCAGCTTTGTACGAATGCATTTATTGCGAATGGCAACATTTTTTACAAATAAAACTTATATATTCAGGTCCATTAAAGCATTACAGGCCATTAAAGCATTGCAGGGTGAATTATGATCTTGCCTTCAGGCCATTAGAGCATTACAAATGCATCCTTATCACATGCAGTCGGTTGACAACTCACACTTAAATGTTTCACATTGAATTGTCTTTTCTATTCATTGGTCCTTACCTTCCTCTGCAACTAATTCAATTGTGATAGGAAAAGACTTGCACTTAGCATTAACAGTAATGAACAGTATACTCTTTTTACATTGATCCTTTCTTTATATATATGCTCTTTGCCGTTTACAAAATCATCCATAACAACTCTTAACCATACATTTGCACTACTGCTTTTTCTGCCTAAGAACTTGTCAGCAGGTGAGTTGCTCTACAATGTATTTGTAATCCTTATCATATGATATAGCCTTGTACTCGCATGTTCTATTAGTAGACCACTTGTCTGATTTTCCAGCATCAAATTTCCTCCTGATAGTTCAATGGCAGAAAGAATCTTAACATCTCCAACAAATTTTCAGCCGACAAATAGCTGCTTATCAGCTTGCTGTTTTCTAATAAAATGCATCCACAGAGGACAGGTTAACTTTTACCTTCTTCACTTACATTGTAGCATTTAGTGTTAAATAGCATGGTATTCTTTGACAATATTTTCCTACTGCATTTCTTGAAGGTATTACCTGCTCAGTTTGAATCATTATTTCATCAACACCACAGCAATAGAATTATTCTGAGGTTTGGACTGCGGCAATGGCCTATCACAGTCACGGCTGGGATGCTTTTTGTGAACACAATATTGTCAAAAGGCATGACACGCTATTACTTCGACATAGCGGGAATCTGATATTCGATGTCATTCACTTTTGTGAACTACAGAAACAAGTTCTTTTGCCTTGGACCGTTCCCCTGCCAGACCTGTTGCACATGAATGCTGTTGCATCAAGAGATAAACATACCATTGTATCTATCTCGCATCCTCATCTATATCATATATTATTTTTAATGTAATACATAGTCACTAATTACAGATGATATCCAAATAGCCGCTGGACAACAAGAAGTTGCTTCCTCACTAAGGCCAAATTTCTGTCAAGATCTATCTGATTCGGTTTGCTTTTATCAAGTCTTTAACTCGGCGACTCCAAACAGTTTGGTAAGCTATTCTATGCTTACCTGCATTTTCTTTTTCATCTCAACTTTCTCACAAGCAATTGTCTTTTCTTTCTGTATATCTTCTAATCTACACCTCTTGATGATAGAAAATTCCACACTTTATTGATCACTTCATCAATGGTATCAAGACTCCCACGTTACTTATCAACACTGGACACAGAAGTACTCAAGTTGGTGTAAAGCATAAACGCCTTCACCGAAACTGGAGAGATTTCGTTCTTCAACATGAATTGCAGCACAATGAAACTCTTGTCTTTATTCCGGAATCTGAAAATATATTCACAGTTTTGATCTTTGATGATACTGGAGTTGAGAAACTTTTTCCTTGGTTTCACACATTCAATGTTTATTCGGATGCTTAATAAATTTACCTGAACCATGCAGTGTAATTTACCCATCAATTGAATACATTACTGGTAGTTTTCACTCCTTCCTAACTAAATAATCTACATTACTTCTTCTTTGAATTAACTAATTTTACAAAATTTATTATTCAGCTGGGCATTACTGGGCATCATTACATTCACCCCCCGCGCATCGCGCGGTGATCCCCTCCTAGTTAACATATATAGTAAATGTGTGAATGCCAATCCCTCCAATTGAACCCAATTGCTGACGTGGCACGTTGTGATTGGCCGATTGATGGTCGCCCCCCAAGCAATTGAGATGAGGACAAAATTGAGATTTCGCCTCCTCATTGGATTGATAGGGTTGTTGAGAATTCATTTACGCCGCTCACTGTATCTCTTCTTCTCCGAGCCATTTTCTCTCTTGCCTCTCTGGTTCCTTTCTCTCCTCCATTCTTTCCATGGATTTCCTGAGAAAATAAATAGAATAACGGCACACAGTTTCTATTCTCTCTTTCTTCTTCATTTTTCCCCTCTTCCCCTCTTTTAAAGATTATTCAAAAAAATGACATTTAAAACCCACATTTTTATTCTCTCTGTTTTTTTCCGTTTTGTCTCCTTCTTATCCTGAAATAGGAGAACCTTGAAGATTTGGTCGATCTTGTTTGCTCAACTGCTCACGTTTGATTTTTCTTTTTCCGTTTCTGATTTTTATCCATCCCTTTTCCTCATAAACTTATGATTTTTCCCTCTTTCTGCGCAGAAAAGTTTATATTTTCTCTCAGTTATTTTTCTCTTTATTTGTATATAATTACCTTGGAGATCTTTCTTATCTGATTTATTTTCTCTCCGCTGATCTCGCCATTTTTTAGTTTTAAAATTTTCCTTTATTTTGACTGATTTTTTTCATGTTTGTTTCAGGGTGCAAGTTTAAGGCTTGCATGTTATTATCTGGTATCCTCAATCTCTACAAAACCCGCCAAGTAAAAAATCTCACATGATGTTTATTTTTCTCGTGACTTTTTTGACTATGATTATTTTGTTCTTATGGAATTTTTGTGTGATTATCTCAGGTAAAAACACACAAGGAAGGCCACTGAAGGAGGAATTACAGTTAGTTTCTTGCCCTTTCATTTTTTTTGGTTATTTGGTTGTGATAATATGGTGTTTTTTTTTTACTTGTTTCTTTCTTCAACTATAATATGAGAAAATCCAATATTGTTCATGCTGGTCTCGACTATGTTAATCTGTTTAGTGTAAATCCAAGGTTTTGTCTTCTTCGTTTTTTTCCCCCTAATAAATTTGCTCTTGCCAGCATTGCTTATTCTAAGTCTTTCTTAGATGAACGAAGAAAAGATAATGGATGCTACTTTTCTTCAATAAGCCTTGACGATATGTTTTAATTTCCCTTTTTTTTGTGAACAGATTTTTTTTCATTGTAACTTATTGTAACTTTCTGCTCTCTTTATCCTGTTATTGGTCTTTACAAAAGTGAAGGGTGAAAATTTGTGACAGCATCCTATTTCCTCTAGATCCAAAGTTATTTTCTTTTACTTGTTTTACTTGCTCCGTTTTTATTGTTTTGAGTTTTCTGTTTGAGAATCATACATTGCCAGAACCTAAAGCTCAATTTCTTTTTTTGCAGAATTCAACTCAGACATGTTATTGCTTGTACATTTGTTGTTTGGCTTGTAGCTTTACTTGTTCCCTTTTTCTAGAGATATGTCTTGTTTTTGTTTTTTTAGTTTTTGTTTATTTGTCAACCTTATTGATAATTTACTTTTCTTTTTGTTTATCAACTCAGTAGTGGCAAAGAGAGTAAATTAAGTTGTTTTCCTAGGTAATTTGTAGTTTGCCTTTTGTTGGAACTTTATTTTGGTTGGCAATGTCAACCTAGCCAGTTAAAAAATAGCTTAAAAATTTGGGAATAATGTATGAAAAATTTGTATAGCAGATTCAAGGCTGTATGAATGTCTTGCTGATAAGAGCTAGTAGCTTGTGGCTTTCGGTAAAGCCAGGACTTCTGAAATTGCATGTCATATTTCCTTTGAAAGTCTCTCAATAAAATTTTAAAATATGGGGATTAAAAGGAATAGGAGGGGCAGGGATGAGGGGTAATGAACAAGGTTGTCTTCTAGAATGCCTATGCTCTGATTTTCTACATTTTCTGCTTGCCCCTACACTATGTGACAAGGTTGAAGTCTTGATGTCACTGCCTACAGAGTGTTGTAGGACATCAATAACTAGGTTGTTTCGACGATGGCGGGTAATGATCAAGGTTGTTTTCATGAATGCCTGTGCTGCTATACTTCATTGTGAAACTCTGTTTCTTTTTGTTTTCCCCCTTTGTGCTTGTGTGTGTGTGTTGTAGGTAGGGGTGAGGAGTAGGTTTTGTTGTTCCATTTTTTAAGTAAATACACCTTCACCTACTAGCTTGAACAACCACAAATCCTGCCATCAATTGCCAATTATGAGGAGAAAACAGAAAAGCTACAATGTGGATTCTCTCTGTATAAAATACAATTCACTATTTTATGAATGCCATATGCTGGTAATGTGTTCCTACCCAGATTACATTGATTCAAACTCATTAAGTTTAACAAGTTTAGGGATTTATGCATCATGAGGAACGACTTTTGTCATATGTAGGAAGACAAACTTATTTTGTATTGATGCTTAGTTGATTTGTGTTAAATGAATTGCTTATTGTAATGAATATGCTTGCAATATTATAAAGCCACATCTTGAAGTCTATTGATGTCCTACACTGTGTAGGGAGTGACCAATTGTTATTGCTTAACAGGTCCCATAAGTTCGTATTTGCATAATTCTTGACATGTTTCTCTTTTTTGGGTGGCAAAGGAGGCTTCGTTCTTTATTCTGCAATGCATGATACTGATTCCGTTGAATGGAAGATTACCTATTATGTTCTTCTTGATTAGTTCTCAGTCTTTTCCATGGATTTCATATTTTAGGATTTCCATCAGCTTCTTGATGAAAAACTTGAACTATCATTAAAGTTGAGAGACTTAACTATTCACTAGGTACAAGAAGGATTTCAAGAATTCTTCAGAAAGCTCAATGAGTGATTCCTTTTTCTTTCAGGCAAGAGTAAGTCAGGTAGCCAAGATCTAAGTTTGACGCAGGGAGTGCGAGGAGAAAAGGTCCTTCCTGGGATTGTTCTTCTGTTAGCTCAACTATCTCTTTTCATTGGGCGAAGTGCTATCCCAAGAATTACCAAGGTCACTTTCTGTTCTGTGTTTTTATTGTGTTTGTTTCTGCATTCTACTAGAGAATATGTAATATCCATTAGATTTTGAAAACTTTCTAAAAAATCCTATCTTTAACGGTGTCAGGAAATAGCTTCTTCCTTTTCTTCTGGTGGTGCTCGGGGTTATGAGTATGGCCCTGCTTTCATCCCTGTAGTGATTTGTCGCACCTTCCGGGTAGTTGGGAAGAAGTGCTTGGACCATGTATGGATTTTTGGATCATCTTTGCACTACTTATTCTTGCTCAAAAACTTTCACTTTCTATGTGCAAAATTGTTACATTTGTGTAGTGAAATTTGGAGGGCTATTAGCCTAGCTCACTAGATTCGAGACTCAAAATCTATCTCATATTATTATTTCAAAGAAGCCAAATTTCTTGTTCTCATTCAAAACTTCAATTTCTACATGCAAAAACTCTACTTTTCACATTTGTCTAGTGAATTTTGGAGGGCTATTACCCTAGCTCACTAGATTATGGACACAATCAAATCCTTTGAAGCCATATCTTGCCTAAGAGAATGGAAGATGGAAGTGGAATCCTTGCTTGAAGTAAATATAAATTTCTGAATCTGATGTAAAAAGTAGCCATTGAGTACTTTATTTTTTTCTTTCAGTATGTAAGGTTAAGAACTCAAAAGATATCAGTTCTGTTGCGGACAAGGTTTACAACACCAAACTGGGTTAAGGTTAGTTAATTCCGTAAAATTTTTGCAGTGAATAGTTCAAAATATATACCCTTCATAAGTTTAGCTAATGTTTTGAGCTTCTCCTTTTATGATAGCACAAGGAGCCAAGAGAGGTTCATATGTTTGTTGATCTGCTGCTTCAAGAGGTAATTTCTTTCATTTTCTAACATGATCTTTCTGTTGTAAACTCTGATTCTTAACATATAAATGTTTTCTTAAGCTGTGATCAATTTCTGACCTCTTGCAATGTGCATATTTTTTATGAGGGAGAAATGAGAATATAAGATGTTGGAGCTGTCAGAGTGCGTGTGCGTGAGTGTGTGTTTAGCACAAAAGTTCAAGTCTGAGAAAGTTATTAACTTTCTTCATCTCATTCTTTCGTTGTCATTTTGATAATCAAGGAACTTACTTTCTTCATTAATCTTGCTATTAGTTCGAAGCCATAAGAGGCGAAGTAAAGCAGATTTTACCTCCAGAACTTAGCCGTAAACATCGTCGTACAGACAGTAACGGGAGCACCACCACTTCTCGCAGCACTCCTTTGAGAAACGACAGAATGAACCGGTCAAATACCCAAAGGGCCACGAGCCAGCTACTGGAATCCCATCTAGCAAAATTGTTTAAACAAAAAATGGAGATATTTACGAAAATTGAATTCACACAGGTTTGGTAGGAGTGCTTGTTGCTAGGTAATTTACATTATTCCCCCTGGTAATATAGCTATTTTTTAGTTCTTTGTAATGATGATGATCCTTGAAGGACATCAAGGACATCAATAAATCAAATTTTCTGACTTTTTGATGGTTTATTAGAGGATGTAGTTTTATATTGCCAACTTCAATGGCATTTTTTCGTGAAATTTTCTTGTTTGATTGGATGAATATTCTGTCACTGTCTTGAACTTTACTTTTTTATTTCATTCGATAAAACAATAGTTTGAACTCTAAAGCCATCTTTTTATTACAAAATAAGATGGGTTAATTGATATCCTTTTAGTAAATGTTGCAAAGATCTTACTTTTTATAATTAATATTTTAATTTGAATAACAGGATGTTTCCGGGCAAGCCTGAAAATTACGCCGCGCATCGTCGCGGTGTTCTCCTCCTAGTGGAAAAGAAACGTACAAAGGCTTGTGAAATGGAATTGGACTTTGAATTGGTGCGGGGACCACTAGAGATAGCATTAGACTTTCTTTTGACTTTAAAAAGGGAGAAACGTACAGAGGGTTAGTAGTTTTTTAGTTTTTAGAGACAATTTAGTTTTCTTTCTTTCCTTATTGCGTTTTCTTTGGTTCGTATGTACGCCAGAAGTATTGTGACAATCTTGCGTGGGTTCTCCTCAATAGGGATGAATTAAATCCCTTTGTCTAGTCGAGGAACAACGGAGGACTTGATTCTACTAAATTTATGAGATCGAATTAGTTTTTATTTATTTCCATTATTCACTGGTATTCGTCTATCTTCTGCTTTATGTTCATATGGTTGTTTTATTGTTCGATTATCCAGGGCCCGGATTCTAGATTAATTCAATAACCTGAAACTATAGCTGGCAATTTGTCCCAAGTCCCAATGGGCTACCCATGCCCAAAGGAACTTTGGGCGGGATGGGTATTATAATTTGGTATTGGGTTTAAGTTGGGACACATCCCAACTATACCCATTAATGAATGGGAAAGGATGGGAAATACTTGGGTACCCATTGGGCTCAAATGGCAAGGGCTCCGTTTGGATTAGCTGTTTTTGGTAGGTGTTTTTGAAATATTTTATTGTAGCAGTGTATATGAAAAATTTTTATTATAAATTTTTTTTGAAATATTTGATATATTAATATGGATGGGATGTTTCTTGAGTTATTGTATATTACTGTAACATTGTATTTGAAAAACTTATTTTTTGAAAAAAAAGTCAATCCAAACGGAATCTTAGATTCAAAAATTATCTTTAACAATTTTTATAGTCATACCAGCGAATATAATCTAGTAGTCTTCCTAGTCATTATCCACAAGAATTTCCAGCATTTCAATTAGTTTAGACCTGTCATCCTTGGACAATGATAAGGATAAATATTCAACATCCTAAGGACCTTGGCCATCTTGATATATGTTGAAATATGGCTGTATATCTATCTTTTCCTTTATTTGTTAATCCAATTTTTGGTGGAAATCTTGAGTATAAAGCACTTGCATGTTTATTTAATAAAACTAAAAGAAATTTAATAAATCAAAAATATTAAAATTATATAAAAATAAAAAATGAATTAAAGGAAAAAAAATATGTAGAAAATGGATTTGGGTATTGGGCGGGATCAATCTAAACCCATCCCAAAATGATCCCGCCCAAGTTAGTCCCAAAACACATATGGGTAAGGTTGGGCCCAAACCCATATGACTCGGTTCCATCTCAAACCCAAGCAAATCCCGCCCATCCCGCCCATTTTGCCACCTCTACCTGAAACCAATTAGGGTAGTTAAATCCGTAATTGTTTAATTATTCTAAACTGGTGGCAACTGGCATGATTGGATTTGTGTCAGGGAGATAGATAGGCTAACTTAAAGAGACCCTCGTAGCGTGTTGATTGGTTAGAATTAGGCTCTTCTAATTATTCATGCAATTAGGGAATTGAACTTCTATGGTCGTACCTAGGGTTGTTTCATGATTAGAGAAATAGTCAACGGTCGTACCTTGGCTATCGACAAATTGAGGAAGAGTTGGTTGTTTATCGCGTGTATGACAACTATAACTAATTTATCAGATAGTAACTGGAATAATCCTTGCATCTGTGATCGAATTAAGTGAACCATCTCCGAAGTTGTTTCTTGGCTAGAGTTCGTCCATTATTATTTTTATTGTGATAATTAGTTATTTGAGTTGTAGTTATTTTATTTTATTTCAATTTATTCCAAGTAATTTATTTACTCTCATTTTCAAAAACCTCCCATACTTCGGGCTCTAGAAGAAATAAATTATCCCCAGTCCCTGTGGATTCGATCCTGCTTATCACTATCTACAGAAATTATATTTTATTTAAACAGGTATTTATTATTGCACAGGTTTGACACCCTGCCAATTTTTGGCGCCGTTGCCGGGGACTGGTGCTAGATTAATTTGTTTCTTTTTGAGCTCATCTTGTTTTTATTTATTTATTTATTTTTCTCTTATTTTTTGTATATAGTTTATGGCTTCTAACACTCCGTATTTTGGTGATAGACTGGATTTTGTTTCCAGGGAAGACAATGAGGCTTGTTTTTTTTGCTAAGTTTGCATATTCAGAGGCACTAAACTCTATTAGAGAAAGAATGGCTGCTGCAACCTGTAACATTTGTTATGCCAGGGATCATTCAACCGGTATGTGCCCCGAATATTAAGATAATCTGAGTGTCCCACTCAATAATTATGGAGATTTTTCACCCTGGTCTCAAACGTGGTATAACCCTAATCCAAACGGGTATGATCAAGGATGGTGGGATAACTCCAGTTATAATTATACAACAGGGCCAATGAATTTTCAGCAGTATGAGTCTCAAGAATCATCATCTATGTCAGGTATGTCTCTTGAAAAAATAGTTGAATCAATAGCTACTAATACATATCAATTCCAACAGGAGACACAAATGAGAAATGGGATGATGAAGGATGCAATGAGTAATCTGGCAGATCAAATATGTCTATTGACATCCAGAATAAATCGATTGGCTTCTCAAATTGAAGAATTGCCCTCGAAAATCATTGTTGATTTTGAAGAAAATGAGAGTGCAATTTGCTTGAATAGTGATGAGGAGATGCAAGAGTGTCAAAATGAGAGATCTACAGATGCAGTTGAAAAAGAAGCCGAAAAGGAAGAAATGGAACCCCAACCGCAACCCATTCGAGTGAAAGAATCTAGTGAAGAATCATCAAATGTGGTGACACCACCTCCATTCCCTAACCCGCATTTTCTTAACTCTTACTCTATGATTTCTGTTAATGAGATTGATTTTATTATACCGAAAGTTTTTGAGTCTCATAGCAGAAATAAGTTAAGAGTAGCTATGGTCAAATATCTTGAACCGTTGAGTGCTCTTGATGGAGGAGTGGATGAAGAATTGAGATCACTGCTTAATTATTTGGCGCCATCTACTAGTCCAAGGAAAACCGTAGCTCGTGTGCCCAAGAACTACTCTATTTACGAGGGCTATCAGGACTATATAGAGGATGAAATACTGAAACGAGCCACAAGATTTTATCCTCCCTGAGCAAACATGATAATGTCTAGCCAAAGACGTTAAAAAAAAGCACTTTTTGGGAGGCAACCCAAATATTGATTTTATTGTTTTCCATTGTTAAATTCTTTAATTATGTTGTTTCTTATTTAGGTTGTGGTCGGTCTTAATGTTTTCCTCCACTGTGGTCAGGACAGCAATCTTGGCGTGCCCATGCGGTGTTTGTGACTCCTGAGGTCAGTGGACGTTTGCCAATTTTGGCATGCCCACGCGGTGTTTATAACTCCTGAGATCAGTGGACGTTTGTCAATCTTGGCGTGCCCACGCGGTGTTTATAACTCCTGAGATCAGTGGACGTTTACCAATATTGGCGTGCCCACGCGGTGTTTGACGACCCAAAAACTAAAAAAAAAAAATCAAAAATTCAAAATAAAACATTTTCCGTTTTACACCTATAGTTTTGGTTCTCACAATTCGAATTTTGAAATTTGAGTGTGCAAAAAAAAATTTCCCAAAAAAAAAACTATTTTTTTTCCTTCTTCTTTCTTTCTTTCTTTCTTTTCTTTCTGTTTTCTTCCGCACTTCCCTTTCCCTTCTCACGCCGCACCCAGAGCACGCCGCCCCACCTCCCTTGGCTTTCCCATCGCTCGTCCACCTCCACCACTCGCGACGCACAGCTCAGCGCCGCCGTTGGTAGCCCAACCTCCCTGGTGCCAGGTTTTTCTTATTAATTTTGTGGTCCCTGATTCTGATTTCTTGATGTTGATGGGATTTTGATGCTTGCGATTTCATTGAGTAAATTTGATTGAATTGCATCTGTGTTACTGGAGCCAGTGCATTGGGTGATGTCCTGCAACTGATTTGCCTAGTCTAATATAACTGTCATTTGTTTAGGCTCTTGGAGTACTGTCTGGTGTTGTTTGTATCTCTTAGTGGATTCGATTGGCTTTTTTATTTAATTTGCCCCTGTGCATTTACCAGTGGTACTAGCGATGGTAGTTGTTTAACATTTGTTTATCCTGTGTTATTAGTTGCCCAATTGATCGAGTTGTGACTACTGGGTATTCGTGATTGAGTCGTTTCTGTCCAACCTATGATTGAGTTGTTTTGGATAAAGCAGGAGGTGATTTGAGCATTTCTTGGGTTAATTGCTGATTTTGGCAGGTTGAATTGGGTAATTGACTGTCCAAGTGGAGGCGGTTGTTACGATTGTGGGTCCCATTATGTCTAATTTGCTGTGATTTGTGTCCAATTGTGGGTAATTTGCTTGTTCAATTGGGAGGTGCCTATAACGCTTAAATTTGCTTATTGAAGTTAGTTGCCTCTGGTTGCCTTGTTTAGGAGCATTTTATCCTTTTGGTTTCCTTTACTAAGCTCTTGGAAGCACGTGTTGCACTTTGGACTGCATTGATTTTGAAATTGACTATTTTGGGACCACAAGTGCTTATTGATTGCCATTGCTATAAGTGTTGGCGTATTTGTATGTCCTCTGGGTGGTTGAATTGTGCATTTTATTCGTTGAGTTGACTTTAAAATTGTTATTGCTTTGAATTTTCGGCTTCCATTATTTGTTGGCAATTGTAGTCTCTTGTTGCTTAGAGTGATATCTAGAGTCCATGGTGAAGCCACGAATGGCACTAGCTCCAGATGCGAGTTCATCCACAATTTCCACTTGAACCGCCCCTATTTTGATGACTCCAGGGAAGTATCGTCGCCTCTCTCCTTCCTTCTGCTTTTACATTATCACATTGAGGGCAATGTGTCATTTAGGTGTGGGAGGGAGATCAGTTTGGGTGCTAGTATTTTTAGTTTTTAGGTTCTAGAGGTTTTTCCTTTGTTTTAGTTTGATATTTATCTCCTTTTCGTTTATTTTCTTTTCTCTTTTTTATTTTCTAGTGGTCAGTTCTTATTTGAATACCAAGTTTGATGTTGGATTTTTGTCTCTAATTTTGATATTGCCGAGTTTTAGTAATAAAAAAGTATCAAGTTAATGGGGTTGAGTTCAGGAACATCTCTTTGGTGAATATCAATAATTGCTTAACTTTTCTAATTTTTGGTTAACTTTTCTAGGCACAGGAAATGATTATTGGCATTTTTCATGTGAATTGGTCCAATTATTAATTTTAGTTCTCCATGTTTGGAAATTTGAGGCTGGCTACTGTTATTTTTATGTTATTTTTAGTTATTGTGCTATATGATTGTAAATAAGAGGTGACTGTACTCCGCTAGTTATTACTACTGAGTAACCGGGCTCCTCCATCTATCAAATGTTGGAGTTCGCGTCGAAAGGCTCTAATGGCTAGAAACTAAGTCTTTTGTTATTATTGAAAAAGAAAAAAATAGCAAAAAAAAAAGAGAGAGAAATAGAAAAGGGTGATAAAAAAATAAAGATTGTGTTAATATGTGCATAAATCAGCTTGCCGGTTTGTGATCTTAATGTCGAGATTTTGGTTAATAGTTGGACCATTTGCTGATAAATGTGAGCAACCATTCCTTTTTCTTAGATTAGTTTGCTTTAAATTGGAGGAGTTGGTGGTTAGGAGGCCAACCGAGGTGGTTTTTCTTTGACCTTAACCTGTAATGCTTGATATATGTTTTTCGGGGTATCTTGGCAATACGGTAGTTGGAACGATAGTCATTGTCAAAATTTTGGTATTCAAATGTTGTTCTCATGCTTGAGCACAAGCATGATTCAGGTGTGGGGGGAATTGATAGGGTGTTAATTGTTGAGTATTTTATTATTAATTTCCCATTTGTCCTTGCCAAATATTGTTTTAATTATTAATATTTACTTATATTTGGTATCTGGACTTAATTTCAGGGAATGGAGCAGAAAACTACAAAAAAGGAGGTATTTTCTGGAGAAAATAGAGACTTCTAAATACTCCACGGACCTGGCCCACATTGCTGAGAAGAACCGGACTTTCATTCCCCTTTTTTGCTGACTAAGAGTCCTCCTACGAAGAGAAAACGTAATACAAGGAATTTGGCAGAGCTTTCTTTTGAGTACTTGGACTTACACCATTTCTAGGTAGTTTTTTATTAAGAAAAGAAACTATTTACATCCACAAATTCTCAGATACTAAAAGTAGTTTTAATATCTTGTTTTCTTCATGCAGGCCCATTTGCCATAACGTGTTGACTTGCAAATTTTACTCTGCCCTGCTTTTTATTTTTTTAAACCTTTGTTAAATTTTACATAACCACTTACTTTCAAGAATCTCCTTTGCCAAAACCATTGCCATTACCCTTTAGTTTTTCTTTTAACTCGAAAAGCCCTTTTGTGACGACCCCACTTCTCCCAAGGGCGAACCCGAGAGTATCAGCAGGTCGCCTGCCTAACTCGCGCCAGGACTCGAAAACTTAAAACAATAAAACTAGATAAATCGAAAGAGCACTATATACAATATATACAATCCCAAAAGAGTTCTAATTACATTCTCCAAAATAGATATTCAATTTACTACATCCCCACGAGTTAGTTACCGAATATATAAGTAGACCCGATAGAGGGTTCTTATACAGGCCATCAAAATAAGAAAAATGACTTAAACGTCTATCTAAAACAAGCACACCCAACTATACTAGTGTATGTGCCAAACTTTCCCCGCGTCGGCCCCTGCTAAAGAAAATAAAAGAAAATGGGCAAGTTATATGCTTAGTAAGTAAACAGGGGCAAAAGCATAAATTTCACGTAAACACATTTACACAGTAGGAGTAAAGCAAAAGCAGAAAAATAACATCACATGATAAGGATACAGGTGGCTCCAAAGCCAAATCATTTGCCATGCGTGACCTCCTGCCGACACTCCGTCGACCACAAATAATGGTCCGTAGAACTCCACTTGTACTCCCACCGTACACCTTATCACCCTCTTTGGCCGGACACCTTACAAACTTGCTCGAGCGAACGAAATTGAGCTTGGTTCACAAGCTCGAGTCACAAACTTGGTCCACATACTCGGTGAACCGGATTCACAAACTTGGTGACCTCAAACCAGATTGGACTGACTTCGACCAACCCTAACCGGCTCGAATAGTCCATCTAAATCTTGAGATCGGGCCCCAAACTCACAAACTTCACAAGCTTCACAAAATTTCTCAAAAGTCACCCCGAGCCACAAGCTCAAGGGGTTTAGTTCCAAAATGATTCATATACATATGTCATGTACAAATATGTGTGCAAACTAGGGTTTAGGTCGAGTGCGATAAAGTACACCATCGCCTAGGTATCCTTTTCATACATATCGAAATACATAAGCAACTAACACATAAGAGCGGCCTGAATACTTACTCAACGAACAAAAGGGCAAAAGTACGAAATTTGTGCCGCGAAGAATAACTAGTAGGCCCCACCGGCTCCACCTAACTCACCACCGTTTGAAATAGAAGATTGTGTCACATAATATCACAAACGGCTACCAACATACCTAAAACAAGCAAAACGGCAAAATTGGCACATGCGAGTGCGGAAACGGCATACGGAAATGGGAATGGTGGCCTAATCGCTTTGCCGTCAAAAACTGTTTTGAACCTAAGCGAAGCTACGAGTGTCGGATCAAGGTACATGAGGTACCGTCGCGAAGCTAAGAGGAAGGGCTACAATTTTGATGAAGACACCTGAAATCGGATCTGAACAGAAATAGGTCGAAAGTATGGAGAACAGTGCCAGAAATTCGCACTTTAGAGTGACGGACAGGGTATGTTTGCTGGACCATAACTCCCAGCTCACAAATCCAAATCAAGAAATTCCAAAGGCATTAGAAAGTAAGACATAAGGCTAAAACTTTGATATTTTGACCAAGATCTGAATCCACTCAGAACAGAACGCAAATTGAGTGTCAAAGTATCCGTCAGAACTGTCCAGATTCAAAGGCAGTTCTGACGATCGATCTTGTTTTGATCATAACGGGAGCTACGGAACTCGGATTTTGACCCACTTTATACCGTTTCGAAGCTACAACCAAGATCTACATTTCTTATGAAAGAGTCAACACCCAAATCATACGTTATCAAAGCAGAAAAAGCACGGTCAGAGGCTAATTTCAAAACACAACATAAACCAGAGTAGGGTTTTCTTCTTAACCCTAAAACCCTAATCTTACCGCATCGAATAATGAATAACCCTATTATCAAACTTAAGAACTGACTGGGGCCTCACAACCTCCCTCGCTTAGAGCAATTTCATTCTCGAAAT
Organism: Coffea arabica; assembly: GCF_036785885.1. NCBI lineage: Eukaryota > Viridiplantae > Streptophyta > Magnoliopsida > Gentianales > Rubiaceae > Coffea > Coffea arabica. Next base: position 20,728,085 of record NC_092323.1, read on the forward strand.
TAATTCTTTTGTTCAAAGCGTATCTTCGAAGCCCGTCGATGGGTCAGTCACCTCATGTTGACCCATTGCATATACTCTTGCTGGCCCTGTTGGTCAAGTTCCCCCTACATTTGTCGGTTTTGTTGTGGTCCCTTCAGTCGGTGGCTTAAGTCCTTCCTTCTTCATCTTAGGGCACCGGACAATCAAATGTTCGGTGCTACCACATTTGAAACATTTCCGTACCGAACTATTCTTCCAACAATTTTCATCGGTGTGATTGCCCCCGCAAAAACCACAAGTCGGCTTCATGCCAGCATTTGACCCTTCACGCTGGGCACTCTTCTGGGGCTCTTGCCCTACCTAATCTCGCCCAAAGTTATTCAGGGTTCTTGCGGGTCGTGGACCGTCTGTGCCTTTACTCGTCTTAGCAGGTGGCTAGTTCCGCGAGTTCTGTCCAACCACGGAATCATTCGAGTTGGGTTGCCTTCTTTTCCGATCATGAAAGGCTTTTACTTGTCCTCTGGCAGTCTCAATCCGCTGTGCTTTTTCTAGGGTCTGACTAAACGTGTCCAGCTGTGCAGCCGCCAGTGCTTCCTAAATCTCCACATTCAAGCCTTGGGTAAAGCGGCGAATTCGCTTTTGCTCCGTTAGCACCAGCTCTGGGACAAAACGAGAGAGTTTTGTAAACTGAGTTTCGTACTCCGCCACACTAGATGCCCCTTGACGCAGGCGGATAAAATCATCTTCATGTTTCTCTTGCACAATGGGCGGCAAGTATTTCTCATTAAATTCTCGAGTAAAATTGACCCATGTCCAGGGGGTCTGTTCACGCTCCCACTTGGCTTTAATCACGTTCCACCAGGCTCGGGCGGCCCCTTCAAACTGAAAAATAGCAAAAGATATCTGTCGCTCCTTCGAATACCTAAGCGCGGCAAATATATCTAGCATACGGTCCATCCAGCCCTCTGCTAGATCAGAATTAGGTCCACCTATAAATTTAGGAGGTGCAAACTTTTGGAACCGTTCTAAAACACGGTCCTCTCCCTCATGATTACCCGGATTATGTCCAGGATTCCCAGTACTGCTCCCCTGGCCCGGTTGATTTGCCATTCGCTTTAGTAGATCGGCCATCTGCTGGATGGCTGTAGCTATTTGATCCGACCCATTTTCATTATTTCCTTCAGAGTCTCGACCTTGCTCTCTATCTCTACTTTGACCACCGGAGTCCATTAGAGTACAAGTCTATAAATCAGAACATTACGTATACTTATCATCCAGACTATGAGCAAAAGTAGGGACACAAAATTTATGCACAAAAGGCACACAAAAGATAAGTTCAAAATGATACCCAAATATATACATATATTTACAAAGTCACACCAAAAGATTTACAAATTACTCGACCTCCAGTCGGTACAAAATCTAGTATACACATGAGCACCGGCTCCAAAAATCTAGTCAGTCAACCGAATGACAAAAGAAAGTAGTCATGCCAATTCTAACAAAAGTAATCCATCAGCTAGACAAAAAGTACAAAAACGACCCTAAACGCCTCCCCTAGGGCCCAGGTTCCCAACTGAACCTAACGTGTCCACCTCGTCCATCCTCTCTGGACCGGTGACTCGTGGCGGTGCCTCCGCAGCCATATCTAGTAGGACCTCGCAGTCGAATGTCATGCTCCGGGCCTTCTCCTTCAGCTGCCTCTTCATAGCGAAGAGGTGCTGGTGTGTGTCATGAAACTGACGGCGTAAAGCGTCCGTCCTCTCCATCTCATCTCGAAG